>NC_138299.1:35465000-35487500 GCF_965601325.2 Salmo salar
CTCCACTCTACTCTACCCTCCACTCTACTCTACCCTCCACTCTACTCTACCCTCCACTCTACTCTACCCTCCACTGTACTCTACCCTCCACTCCACTCTACCCTCTACTCTACCCTCTACCCTCCACTCTACTCTACACTATACCCTCCACTCTACCCTCTACCCTCCACTCTACCCTCTACTCTACCCTCTACCCTCCACTCTACTCTACCCTCTACTCTACCCTCCACTCTACCCTCCACTCTACCCTCTACCCTCCACTCTACCCTCCACTCTACCCTCCACTCTACCATCCACTCTACCCTCCACTCTACTCTACACTCTACTCCACACTCTACCCTCTACTCTACCCTCCACTCTACCCTCCACTCTACCCTCCCCTCTACTCTACACTCTACCCTACCCTCTACTCTACTCTACACTCTACTCTCTACCCTCCACTCTACTCTACACTCTACCCTACCCTCTACTCTACTATACACTCTACTCTCTACCCTCCACTCTACTCTACACTCTACCCTACACTCTACTCTACCCCCAACTCTACTCTACCCTCCACTCTACTCTACACTCTACTCTACTCTACCCTCCACTCTACCCTACCCTCTACTCTACCCTCCACTCTACCCTACCCTCTACTCTACACTCTACCCTCTACTCTACCCTCTACTCTACCCTCCACTCTACCCTCCCCTCTACTCTCCCCTCTACCCTACCCTCTACTCTACACTCTACTCTCTACCCTCCACTCTACTCTACTCTACCCTCTACTCTACCCTCTACCCTCTACTCTACCCTCTACTCTACCCTCTACTCTACTCTCTACTCTACCCTCTACTCTACTCTACACTCTACTCTACCCTCTACCCTCCACTCTACTCTACCCTCTACCCTACCCTCTACCCTCTACCCTACCCTCCACTCTACTCTACCCTCTACTCTACCCTCCACTCTACCCTCCACTCTACTCTACACTCTACTCTACACTCTACCCTACCCTCTACTCTACCCTCCACTCTACCCTCCACTCGACTCTACACTCTACTCTACCCTCGACTCTCTACCCTACCCTCTACTCTACCCTCCACTCTACCCTACCCTCTACTCTACCCTCTGCTCTACCCTCTGCTCTACCCTCTACTCTACTCTCTACTCTACTCTACCCTCTACTCTAACCACAACTCTACCCACTACTCTACCCTCTACTCTACCCTCTACTCTACCCACAACTCTACCCACTACTCGACCCTCTACTCTACCCTCTACTCTACCCTCTACTCTACCCTCTAGTCCACCCATTTCCCCTACACACCCCTCTCTTCATTCAACACTATGAGATCCAGTTGAAATTAACACATCCACCCGTCAATCTGAACCCTCTGTGTTAAAGTCCCCAGACCTTCTGAGCTCTTCTGTCTGCTTTTTCATCCCCTGATGAACCCTTCTGTCTGTGTTCTAGTCCCCTGATGAACCCTTCTGCCTGTGTTATAGTCCCCTGATGAACCCTTCTGCCTGTGTTATAGTCCCCTGATGAACCCTTCTGCCTGTGTTCTAGTCCCTGATGAACCCTTCTGCCTGTGTTCTAGTCCCCTGATGAACCCTTCTGTCTGTGTTATAGTCCCCTGATGAACCCTTCTGCCTGTGTTCTAGTCCCCTGATGAACCCTTCTGTCTGTGTTCTAGTCCCCTGATGAACCCTTCTGTCTGTGTTCTAGTCCCCTGATGAACCCTTCTGTCTGTGTTCTAGTCCCCTGATGAACCCTTCTGTCTGTGTTCTAGTCCCCTGATGAACCCTTCTGCCTGTGTTCTAGTCCCCTGATGAACCCTTCTGCCTGTGTTCTAGTCCCCTGATGAACCCTTCTGCCTGTGTTCTAGTCCCCTGATGAACCCTTCTGCCTGTGTTCTAGTCCCCTGATGAACCCTTCTGTCTGTGTTCTAGTCCCCTGATGAACCCTTCTGTCTGTGTTCTAGTCCCCTGATGAACCCTTCTGCCTGTGTTCTAGTCCCCTGATGAACCCTTCTGCCTGTGTTCTAGTCCCCTGATGAACCCTTCTGTCTGTGTTCTAGTCCCCTGATGAACCCTTCTGCCTGTGTTATAGTCCCCTGATGAACCCTTCTGCCTGTGTTCTAGTCCCCTGATGAACCCTTCTGCCTGTGTTCTAGTCCCCTGATGAACCCTTCTGTCTGTGTTCTAGTCCCCTGATGAACCCTTCTGCCTGTGTTATAGTCCCCTGATGAACCCTTCTGTCTGTGTTCTAGTCCCCTGATGAACCCTTCTGTCTGTGTTCTAGTCCCCTGATGAACCCTTCTGCCTGTGTTCTAGTCCCCTGATGAACCCTTCTGCCTGTGTTCTAGTCCCCTGATGAACCCTTCTGTCTGTGTTCTAGTCCCCTGATGAACCCTTCTGCCTGTGTTCTAGTCCCCTGATGAACCCTTCTGTCTGTGTTCTAGTCCCCTGATGAACCCTTCTGTCTGGGTTCTAGTCCCCTGATGAACCCTTCTGCCTGTGTTCTAGTCCCCTGATGAACCCTTCTGCGTGTGTTCTAGTCCCCTGATGAACCCTTCTGCCTGTGTTCTAGTCCCCTGATGAACCCTTCTGCCTGTGTTCTAGTCCCCTGATGAACCCTTCTGTCTGTGTTCTAGTCCCCTGATGAACCCTTCTGCCTGTGTTCTAGTCCCCTGATGAACCCTTCTGTCTGTGTTCTAGTCCCCTGATGAACCCTTCTGCCTGTGTTCTAGTCCCCTGATGAACCCTTCTGCCTGTGTTCTAGTCCCCTGATGAACCCTTCTGCCTGTGTTCTAGTCCCCTGATGAACCCTTCTGCCTGTGTTCTAGTCCCCTGATGAACCCTTCTGCCTGTGTTCTAGTCCCCTGATGAACCCTTCTGTCTGTGTTCTAGTCCCCTGATGAACCCTTCTGTCTGTGTTCTAGTCCCCTGATGAACCCTTCTGTCTGTGTTCTAGTCCCCAGACTATAAATAAAGACCAAATAAAAGAGAAAAGGTGTTCACATATGCAGCCTCTTTTATCAGATTATGGATGATGAAACTCTTGAATCTCGCTCTCATAATGGGTTTAAAGCCTTTGTGTCCCAGTGATGACTTCATGTTAATTAGACCCATTGTTGGAAGACACTAAATTCAGATTTTGTAATCTCAAACATATCTGGTCTTCTTGATGAGATTGACTATTTAATAGGTGGCAATATTTAAATTGTCATAATGTGATTATACTCTTTGTTGGTACAGCCATCTGTGCTCTGTGCTTGGGGAGTCGCACGTGGAATACCTGGAGTTAAGTTGTTATGAACATGGTGCTGTAATTATGAAATAACATACATAGGTTTTTTTCTCCTAACATTGTCATGATTATTGCACTCATATAATCACACGCATTGGGAAATAAGATGATACTATGGATCACATTTAGAAAATATTTAAACGAATTCTACAACCCACACAATAGTATCTGTTTTTAAAGTGTGGGTTTGCTTTGTGTATTTATTATGAAAATATGTATTTTTGTGTTAGTATAAATGTGTGTTGGGGTGCTATTTTGTTTTATATTATGACAGAATATTATCGCTCTTGAAAATGGTCTCTCTCTTCACCTTGAATGACAGGTGACATGCAGCCATAGGTGTTCTGTGAGCACTCCCAAATTAACAATACTGTTAAGCACTTCAGAATTCAATTACTCATTGAGTGACAAATAGAGACAGAGGGGGTGGAAGAGGGAGAAAGAGAGCGATAGAGAGGTGGATAGAGAGAGAGAGAAGGCAGAGGAGAGTTGAAGACGCTACGCAGGATGAAGGAAAAGATAAATGCCTTGAGTCATGAAGAGTAATCTCATCCCTCCATTTCTCTCTCTCTCTCTCGCTCTCGCTCTCTCTCTCTCTCTCTCTCTCTCTCTTTCCTTCTCTCTCTCTCTCTCTCTGGGTTAAAGGAAGGGGCTACAGTGGACAAAAAATGGCACCTCTATATGCCAACCCATCCCACTCCCCTTTTATCACCATAGACAAAACACTTATTTATCTTTCTCTCTCCCTCTCTCCCTTTCTCCCTCTATCTCCCTCTCGCTCTCTCTCTCTCTCCCACTGCGAATGAAAGACGGTTCGACACAGACTTTACTTTAACACCCTCACGCCACCTTAAAGCTCTACTCTTGGTCCCACCCTGCTTTGCTTGTCTTAGAGCTGAGACCCGTAGAGGAGGAGGAATGCCCAGACGCACCTTTAATGTGTCCCCTCTGAGGTGAGGTGTCCCTGGAGGAGTGGAGTGGAAGGCTGTACGGTAGTGGACGGTCATTCCCTGGTCGTAGACTGGTATGACTGGACTGGAGCTGGAGATTTATAGAGGCAGTGTCTGTACAGGGTTATCTCCAGAACTGGTCCACTCCTCAATATAATCAGGCATAATGACTCTGGCTGGTCTCACTAAGTGGAGAGGATATAGACAGAGAGGGTAAACGGAAAGGGACATGGCAGAGCCAGATATAGATAATGCATCACACCATGTTAAACTATTCACAATCCTGTCTCATCTAAAGAAACCACTCTTGACATTATACTTTACCTCGCCATCCCCTTTTTTGTGTGTGTGTCTGTGTGTGTCTGCGGCCCGTCCTCTCCAGAGAGCCAGCCTGGATAGAGAGAGGCGAGTCTTAATGGTGGTATGAAGGAGCAGCGGAGAGCCCGGTCTGACAGTCCACAGCGCTGGGATGTGGCAGCAGTCTGAAGGGTGGCCCCCAAAGTGCATTGTGGGTAATGGCACATGCCAGGCATCTCTGGAAAATGTTAACTAAGAATGTGTGAGTGAGTATATCAGTGTGTGTGTGTGTGTGTGTGTTTCTCTTTTTGTGTTTGTGTGTATTTCTCTTTTTGTGTTTGTGTGTATTTCTCTCTCTGTGTGTGTGTGTGTGTGTGTGTGTGTGTGTGTGTGTGTGTGTGTGTGTGTGTGTGTGTGTGTGTGTGTGTGTGTGTGTGTGTGTGTGTGTGTGTGTGTGTATATGTTTGTGAGGTGTGTGTGTGTAGTAAGATAGGATGGAGAGAGAGAGAGAGAGAGAGAGAGAAAGAGAGAGAGAGAGAGAGACTCGCTCTCCCCGTAGCTGGTGTGTTATCAGCCAAGAACAAGGTGTTGGCCACGTCAGGCCTCATGTTTGAGCGGGTTTGTGTCCTCCAAGCTTAAAGCCTAGCAGCTTTAGTTAACTATTTATCTGCAGTGTTGGGGAACGTCACTTTTAATAAAAGTAACTTGTTAGGTTACAACGTTACTGCCATTATTAAAAGTAACTTGTTATAATACACCACTTATTGTGGAAAGGAACTTGTTAGTCCTTACATTTCTTTTGCGATCCCAAAAACAGAAAACCCTCTGAAAATCTGCTCGCGGGATAAAGTGGAACGTTCTGCTAAGCACCTAAAGAGTTGTCAATGCGCCACACTGTCAGCAGCACTGAAGTCATCGGACATCATGGGAGAGCTCAAGACTGAGATCTCTGTCAGATTTCCAGTCTGACGAATGCAAAGAAAATCTTGATAAATCCAACGCATCAAAAGAACACTGATCTAAAATCAAAACCAACATTTAGGCAGCGCTATATGAAACAAAATATAAATATTAATAAACCACTAAATCCGCAGCAAAAGGTTTTACAATAAAATTGAGAGTTGCTTTTTGGACAAGTTTGTTCAGGTAGTCTCCTCTCCGTTTCACACTGTTTGCTTCCATCTGGTTCTTAGTTCTACCCCGGCTCTATAATACCTGCTGTCTGAGCGGTCGAGAGTGGCGTGGACAGCTCTTAGAGGTAATGATAGACACTTAACAAACACCAACCTAACCTGTCTAGTACAAAAGAGCCCTGAACGGCATGTTAATGCCAGAAAATGGTCCACTATGCTAAGACTGAAAGTTAGAGAGATCAGGAGAAGAAAAAGTGCAGAGTGACCTTACTGTCCATGTAACGCTCACCACTTGCCCAGAGAGAGGACAATGCTAATCTACTTTTACATAGCCCTTTCTCCACTGGCACCACCACTCAACCTGTCACCCTGGAGTGGCTGACCCCCCCCCTTCTCCCTCTCTCCTTCTGGCATCCCCTCCCTCCCTCCCTCCCTCCCTCTCTCCTCCTGGTACCCCCCCTTCTCCCTTCTCTCCTCCTGCCCCCCCCTTCTTTCTCTCTCCTCCTGGCATCCCCCTACCCCCAGTCACCACTGCCTTCAGTATTAGGGTGCAATTAATGTCATGGCTGATGGCAGTGGTGATGTTAAACTAACTGACTCCTGTCCTGTCTGTCTGACTCCCCAGTTTCAGCACATTTATTCCATTATTCATTAAAGCTGCAGAATGGAACATAGGGCTGGAATTACTGTCAGATGAAGAATCAGTGTTTCTGGTTGTTATTTTCACTATTATCATCTCACTCTAGCTGCGTACTTTTTGAAATTGCTTGTGCTCTCACAACAACTAGGTCTCAGTCCATGTATAGAAGTTCAGAATGTTTGTGAAACAGCACAGTTGAAAAATATCAGGCAAATAGAAATCAAAACTGGATAGTGTTCAGAGATACAGTAGATGGTAAATAAACAACAACAATATATGGGAGATTGGAATTGATGCAGACAATTACATTGATTACAATATTAAAGCCCCCCAAAAACAGAAGAACAGAACGCTCATCCAAATCATTGATAAGTACAATACATTTCACTTATCTCACAGTCTCAGGTCAGAATTAGACAGTCTCAGGTCAGAATTAGACAGTCTCAGGTCAGAATTAGTTCATCCATGTTTCTCAAAGGTCACATTTCTAAGTTCTTCCAAACGTCACATTTCCAAAGTGTTTAATACATTTAGGCATTAACTCTGAAATCTTAAGGTTAGGCATTAAAGTCTGAATGGTTAAGGTAAGGGATAAGGTTTGGGATAGGCTTAAAACCAAAAATGGTCATTCTATCACTAGATTTGAACACGCAACCTTTGGCATCAGGGAGATGTTTAAACTCATCCTCCATCCACATAGCATGTAACAGCGCTCACTGTTGTCCCTACTGGCTGGTTTCCACGTCATCTCCCGACATCGTCAGACATGAATGGACGTCTAATTTTGACTTGTATCATGGGTGACCTGGCTGCTCACAAAGGGCCCTAATGCGCCTGTCGCCAAGACACACACACACACCAAACCAGTACCGTGCAGTATCGAAGAGCCCTTACTGCTGCTCGATCATCCTATTTTTCCAACTTAATTGAGGAAAATAAGAACAATCCGAAATTTCTTTTTGATACTGTCGCAAAGCTAACTAAAAAGCAGCCTTCGCAAATGGAGGATGGCTTTCACTTCAGCAGTAATAAATGTATGAACTTCTTTGAGGAAAAGATCATGATCATTAGAAAGCAAATTACAGACTCCTCTTTAAATCTGGGTATTCCTCCAAAGCTCCATTGTCCTGAGTCTGCACAACTCTGCCAGGACCTAGGATCAAGGGAGATACTAAAGTGTTTTAGTACTATATCTCTTGACGCAATGATGAAAATAATCATGGCCTCCAAACCCTCAAGCTGCATACTGGACCCTATTCCAACTAAACTACTGAAAGAGCTGCTTCCTGTGCTTGGCCCTCCTATGTTGAACATAATAAACGGCTCTCTATCCACCGGATGTGTACCAAGCTCACTAAAAGTGGCAGTAATAAAGCCTCTCTTGAAAAAGCCGAATCTTGATCCAGAAATTATAAAAAACTATCGGCCTATATCGAATCTTCCATTCCTCTCCAAAATTTTAGAAAAAGCTGTTGCACAGCAACTGACTGCCTTCCTGAAGACAAACAATGTATACGAAACGCTTCAGTCTGGTTTTAGACCCCATCATAGCACTGAGACTGCACTTGTGAAGGTGGTAAATGACCTTTTAATGACGTCAGACCGAGGCTCTGCATCTGTCCTCGTGCTCCTAGATCTTAGTGCCGCTTTTGATACCATCGATCACCACATTCTTTTGGAGAGATTGGAAACCCAAATTGGTCTACATGGACAAGTTCTGGCCTGGTTTAGATCTTATCTGTCGGAAAGATATCAGTTTGTCTCTGTGAATGGTTTGTCCTCTGACAAATCAATTGTAAATTTCGGTGTTCCTCAAGGTTCCGTTTTAGGACCACTATTGTTTTCACTATATATTTTACCTCTTGGGGATGTCATTCGAAAACATAATGTTAAATTTCACTGCTATGCAGACGACACACAGCTGTACATTTCAATGAAACATGGTGAAGCCCCAAAATTGCCCTCGCTAGAAGCCTGTGTTTCAGACATAAAGAAGTGGATGGCTGCAAACTTTCTACTTTTAAACTCGGACAAAACAGAGATGCTTGTTCTAGGTCCCAAGAAACAAAGAGATCTTCTGTTGAATCTGACAATTAATCTGGATGGTTGTACAGTCGTCTCAAATAAAACTGTGAAGGACCTCGGCGTTACTCTGGACCCTGATCTCTCTTTTGAAGAACATATCAAGACTGTTTCAAGGACAGCTTTTTTCCATCTACGTAACATTGCAAAAATCAGAAATTTTCTGTCCAAAAATGACGCAGAAAAATTAATCCATGCTTTTGTTACTTCTAGGCTGGACTACTGCAATGCTCTACTTTCCGGCTACCCGGATAAAGCACTAAATAAACTTCAGTTAGTGCTAAATACGGCTGCTAGAATCCTGACTAGAACCAAAAAATTTGATCATATTACTCCAGTGTTAGCCTCCCTACACTGGCTTCCTGTTAAGGCAAGGGCTGATTTCAAGGTTTTACTGCTAACCTACAAAGCATTACATGGGCTTGCTCCTACCTATCTTTCCGATTTGGTCCTGCCGTACATACCTACACGTACGCTACGGTCACAAGACGCAGGCCTCCTAATTGTCCCTAGAATTTCTAAGCAAACGGCTGGAGGTAGGGCTTTCTCCTATAGAGCTCCATTTTTATGGAATGGTCTGCCTACCAATGTGAGAGACGCAGACTCAGTCTCAACCTTTAAGTCTTTACTGAAGACTTATCTCTTCAGTAGGTTCTATGATTAAGTATAGTCTGGCCCAGGAGTGTGAAGGTGAACGGAAAGGCTGGAGCAACGAACCGCCCTTGCTGTCTCTGCCTTGCCGGTTCCCCTCTTTCCACTGGGATTCTCTGCCTCTAACCCTTTTACAGAGGCTGAGTCACTGGCCTACTGGTGTTCTTCCATGCCGTCCATGGGAGGGGTGCGTCACTTGAGTGGGTTGAGTCACTGACGTGGTCTTCCTGTCTGGGTTGGCGCCCCCCCCCCCCCCCTTGGGTTGTGCCATGGCGGAGATCGTTGTGGGCTATACTCGGCCTTGTCTTAGGACGGTAAGTTGGTGGTTGGAGACATCCCTCTAGTGGTGTGGGGGCTGTGCTTTGGCAAAGTGGGTGGGGTTATATCCTGCCTGTTTGGCCCTGTCCGGGGGTATCATCGGATGGGGCCACAGTGTCTTCTGATCCCTCCTGTCTCAGCCTCCAGTATTTATGCTGCAGTAGTTTATGTGTCGGGGGGCTAGGGTCAGTCTGTTACATCTGGAGTATTTCTCTTGTCTTATCCGGTGTCCTGTGTGTATTTAAATATGCTCTCTCTAATTCTCTCTTTCTCTCTTTCTGTCTTTCTCTCGGAGGACCTGAGCCCTAGGACCATGCCTCAGGACTACCTGGTATGATGACTCCTTGCTGTCCCCAGTCCACCTGGCCGTGCTGCTGCTCCAGTTTCAACTGTTCTGCCTGCGGCTATGGAACCCTGACCTGTTCACCGGACGTGCTTGTTGCACCCTCGACAACTACTATGATTATTATTATTTGACCATGCTGGTCATTTATGAACATTTTAACATTTTAACATTTTGACCATGTTCTGTTATAATATCCACCCTGCACAGCCAGAAGAGGACTGGCCACCCCTCATAGCCTGGTTCCTCTCTAGGTTTCTTCCTAGGTTTTTGGCCTTTCTAGGGAGTTTTTCCTAGGGAGTTTTTCCTAGCCACCGTGCTTCTTTCACATGCTTTGCTTGCTGTTTGGGGTTTTAGGCTGGGTTTCTGTACAGCACTTTGAGAATATCAGCTGATGTACGAAGGGCTATATAAAAATAAATTTGATTTGATTTGATTTGATGTCTCTAATCGCGATACTGCTAGTTCCAAGAGGGGGGGGGGGGGGGGTCACACGGAACATGTCTCCTGACGGGAGTCCGGGGCTGTGCGTGTGCCCACCACTGTACCGGGGGCCGGAGGCCCTGGACAGCTCTGAGCTCAGGCCTGGGGGGAGGGGCGGGTTCCTCGTTCTTTTATCCTGGTATCCACTTTGTGACAAAGTCCTTGTTGGCTCGCTGGTATCATACCTTACAATGTATGAGAAGGGGCATTGTTTGTTTCTTCGTTGATTGGTTTTCTGTGTGTTTGACCCACTGTAGCCTAAACTGAATGCTACTTGATAACTCTCCAACTATACATTTGCAATGGAAAGCAATAAGTAATATACAAAGAAATTCATGCTTGTGACATACGAGTTCAGTTGACCATGACAATTAGTCAAAAACACCATCCTCTCTCTCTCTCTCTCTCCTCTCTCTCTCTCTCTCTCTCCCGCTCTCTCTCTCTCTCCCGCTCTCACCTCCCTCCCTCTCTCTCTCTCTCTCTCTCTCTCTCTCTCTCTCTCTCTCTCCCGCTCTCTCTCTCTCTCTCTCTCTCTCTCTCTCTCTCTCTCTCTGCATGCTGGGAGTTTTTTGGAGTTTGAGTGTTTGGTGCGGAGGACTCTGTCCTAACTAACTTTCTAGACTCTTTTCTTGATCTTTTTCTTACATTTTTTTTTCTATGGTGGAGGGTTAATGCAATATTTGTTTTAGCGGTATCCACCGTTTTTTTTCAGAGTTAGGGTGGAAGAAGACAGAGTAAGGTTTCTGGGGTTTGCAAGGTGTGGTATGCGCGATGACTTCTCAGCCTAGCGCGGAGGAGACGCTGTCGATACGGCATGGATTCAGGTGTGTTCCTGAGAATGGAGTTAAGGTGGAGGAGGTTCTGCTCGCGGTCAGCGAACAGGTAGGAGCTGAATTTATACATTCTGCTTCTAGAATGAACAAAGCGGTGGTGGTGTTTATGAAAAGAGAAAATTTGGTTGGTAGGCTAATTGCTAGCGGAATATTTGTAAGGGATGTGTTGGTGCCAGTTTTACCTCTTTCTACCCCTTCGACAAGAGTAGTTGTTGCAAATTTACCTCCGTTTATTACGGACGATCAAATCAGGAAAGAGCTGAGTCGTTTTGGTAAGTTTGCTAGCGGGTTTCGTGTACTGTCGGCAGGTTTTCAGGCAGCTGCTGTTAAGCACGTTGTTTCGTTCCGGAGGCAAGTGTTTATGTTCCTGAACAACAATGAGCAACAGCTAAATGTGCATTTTAAAGTGAGGCATTGGGAGGGGCTCTATGCAGGGTTTGCCAGCACAGACAGTCTACGGTGTTTTGAGTGTGGGGATTTGGGGCATAAGAGCTTTGCGTGCCCACATAAAGGCCGTAGACAAAGTGAGGGTACAAGCGCCGGTGGGGGAAATCGAGGTCAAAGTGCAGGGGGAAATGAGATGCAGACAGCAGAGGCTGGGCCTAGTCATACCAGGGATGGTGGGGTAGCTGAGGCTGGGTCTAGTAAGGCAAGAGATGGTGGGGTAGAGGAGGCTGGGTCTAGTCAGGCTAGAGATGGTGGTGTAGCGGAGGCTGGGTCTAGTCAGGCTAGAGATGGTGGTGTAGCGGAGGCTGGGTCTAGTCAGGCTAGAGATGGTGGGGTAGTGGAGGCTAAGCATAGTCAGGCTAGAGATGGTGGGGTAGCGGAGGCTGGGTCTAGTCAGACTAGAGATGGTGGGGTAGAGGAGGCTGGGTCTAGTCAGACTAGAGATGGTGGTGTAGTGGAGGCTGGGTCTAGTCAGGCTAGAGATGGTGGTGTAGCGGAGGCTGGGTCTAGTCAGGCTAGAGATGGTGGGGTAGTGGAGGCTGGGCTTAGCTATGATATGGAGGATGGTGTGAATGATGCTGGGCCTAGTCATGCTATGGAGGGTGGTGTAGAGGATGCTAGGTCTAGTCAGGTTATGCTAGTGGATGAGGAGAGTATAGTGGGGAAGTGTAAGAGACTAGGGGGGGAGGAGGAGGGTGCCAAGCGGAAAAGGAAAAAGGGTGTGGTTAAAGGCACAATGGAAATTTTGCCTGTTGCTGTGGGAGATGCCATGACCAGAGAGGAAGAGCAGGTGGTCAGGGTGGGAGATAGAGATAAGGAGGAAAGTGAGTCTGAGGAAGAGGATGAGGAGATATTTTTTTCAGACTCCTCTTCAATAGGCCCGGAGCTGACAGCCAGTCAAGCAGAGGGGTCTAAGTACACATTGAGAGAACTGACAAGGTTCCTGAATGAGACCAAGGGAAAAAAAGTTAATCTTGAGGCTTTTTTCCCTGATTCAAGAAAGTTTGTACGATCAGTACAACATGCTGTGAAAAATGAGGGGCATGGTGTCCTCTCACCCAGGAAACGGTTTAGGTTGAGGAAGTGGGTCACAACAGTGCGTAAGGGTCTACCTTCGGACACTGTTTAGATGTATATTTTCTTTCTGACACTGGGGTTTTTGAGCTTTGCTATTGGTCTTTTTTCTCTGCTGGCTTTTCTCCCACTTCTTATGGAGACTCTACGGGTAGGCTCGCTCAATATAAATGGCGCCAGAGATGCGGGAAAGATGAGTGTGTTGGGTGAATATGTAAAACAAAAAAAAGTACAGGTGTTGTTTCTGCAGGAGACACATAGTGATGTGTTGAATGAAGTCGATTGGGGGCTCTGGTGGAAAGGGGCAAGTGTGTTGAGCCATGGGACAAATCTTAGTGCAGGAGTGGCAGTCCTTTTTGCACCGGGTCTGTCTGTAAAAATGTGCTCCTCAAAGGAGGTGTGTAGGGGTAGGCTCCTTGTTGTTAAAGCAGAAATTAACAACATGGGTTTTGTCTTTATAAATGTGTATGCGCCTAACACAGGGAGAGAAAGAGGGGTTCTATTTGGGAGTCTTAGACAGGAACTCTCACAGGTAGCGCCTGAGGAGACACTGGTGGTCGGAGGGGACTGGAACTGCACAATGGATTTTACAAAAGACAGAAATGGGGAAGAGCATCATTCAGTGTCAGTGGGAGTGTTAAGGGACATTATTAATCAGTTCGACTTAGTGGATGTTTGGAGAACTAAACATCCGAACACAAGACAGTACACATGGGTGAAGGTTTTTGGGGCTAGGGTGAGTGCAGCCCGACTTGATCGGTTTTATATGTCTAGGAATCGGAGCAATAGGCTGTTGGGCGCTACCATTCTCCCGGTGGGGTTTTCCGATCATCACATAACCATGGCTCGGCTGTCTATTTCACCAGGGCCCCGGCAGGCATCCTATTGGAAATTCAATGTAAAGCTCTTACAAGATGCCACTTTTTGCGCAGGTTTCCAGACCTTCTGGGAAAGGTGGAGGCAGCAAATAGAGGAGTATGAGTCTCTGAGCCAATGGTGGGATGTGGGGAAAATCCAAATTCGGCTTTTCTGTCAACAATACACAGCTCTCTCATCCTCAGAGGCTAGGAGAGTATTGGGGGAACTAGAGCGGTGTATTAGTGAGATGGAGGTAGAGATGGTGGGGCAAGGCAATGTAGGCCTCCAGGCTAATTTAGCTGAATTACGCAGGGACCTGGGCAGTTTTTTCCAGGTTAAAGCAAAGGGAGCACTTGTAAGAGCTAGATTCTCCATGCTCAAGGAGATGGATGCTCCCAGCTCCTTCTTCTTTGGTTTGGAAAGACAGAGCAGTGAAGCCAAGGGTATGCATTGTCTACGGCTGTCTGATGGGCGGGTGACCTCTGTGGTGGGTGAGATGCGGGAGCGGACTGTGGAGTTTTATACTGAATTGTATAGGGCAGAAGAGTGTGATCCTTTGTGTGCTCAGGTCTTGTTCACAGAACTCCCTAAACTCTCTCTGGCACAGAGGGACGATTTGGACGTTCCTCTGTTGTCCCATGAACTGGCAGAGGCCGTAACCCAGATGTCCCCCGGTCGTGCACCGGGGGTCGATGGACTCCCAGTGGAGTTTTATAAAAAATTCTGGGGAATAATTGGACAGGACTTCTTTTGCGTGTTGCGTGAATGCATCGGGGTAGGAGAGTTGCCGATGAGCTGCCGTCGGGCGGCTCTGACTCTCCTGCCCAAAAAAGGGGACTTGTGTGAACTTAAGAACTGGAGGCCTGTGGCATTGCTCTGTGCGGACTACAAGATATTTGCCAAGGTCCTCTCTAACAGACTGAAGTCCCACTTGGACTCGATAGTACATAAGGACCAAACATATTGTGTACCGGGACGCTCAATCACAGACAACCTGTTCTTAATTAGGGACATGTTGGACTTGTCGAGAGGTTCTAATGTGAACTTTGGACTGGTCTCTTTAGATCAAGAGAAGGCTTTTGACAGAGTGGACCATGAATATCTGTTTAATGTGATGTCTGTGTTTGGGTTTGGGAGGAGTTTTTTGACCTGTGTGAAGCTGTTGTATGCTGGGGCATCATGTATGGTTAAGGTGGGAGGGGGGCTCAGTAGGCCAGTCTGGGTGAGACGGGGCATTAGACAAGGATGCCCTCTATCTGGGCAGTTATACACATTAGCCATTGAGCCTTTTTTAGGCCTGCTACGCAGGAGACTGCAGGGAGTGTGCTGGACAGGTATGGGTGTG
The DNA here is from genome assembly GCF_965601325.2 of Salmo salar. Classification (NCBI taxonomy): domain Eukaryota; kingdom Metazoa; phylum Chordata; class Actinopteri; order Salmoniformes; family Salmonidae; genus Salmo; species Salmo salar. The sequence continues at coordinate 35,479,753 of NC_138299.1, forward strand.
GTGACAGGCATAGCAGTGTCAGCATATGCAGATGATGTCTCTGTGATGGTCAGGGATGGTCAAGATATGCAGGCACTGGAGACCAGTCTGAAGGTGTACGAGGGAGCTTCATCAGCTAAGGTAAACTGGGGCAAGAGCAAAGCTCTGTTATGTGGGGCATGGGGGGATAGGGCTCCTCCTCTGCTTCCAGGGGGTTTGCAGTGGGGTTGTGAAGGGCTTAAAGTGTTGGGGGTGTACCTGGGCTCGGAGAGGTGGGTCAGGAAGAACTGGGAGGGGCTGTCACAGGCAGTGGTGTCAAGACTGGCCAGGTGGAGGTGGCTCCTGTCCCAAGTGTCATATAGAGGGAGGGTGCTGATAATTAACAACCTGGTGGCATCTTCCCTGTGGCATTAACTGGCTGTCCTCAACCCCCCCGCCGGTCTGCTCGCAGACCTGCAACGCAAGCTGGTGGACTTCTTCTGGTCGGGCCATCACTGGCTGAGGGCGGCGGTGTTGTATATGACCGTCCACGAAGGAGGACAGGGCCTGGTGGAACTGGAGAGCAGGATGGCTGCTTTCCGGCTAAAGGCGGCACAGAGACTGCTGTACCATACTGATGTTGGCTGGAGGGAACCAGCATGCGCGCTGCTGAGGAGAGCTGGAGATTTAGGGTTGGACCGGCAGCTGTTCCTCATGAAGCTGGAGAGGCTGAGTACAGCAGGTCTCTCCGATTTTTACTCTGCGGTGCTGAGGGCCTGGCAGCTGCTAAGGCACACACGAGAAGGGGGTGTGGAGCCTGGGCTGTGGGTGTGGGAGGAGCCTATCTTCCACAACCCAGCCATCCCTTTGAGATCGGTCCAGTCGGCCACCCTGCAGAGGCAACTGATGGCAGGGGGTGTAAAAAGGCTGGGTGACTTGAGACTCCTGGGAGAGGAGGGGTGGAAAAGCCCGGAAGTCTTGGCACAGCAAACAGGAATAACGTCTCTTAGGCTGCTGGAGAGATTCCTGGAGGAGGTCCAGGAGGCACTGTCTGAGCCGGTAAGGGGGATGTTTGAGCAGCCAAAGGGAGAGGGGCCACCAATGTTTCCGCCACTGCAGGTGACAGCAGAGACTGGAGACTGGCAAGGGGGTCTGGAGGACTTGTTAGATTTTAACACTCCGAGCCTGGGGGAGTTTGAAGGGGTGGGAGGTAAAGCCCTCTACAACCTCTGTGTTAAGGTGAGGAACATTAGGAGCCTAACAGGAGTGAAGGCACATCAGTGGCAGGGGGTATGTGGGGTGGAGAGTATGGTGGGTTTTAGATGGAGGGGGCTCTACAAACCCCCAGTACCAAAGAGGTCAGGGGACCTCCAGTGGAGGGTTCTACATGGAGCCCTGGCCACTAACAGCTGGTTGGCACGGGTTGAACCGGGAGTCGGGCAGGAGTGTCATTTCTGTAAAATGAAAGAAACTGTGATTCATGTGTTTTCTGTGTGCACCAGGTTAATGCCACTAATGTCTCTGTTGGAATGTCTGTGTGAGAGGTTGGGGGTGGTCTTTACTGTTGGGGTGTTCATAATGGGATACAGGTATTCAAGTAAGGAGAAGGAAAAATGTGTTTTGTTGAATTTTCTGTTTGCTCAGGCAAAGTTAGCTATTTGGCTAACAAGGATGAACAGGGTCAAAGGTGGGGGGATAACACACCCTTTATTATTGTTTAATGGGATGGTCTCTGCGCGCCTTAGGGTTGAGTTTGAGTTCTATAAAATGATAAAAAGTGTGGAGATGTTTCAGGAGATATGGTGTGTTGGGGGGGCTGTCTGTATAGCTGGGGAAGATGTTTTGGATATACGGTTGTAGGAGTGGGTATTGTCTTGAGTATTGTGATGTTGGCTTGTATCATGTGGTTGCTGGAAAGGCGAGTATGGTACATGTATGCATTACAGGATGTATTTTTGGTTTTATTTTTAAGGGGGAGGTTGGGTGGTGAGTTTTAAATGAAATGAGAATGTTTCAGTAAAGAAAGACAAAAAGTCAAAAAGTCTCTCTCTCTCTCTCTCTCTCTCTCTCTCTCTCTCTCTCTCTCTCTCTCTCTCTCTCTCTCTCTCTCTCTCTCTCTCTCTCTATATATATATGCACATCACCTTGGACGAGCTCAGATGGCAGCCAAGGAAGCTTAGAGGTTTAGAGGCATCTTGTTCAATCCTTCCCTCTGAACACAGTCGTGCCAGCCTCTTCCAGAGGAGCATAGTTCCAGAACAGTATCTGGGCAGGCCTGTGTTGTGTCATTGTGGGGATGAGACCTAGGGATTTACCAGAACAAAGCAGTGTAAGTGCTGCTGAACAGAGGGGCTTGTGCCACCGATGCCATAGCAGCCAAACACACATTGTGAACACACGTTGAACGCTGTCCCAACCTATTCTCAAGATAGTGACATGCCATTCTTACCGTTTCCATGTTTTTTCCAGGCATGTGTGTAATTGTCACTGCTGTGTCTGTGTGCTAGTGAATGTGGGCATTCCATCCTCTATTATGTGTACAGTATATGCAAACGTTTGTGGTGTGTGTGTGTGAACGTGTGTGTGTGTGTGTGTATGTGTGTGAACGTGTGTGTGTGTGTGTGTGAACGTGTGTGTGTGTGAATGTGTGTGTGTGTGAACATGTGTGTGTGTGAATGTGAACGTGTGTGTGTGTGTGAACGTGTGTGTGTGTGAATGTGAATGTGTGTGTGTGTGTGAACGTGTGTGTGTGTGTGTGTGTGTGAACGTGTGTGAATGTGAGTGTGTGAACATGTGTGACTGTGTGAACATGTGTGTGTGAACGTGTGTGTGTGAACGTGTGTGTGTGTGTGTGAGTGAACGTGTGTGAATGTGTGTGTGTGTGTGTGTGAACGTGTGTGTGTGTGTGTGTGAGTGAACGGTGTGTGTGTGTGTGTGTGTGAACGTGTGTGTGTGTGTGTGTGTGAACGTGTGTGTGTGTGTGTGTGTGAACGTGTGTGTGTGTGTGTGTGTGTGTGTGTGTGTGTGTGTGTGTGTGAACGTGTGTGTGTGTGAACGTGTGTGTGTGAACGTGTGTGTGTGTGAACGTGTGTGTGTGTGAATGTGTGTGTGTGAATGTGTGTGTGTGTGAATGTGTGTGTGTGTGTGAATGTGTGTTTGTGAATGGGTGTGTGTGAATGTGTGTGTGTGTGTGTGTGTGTGTGAACGTGTGTGTGTGTGTGAACGAGTGTGTGTGTGTACGTGTGTGTGTGTGAACGTGTGTGTGTGTGAACATGTGTGTGTGTGAATGTGAACGTGTGTGTGTGTGTGAATGTGTGTGTGTGTGTGTGTGTGTGAACGTGTGTGTGTGTGAACGTGTGTGTGTGTGTGTGAACACGTGTGTGTGTGAATGTGAACGTGTGTGTGAATGTGAGTGTGTGAACATGTGTGACTGTGTGAACATGTGTGTGAATGTGTGTGTGTGTGTGTGTGTGTGTGTGTGTGAATGTGTGTGTGTTTGTGTGTGTGTGTGTGTGAATGTGTGTGTGTGTGTGTGTGTGAACGTGTGTGTGTGAATGTGTGTGTGTGAATGTGTGTGTGTGAATGTGTGTGTGTGTGAACGTGTGTGTGTGAATGTGTGTGTGTGTGTGTGAATGTGTGTGTGTGTGAATGTGTGTTTGTGAATGTGTGTGTGTGAATGTGTGTTTGTGAATGTGTGTGTGTGTGTGAATGTGTGTGTGTGTGAACGTGTGTGTGTGTGAACGTGTGTGTGTGAATGTGTGTGTGTGTGAATGTGTGTGTGTGTGTGTGTGTGTGTGTGTGTGTGTGTGTGTGTGTGTGTGTGTGAACGTGTGTGTGTGTGAACGTGTGTGTGTGTGAATGTGTGTGTGTGTGTACGTGTGTGTGTGTGTGTGTGTGAACGTGTGTGTGTGAACATGTGTGTGTGTGAACATATGTGTGTGTGTGTGTGTGTGTGTGTGTGAACGTGTGTGTGTGTGAACGTGCGTGTGTGTGTGTGTGTGTGTGAACGTGTGTGTGAATGTGAGTGTGTGTGTGAACGTGTGTGTGTGTGAATGTGAACGTGTGTGTGTGTGTGTGAACGTGTGTGTGAATGTGAGTGTGTGTGTGTGAATGTGTGTGTGAACGTGTGTGAACGTGTGTGTGTGTGAATGTGTGTGTGTGAATGTGTGTGTGTGGACGTGTGTGTGTGAATGTGTGTGTGTGTGAACGTGTGTGTGTGTGTGAATTTGTGTGTGTGTGTGTGAATGTGTGTTTGTGAATGTGTGTGTGTGTGTGTGTGTGTGTGTGTGTGTGTGTGTGAACGTGTGTGTGTGTGTACGTGTGTGTGTGTGAACGTGTGTGTGTGTGTACGTGTGTGTGTGTGTGAACGTGTGTGTGTGTGTGTGTGAACGTGTGTGTGTGAACGTGTGTGTGTGAATGTGTGTGTGTGTGTGTGAATGTGTGTGTGTGAGTGTGTGTGTGTGTGTGTGTGTGTGTGAACGTGTGTGTGTGTGAATGTGTGTGTGTGAACGTGTGTGTGTGAATGTGTGTGTGTGAATGTGTGTGTGTGTGTGTGAACGTGTGTGTGAACGTGTGTGTGAACGTGTGTGTGAATGTGTCTGTGAATGTGTGTTTGTGAATGTGTGTGTGTGAATGTGTGTGAACGTGTGTGTGTGTGAACGTGTGTGTGTGTGAACGTGTGTGTGTGTGTGTACGTGTGTGTGTGTGAACGTGTGTGTGTGTGTGAATGTGAACGTGTGTGTGTGTGTGTGTGTGTGTGAACACGTGTGTGAATGTGAGTGTGTGTGTGTGTGTGTGTGAACGTGTGTGTGTGTGTGTGTGAATGTGTGTGTGTTTGTGTGTGAACGTGTGTGTGTGTGAACGTGTGTGTGTGAGTGAGTGTGAATGTGTGTGTGTGTGAACGTGTGTGTGTGTGTGTGTGTGTGTGTGAATGTGTGTGTGTTTGTGTGTGAACGTGTGTGTGTGTGTGAACGTGTGTGTGTGTGTGTGAATGTGTGTGTGAACGTGTGTGTGTGTGAACGTGTGTGTGTGTGTGAACGTGTATGTGTGTGTGTGTGAATGTGTGTGTGAACGTGTGTGTGTGAATGTGTGTGTGTGTGAATGTGTGTGTGTGTGAACGCGTGTGTGTGTGTGTGTGTGAATGTGTGTGTGTGAATGTGTGTGTGTGAATGTGTGTGTGTGAATGTGTGTGTGTGTGTGTGAACGTATGTGTGTGAACGTGTGTGTGTGAATGTGTGTGTGTGTGTAAATGTGTGTGTGTGAACGTGTGTGTGAGTGAACGTGTGTGTGTGAATGTGTGTGTGTGTGTGTGAACATGTGCGTGTGTGTGTGAATGTGTGTGTGTGTGAACGTGTGTGTTTGTGTGTGAACGTGTGTGTGTTTGTGTGTGAACGTGTGTGTGTGTGTGTGTGTGTGTGTGAACGTATCTGTGTGTGTGCAACAGTTTGAAAGTCAGGGAGCAAAACCACCATGAGCTTTCTGCTTGCTTGTAGCGATAAGGCAACGTGGCAGTCAGTCATCCATTGGGTTCCCAAGTGATTGTGACAGGAACAGAGTGAAAGAAAAAAAATAAGAGAATTCTCTTAGCTGACATCAATTAGTGACAGCAGGACTGTAGCCCAATACAAAGACCTGGATGAGGATTACAACAGTTTTAAATCCCCACTGGAAATACGATGCGATTGTGTGGATGAATTGTATTATTGTGGAAGAAAAAATTGCATCCTCCTCTTGTTCAATGTTTTAAATGTTTAAATGTTTGCGGTTCATTGCATCGTTGCGTTTATAGTCTAATATAAGTCATTGATAGGGTATTATAATTGACTAATGCTTGTCTGATACAGCTTGGTTAGATTCTTGTATGTGTGATGTGTAGTTGTAACAGTGTACTACTGTAGCTGTCATTCACACTGAAGCCTTGTCAGAACACACAACCCACACAGATCACATTGTCATATTCCACATGATTCTCCCTTGTTCTCTTTCTACCTTTTAATTCCTGCCTTTATGCCATTTCACAATCACAACAACATAGTGATAAAAGATAGTGGTAGTGTCCCAGATGGCAGCCTATCCCCTATAAAGTGCACATCTTTTGACAAGGGCCCTATGGGGATTGGTCCAAAGGCACTAAAGTGCACTGAAAAGGAAATAGGGTTCCATTTAAAGTCAAATCTAATTGTATTTGTTACATGCGCCAAATACAACAGGTGTAGAACGTAAAGTGAAATGCTTACTTACGAGCCCTTAACCAACAATGTAGTTCAAGAAAAATGGTAAATCTGTAAAATGGTATAGAATCAGCTTGATCTCCTCTGTCGAAGACGCTTGGACCTTGTTTTTTGATATTTTCAGTGGTATTGTCAACAAATACGCCCCCATAAAGAAAATGATAATTAAAAACAGCTTCAGCCCCTGGTTTGACCGGGATCTTGCAGAGTTACTCCACCTCAAGAATTGCATTTGGCGAAAGGCTTGGCACATGCATATTCAGGCTGACTGGCTATCTTTCAGGTAAATGAGAAATAAGTGCACTCAGGCTATCCGGAAGGCCAAAGTTAGTTACTTTAAGGAGCAGTTCTCTCTCTGTGCGTCTAACCCCAAGAAGTTCTTGAAAACAGTTAAAGACCTGGAGAATAAACCCTCCTCCTCACAGCTGCCCATGTCCCTTAATGTTGATGATGTGGTTGTTACTGACAAGAAGCACATAGCTGAGCTCTTTAATCACCACTTCATTAAGTAAAGATTCCTATTTGACTCAGCCATGCCTCCTTGCCCATCCAACATTTCCTCATCTCCCACCCCTTCTACTGCGACTATCCTCGATTCTTCTCCCTCTTTTTCCCCTGACCCGCTACAAAGTTTCTCCCTGCAGGCAGTCACTGAGTCCAAGGTGCTAAAGGAGCTCCTTAAAAAAAATACATCTGGGTCAGATGGTTTAGACCCTTTCTTCTTTAAGGTTGCTACCCCTATCATCGCCAAGCCTATATTCAACCTTTTTAACCTGTCTCTCCTCTCTGGGGAAGTTCCCATTGCTTAGAAGGCAGCCACGGTTCATCCTTCATTTAAAGGGGGAGATCCATCGGGTATCCGCTCAGGTTATGGATGTGGCACTGCAAACTTAAAGGTCCTTAATGATGTCACCATTGCCCTTGATTCTAAGCAATAGTGTGCTGCTATTTTTATTGACTTGGCCAAAGCTTTTGATACAGTAGACCATTCCATTCTTGTGGTCGGCTAAGGAGTACTGGTGTCTCTGAGTGGTCTTTGGCCTGGTTTGCTAACTACCTCTCTCGAATAGTGCAGTGTATAAAGTCCAAAAATATGTTGTCTCAGCCACTGCCTGTCACCAAGGGAGTACCCCAAGGCTCGATCTTTGGCCCCACACTCTTCTCAATTTACATCAACAATATAGCTCAGGCAGTAGGAAGCTCTCTCATCCATTTATATGCAGATGATACAGTCTTATACTCAGCTTGCCCCTCCCAGGATTTTGTGTTAAATGCTCTACAACAAAGCTTTCTTTGTGTCCAACAAGCTTTCTCAGCGCTTAACCCTGTTCTGAACACCCCCAAAACAAAGGTAATGCGGTTTGGTAAGAAGAATGCCCCTCCTCCCACAGGTGTTATTGAATCCTCTGAGGGTTTAGAGCTTGAAGTAGTCACCTCATACAAGTACTTGGCAGTATGGCTAGATGGTGCACTGTCCTTCTCTCAGCACATATAAACGCTGCAGGATTAAGTTAAATCTAGACTTGGTTTCCTATATTGTAATCACCCCTCTTAAACCCC
>NC_138299.1:35492500-35837500 GCF_965601325.2 Salmo salar
GAGCATCCTGACGGAAAGTATCACCGCCTGGTACAGCAACTGCACTGCCCGCAGTGCTCTCCAGAGGGTGGTGCGGTCTGCCCAACACATTACCGGCGGTAAACTACCTGCCCTCCAGGACCCCTACAGCACCTGATGTCACAGGAAGACCAAAAAGATCATCAAGGACTTCAACCACTCGAGCCAATGCCTGTTCACTCTGCTATCATTCAGAAGGCGCGGTCAGTACAGGTGCACTGTTAGATGCTACTGCACTGTTGGAGCTAGGAACACAAGCATTTGGCTACAGCCGCAATAACATCTGCCAAATACGTGTATGTGACCAATAAAATTTGATTTGATATGAACGCTCGCCGCCATTGGACTCGGGAGCAGTGAAAACGCTTTCTCTGGAGTAATGAATCACAATTTACCATCTGGCAGTCCGATGGACGAATATGGGTTTGGCAGATGCCAGGAGAACGCTACCTACCTGAATGCATAGTGCCAACTGTAAAGTTTGGTGGAGGATGAATAATGGTCTGGGGCTGTTTTTCATGGTTTGGGTTAGGCTCCTTAGTTCCAGTGAAGGGAAATCTTAACTCAACAGCATACAATGATATTCTAGATGCTTCTGTGCTTCCAACTTTGTGGCAACAGTTTGGGGAAGGCCCTTTTCTGGTTCAGCATGACAATGTGTGCAAAGCGAGGTCCATACAGAAATGGTTTGTCGAGATCGGTGTGGAAGAACTTGATTGGCCTGCACAGAGCCCTGACCTCAACCCCATAGAACACCTTTGGGATGAATTGGAATGCCGACTGCAAGCCAGGCCTAATCGCCCAACATCAGTGCTCAACCTCACTAATGCTCTTGTGGTAAAATGGAAGCAAGTCCCTGCAGCAATGTTCCAACATTTAGCAGAAAGCCTTCCCAGAAGAGTGGAGGCTGTTATAGCAGCAAAGGGGGGACCAACTCCATATTAATGCCCATGATTTTGGAATGCGATGTAGACGAGCAGGTGTCCACATACTTTTGGTCATGTAGTGTATTTCCTGCACTACCATATTGTCATGTCAGTGTTTTGAGGAAGTGTGGAGACAGGGTTCAGAGAGGGTTGAAAGAGGGTCAGAATGAGAGATCCTTCCAAACTAATGAGTAAGTGAGTGAGAGACCCTTCCAAACTAATGAGTCAGTGAGTAAGAGTCTGATCAAGGTTGACAAGGGTTGTCTTTTAGATAAGGCAGATGTGGAGCAGGGAACACATTCACATGTTCACATCTCATGACGTTGATAGATACAATATCTCTCGCTCTCTCTTTTTGTCTTTCTCTCTCTATTTCTCTCTGTCGCACACACCCACGAACACACCCCCCCCCCCAAACGCATGCACGCACACGCACACACACACACACACACACACACACACACACACACACACACACACACACACACACACACACACACACACACACACACACACACACACACACACACACACACACACACACACACACAGTGGCCTGAGGAAGTGGAGCAGGGTGAGGTGTCTCATTTTATTTCACATTTTTTTATTTCACCTTTATTTAACCAGGCAGGCTAGTTGAGAACAAGTTCTCATTTGCAACTGCGACCTGGCCAAGATAAAGCCTAGCAATTCGACACATACAACAACACAGAGTTACACATGGAATAAACAAAACATACAGTAGAACAAAAGAAAACAAAAAGTCTATATACAGCGAGTGCAAATGAGGTAAGTTAAGACAATAAATAGGCCATGGAGGCGAAGTAATTACAATATAGCAATTAAACACCAGAATGGTAGATGTGCAGAAGATGAATGTGCAAGTAGTGATACTGGGGTGCAAAGGAGCAAGATAAATAAATAAATACAGTATGGGGATGAGGTAGGTAGATAGATGGGCTCTTTACAGATGGGCTATGTACAGGTGCAGTGATCTGTGAGCTGCTCTGACAGCTGGTGCTTAAAGCTAGTGAGGGAGATATGAATCTCCAGCTTCAGAGATTTTTGCAGTTTGTTCCAGTCACTGGCAGCAGAGTACTGGAAGGAAAGACGACCAAAGGAGAAATTGGCTTTGGGGGTGACCAGTGAGATATACCTGCAGGAGCGCGTGCTATGGGTGGGTGCTGCTATGGTGACCAGTGAGCTGAGATAAGGCGGGGCTTTACCTAGCAGAGACTTGTAGATAACCTGAAACCAGTGGGTTTGGCGACGAGTATGAAGCAAGGGCCAACCAACGAGAGCGTACAGGTCACAATGGTGGGTAGTGTATGGGGCTTTGGTGACAAAATGGATGGCACTGTGATAGACTGCATCCAGTTTGTTGAGTAGAGCGTTGGAGGCTATTTTATAGATGACATCACCGAAGTCGAGGATCGGTAGGATGGTCAGTTTTACGAGGGTATGTTTGGCAGCATGAGTGAAGGATGCTTTGTTGCAATATAGGAAGCCGATTCTAGATTTAATTTTGGATTGGAGATGCTTAATGTGAGCCTGCAAGGAGAGTTTACAGTCTAACCAGACACGCAGGTATTTGTAGTTATCCACGTATTCTAAGTCAGAGCCGTCCAGAGTAGTGATGCTGGACGGGCGAGCAGGTGCGGGCAGTGATCGATTGAATAGCATGCATTTAGTTTTACCTGCGTTTAAGAGCAGTTGGAGGCCATGGAAGGAGAGTTGTATGGCATTGAAACTCGTCTGGAGGTTAGTTAACACAGTGTCCAAAGAGGGGCCAGAAGTATACACAATGGTGTCGTCTGCGTAGAGGTGGATCAGAGAATTACCAGCAGCAAGAGCAACATCATTGATGTATACAGAGAAGAGAGTCGGCCCGAGAATTGAACCTTGTTGCACCCCCATAGAGACTGCCAGAGGTGCGGACAACAGGCCCTCCAATTTGACACACTGAACTCTATCAGAGAAGTAGTTGGTGAACCAGGCGAGGCAATCATTTGAGAAACCAAGGCTGTCGAGTCTGCCGATAAGAATGTGGTCATTGACAGAGTCGAAAGCCTTGGCCAGGTCGATGAAGATGGCTGCACAGTAATGCCTCTTATCGATGGCGGTTATGATGTCGTTTAAGACCTTGAGCGTGGCTGAGGTGCACCCATGACCAGCTCTGAAACCAGATTGCATAACGGAGAAGGTACAGTGGGATTCGAAATGGTCGGTAATCTGTTTGTTAACTTGGCTTTCGAAGACCTTAGAAAGACAGGGTAGGATAGATATAGGTCTGTAGCAGTTTGGGTCTAGAGTGTAACCCCCTTTGAAGAGGAGGATGACCGCGGCAGCTTTCCAATCTTTGGGAATCTCAGACGATACGAAAGAGAGGTTGAACAGGCTAGTAATAGGGGTTGCAACAATTTCGGCAGATACGTTTAGAAAGAGAGGGTCCAGATTGTCTAGCCCGGCTGATTTGTATGGGTCCAGATTTTGCAGCTCTTTCAGGACAATAGCTATCTGGATTTGGGTGAAGGAGAAATGGTGGGGGCTTTGGCGGGTTGCTGTGGAGGGTGCTGGGAAGTTGACCGGGGTAGTGGTAGCCAGGTGGAAAGCATGGCCAGCCGTAGAGAAATTCTTATTGAAATTCTTTATTATAGTGGATTTATCGGTGGTAACAGTGTTTCCTAGCATCAGAGCAGTGGGCAGTTGGGAGGAGGTGCTCTTATTCTCCATGGACTTTACAGTGTCCCAGAACTTTTTTGAGTTAGTACTACATGATGCAAATTTCAGTTTGAAAAAGCTAGCCTTGACTATTCGATGCTAATGCAGAACGCCACAGGATGTTTTTGTGCTGGTCAAGGGCAGACTGGGCTGGAGTGAACCAAGGACTATATCTATTCCTAGTTCTAAATTTATTGAGTGGGGCATGCTTATTTAAGATGGTGAGGAAGGCACTTTTAAAGAATAGCCAGGCATCATCTACTGATGGATAAGGTCAATGTCATTCCAGGATACACCGGCCAGGTCGATTAGAAAGGCCTGCTCGCAGAAGTGTTTTAGGGAGCGTTTGACAGTGATGAGGGGTGGTCGTTTGGTCGCAGACCCATTACGGATGCAGGCAATGAGGCAGTGATCACTGAGATCTTGATTGAAAACAGCAGAGGTGTATTTGGAGGGTGAGTTAGTTAGGATGACATCTATGAGGGTGCCCGTGTTTACGGATTTGGGGTTGTACCTGGTAGGTTCATTGCGCTCTCTCTTTCTTTCGCTTTCTCATTCTCTCTCTCTCGCTGTCTCGTTCCTTCTCTTTCTTTTTCTTTCTCTCTCTCTCTCTCTGTCTCTCTCTCTGTCTCTCTCTCTCTATCTGTCTCTCTCTCTCTCCCTCCTTCTCCCTCTCTCCCTCTCCTCTGCTGTGGGGCTACATAACCATCTGGCCAGGCAAAAGATTAGTTTAATAAAGGGGAAATTTCACCCCTGCATAATTTAGTGGGAATGGACGTTTATGCTACAGTCGTACGTCCTCTAAATGCATGCTATGTCGGAGGCCTGGGAATCTGTGTGCTTTTCTAATGTACAGTGACATATCTGCTCTACAGGGAATAAACAGATCCTTGTTTAACCTTCTCCCCATCTCTCTCTCTCTCTCTCTCTCTCTCTGTCACTCACTCTCTCTCTCTATTTCTATGTATCTCCTCTGTCGCGCTCTCTCTCGCTCTCTCTCTTTCTTTTTCTCTCCTCTCTCTGTCTGTTTCTCTCTCACTCTCTCCCCATCTCTCTCCTTCTCTCTCTCTCCTCTCCTCCTCCTCATCGCATAATACTACTCATCTGCTATTTAATCCTTTCATATTGTAGCATGTTCTTTTGCCAGTGGTCTGGGGGCCTGTTCTGTTCTGCTGAGCTGGGAGCTGAGCTGGAGAGTGTAGCAGTGATAAGATAAGTGTGGTTGTATGTATAATAACAACAGCCCTGTGCTGTTGGTGCCGGGGCCGTAGGTAGCTGTTTATTGCTCTGTCTACATTACAAATGGCACCCTATTCCCTTTATAGTGCACTACTTTTCAATGGCAGTGCACTATATAGGGAGAAGAGCTAAAAAGTCCAAAAAACATCCTGAATTAAAGGTTAATGGGATTCTAATTCAACACTGATTTCATGTCCACCACCTTTAACCTCCTGAAATGACATACTCAAATCTAACTGCCTGCAGCTCAGGACCTGAAGCAAGGATATGCATATTCTTAGTACAATTTGAAAGGAAACACTTTGAAGTTCATGGAAATGTGAAAGGAATGTAGGAGAATATAACACAATAGATCTAGTAAAAGATATTACAAAGAATGAAACAACCGTTCCTTTGTATTTTGTTTGTACCATCATCTTTGAAATGCAAGAGAAAGGCCATATCGTATTATTCCATCCCAGGTGCAATATACATATTTTGGCCACTAGATGGCAGCAGTGTATGTGCAAAGTTTTAGACTGATCCAATGAACCATTGCATTTCTGTTCAAAATGTTGTATCAAGACTGCCCAAATATGCCAAATTTGTTTATTAATAACATTTCATGTTCAAAACTGTGCACTCTCCTCAAACAATAGCATGGTATTATTTCACTGTAATAGCTACTGTAAATTGGACAGTGCAGTTAGATTAACAAGAATTTAAGCTTTCTGCCAATATCAGATATGTCTATGTCCTGGGAAATGTTCTTGTTACTTACAACCTCATGCTATTCGCATTAGTCTACGTTTGTAACGGGTGTCGTAAGGATCAGACCAAAACGCAGCGGGAACGTGTATACTCATCTTCTTTTTAATGTGAAGAAGGAAAAACAAACAAATCACGTATACAAAACAAACAACACTAACAGTCCTATCAGGTGCTCAGACACTAAACAGGAGACAACTACCCCCCAATCCCATAGAAAAAACACCCCTCTTAAATAAGACTTTCAATTAGAAGCAACGAGGAGCAGCTGCTTCCAATTGAAAGTCAACCGAATTAACTAGACATAGAAAGACTAGAACTAACATAGAAATAAACTAACAAGAACATAGTCCAACACTGGTGGAAAATGTCCGAGCTACAGTATAAGCATTCTTCCACTGCTATCAAAAGTAGCTGAAAGATGGGTGGCTGATCATCTGACTGATCACCTCATTCAGGGCAACTCCATACATCAAATGCAATTTGGATTCACAACTAACCATTCTACTCAAACAGCCAATTGCTATTCTTCACCACAGACAGTGTGGTGAAGAAGGCGCAACAGCACCTCTTCAATGTCAGGAGGCTGAAATTATTTGGCTTGGCCCCTAACACCCTCACAAACTTCTACAGATGCATAATTGAGAGCATCCTGATGGAATACGTCACCGCCTGGTACAGCAATTGCACTGCCCGCAACCGCAGTGCTCTCCAGAAGGTGGTGCGTTCTGCCCAACACATTACTGGCGGCAAACTACCTGCCCTCCAGGACACCTACAGTACCTGATGTCACAGCGAGACCAAAAAGATCATCAAGGACATCAACCACTCGAGCCAATGCCTGTTCACTCTGCTATCATTCAGAAGGCGCGGTCAGTACAGGTGCATCAAAGCTGGGACCGAGAGACTGAAAAACAGCTTCCTTCTCAAGGCCATCAGAATGTTAAATAGTCATCACTGGCCGGCTTCCACACGCTTACGCAACCCTGCACCTTAGAGGCTGCTGCCCTATATACATAGACTATATACATAACAATGGGGTCCCACATGGGTCAATATTAGGCCCCCTTCTGTTTACCATCTATTTAAATGATCTCCCACTTGCTTGCCCACAAGTTAACATGCAGATGTAAGCTCTGTATGTACACTCAAAACATAGTGAACTAGTTGTTAACAAGTTAACTGAAGCTATGGTACATGTTTCTAAATGGATGATTAATTCTTGCCTGCACTTAATAAATATTGACAAGACTGTTTCTATGTACTTCTCTAAGAAAATCCATTGATTCTTCCCAATGAGCTGTTCTTGTTAATGGGGAGAATCTGAAAGTTCTGTCTAATTTCAGGCGTCATTTTGGACTCCAACTTGACATTTAAGAAACATGTGAAGAAGGTGGTGAACACGGTCAAGTTTGGATTATCCAACTTTAGGTTTATCAGACCTTTCCTTCCTCTGGAGGCAAACTATATACGCTATGATCTTCTGACATCTGAGATATTATCTCACATGCTGATCACAAGCAAGAGCTACTATTCTGAAACAAATTGAATCACTCTACAAACAAACACTTAAGATTTTTGATTACAAACCAAACAGTTACTTCCATTGTCATATCATTTACCTCCACTCTCTCCTCAAGCAAACCCCACCTAACCACCCTCTATCCTAACTGCTTTCCCCTCCCCTCCCCTCCCAACCCCACCTAACCACCCTCTATCCAAACTGCTCTCCCCTCCCCTCCCCTCCCCAACCCAACCCAACCCCACCTAACCATCCTCTATCCTAATTGCTCTCCCCTCCCCTCCCCTCCCCAACCCCACCTAACCACCTTCTATCCTAACTGCTCTCCCCTCCCCTCCCCTCCCCAACCCCACCTAACCACCCTCTATCCTAACTGCTCTCCCCTCCCCTCCCCTCCCCAACCCAACCCCACCTAACCACCCTCTATACTAACTGCTTTCCCCTCCCCTCCCCTCCCCAACCCCACCTAACCAACCACCCTCTATCCTAACTGCTCTCCCCTCCCCTCCCCTCCCCAACCCCACCTAACCATCCTCTATCCTAACTGCTCTCCCCTCCCCTCCCCTCCCCTCCCCAACCCCACCTAACCATCCTCTATCCTAACTGCCCCCCCCCCCCCCCCCCTCCCCTCCCCCCTCCCCTCCCCTCCCCCCCTCCCCTCCCCAACCCCACCTAACCATCCTCTATCCTAACTGCTCTCCCCTCCCCTCCCCCCTCCCCTCCCCAACCCCACCTAACCATCCTCTATCCTAACTGCTCTCCCCTCCCCTCCCCTCCCCTCCCCAACCCCACCTAACCACCCTCTATCCTAACTGCTCTCCCCTCCCCTCCCCTCCCCTCCCCAACCCCACCTAACCACCCTCTATCCTAACTGCTCTCCCCTCCCCTCCCCTCCCCTCCCCAACCCAACCCCACCCAACCCCACCTAACCATCCTCTATCCTAACTGCTCTCCCCTCCCCTCCCCTCCCCTCCCCTCCCCAACCCCACCTAACCACCCTCTATCCTAACTGCTCTCCCCTCCCCTCCCCTCCCCAACCCCACCTAACCACCCTCTATCCAAACTGCTCTCCCCTCCCCTCCCCAACCCAACCCAACCCAACCCCACCTAACCACCCTCTATCCTAACTGCTCTCCCCTCCCCTCCCCTCCCCTCCCCAACCCAACCCCACCTAACCACCCTCTATCCTAACTGCTCTCCCCTCCCCTCCCTCCCCTCCCCTCCCCTCCCCAACCCCACCTAACCACCCTCTATCCTAACTGCTCTCCCCTCCCTCCCCTCCCCTCCCCTCCCCAACCCAACCCAACCCAACCCCACCTAACCACCCTCTATCCTAACTGCTCTCCCCTCCCCAACCCAACCCCACCTAACCACCCTCTATCCTAACTGCTCTCCCCTCCCCAACCCAACCCCACCTAACCACCCTCTATCCTAACTGCTCTCCCCTCCCCAACCCAACCCCACCTAACCACCCTCTATCCTAACTGCTCTCCCCTCCCCAACCCAACCCCACCTAACCACCCTCTATCCTAACTGCTCTCCCCTCCCCTCCCCTCCCGTCCCCAACCCTACCCAACCCCACCTAACCACCCTCTATCCAAACTGCTCTCCCCTCCCCTCCCCTCCCCTCCCCTCCCCTCCCCTCCCCTCCCCTCCCCTCCCCTCCCCTCCCCTCCCCTCCCCTCCCCTCCCCTCCCCTCTTCTCCCCTCCCCTACCCTACCCTCCCCTACCCTACCCTACCCAACCCCACCTAACCGGCACATTCTTACAGCACCTTACACCCCCACCCCCCTCCATCTTCCACCCTCCTCACACATCTCACATCCCCTTTTATTGGGATTTATTGAGGTTTTTATCACTGTTCAATAAAAAGAGGGGACTATCTCCCCCTATTCTGCCACCCTATTTATGGTGGAGAATTGGCGCAATTTCCGATCTCTCCACTTTTATTTCCTTACAATGACATTAGCATGTCATTATATAGGAACGGCTTGTAGCGGGAATTTTATCCCGGCGTGTCACACAGAATTCCGAGGACCTTTCAGTTGGGAGTCGTGGAGGAGGGACAGGAAGAGACAAAGGCCACCAGCTGCACCCACTTGTCCCCTCTTTTTCTCTCTCCCTCTCTCTCTCTCAATATATATATTTGACGTTCCTGCCGTTCGGGAAAACTTTCCGGCGCTCTTCCTCCCATACAACACGACGGGCAGCATTAAAGGAGCAGGATATTGGGATCATGGCGTCTGATTAGGGGTTGTTTGGAGAGAGATCGCAGTAACTCATAGCCTAGTTTACCATTATGCCCCCTCATCTATAACCACTATTCACTTTGTCTGTTTCTGTGGTTCAAATGGTGGAGAAGTCAACAATGCATGTGATTGAGGTTATTCAATAATTAGAAACAGTGCTTGTTCAATGGCAGCCAGGAGGAGTTATTGAGTTGGGATTGCTGTGGCTGTGGATTACAGTACAGCTGGGTAGGCAGTGTGATTCAGATCCCGCGGCAGGACTGTATTTGTCAGATGATGTGAAAGTCACACCTGAAGCTGGAACTGATGGTGGGGAAGGTGTGCTGTAAATAGCCAAGGATTCACTGTGTTTGTTTAGAGACACAAGCACGCACGCCGGGCGGACTGGGACAAAAAATCATGCTAAGTCGGAGGCCTCTCTGTTTTCTTCTTTTCTCCATTGCACTTGACTGCAGCATAAGCAGCTGTCTGTGCTGCTATGCCAGCGTTTCCCAAACTCAGTCCTGGGGACTCCAAGGGGTGCACGTTTAGTTTTTTGCCCTAGCACAACACAGCTGATTCAAATAATGAACTCATTATCAAGCTTTGATTATTTTAATCAGCTGTGTAGTTATAGGGCAAAAACCAAAATGTGTACCCCTTGGGGTCCCCAGGACCGAGTTTGGGAAATGCTGTGCTAAGCCTAGCAACCCTGGGACCAGAAGACCAGGGGACCTGTGCTGGGCCCAGCAATCTCCTAGGGTAACGCTTTATTTTAAGGGTCCACAATAAACCATTTATATACCATTTATAAGGCATTTACAAACTGTTTGCTCTCCATTTATTAATCATTACTCCCACATTTGTAAATGTTACTAAGCTAGTTATTCACACAGGTATACAGTACCAGTCAAAGGTTTGGACACACCTACTCATTCAAGGGTTTTTCTTTATTTTTACTACGTTCTATACATTGTAGAATAATAGTGAAGACATCAACACTATGAAATAACACATATGGAATCATGTACAGTAGTAACCTAAATATATTTTATATTTGAGATTCTTCAAAGTAGCCACTCTTGGCACGCGTTCATTCTCTCATATATAGTTAATTAAACATTCTGTGTTGTGTGCTTGTTTGTTTTACCAGGTACTGCAATAATGTCTACCAATGGCATTCCCATGATTTTGTGAGAAATTACACTGGTCACTCAGAAATGTATAAAGTATTTATAAAGTATAAATAGCACTCACTTTAGATTAGGGACTGCAAAAAGACAGTCAAGAAATTGCAAAAAAGACGATCCCCCAAAAAATCATAATAATGTTTTGAAGGGTATGTCCCATATCTAGGAGATAAGAAAGTTCAGGAAATAGGACACATATTTACCCTTTTATTTTTGTTGGCACAAAACTACCTCCGTACCCCCATTCATTTATATGGGTTACCTTCAGATGAGTCCCGTGACATTTGTGGGGGTCGTAGAGCTATGGACACTACAGACGTTTTCATGAGAAGACTGATTTTCGGAATGTGTCATGGTCTGACAAACATCGCTGTAGGTCTGTCACCTTCCACCACAGATGTGGAAGGCCAACATCGGTGGATGCCATGGATTGAGACGCAGCACATGCAAAAAATATCTCTAGTTTAAACTGACAGATTTTGATGGGGATATTTTATTACGTTACTTAGTTTTACGCACGGGAGCGTCAATAGACTCTTAATTAATGTTTTGGCTGCATAATACAGCCAATGGCTACGTTAAGGAACTGGCAGTATCTCTGTCTCTCTCCCTCTCTTTGTTTTATTCTATTGAATTCAATATAAAACTTCTGTGTTTGTCATAGAATGATGCCGGGACTAGTTAATGTCGATGCGGATAGATTTCCAGCATTGTGCTTTGTTTGACAGTATGCATATTTTTCTGCCAAGAAGTAATGGGCCTTTCAGCGAAGGAAACAGGTGGGAAATAGGTGGGACTTTCCAGCCTCCAGTGGCAGTGGCTATGTAATGTAATCTGACACCAGAGTTACTCATTACTACAGCTCATAAACTAGCAGTGTCGGCCTTAAGAACCTTTTTTGGCAGCACCTGTCCTTTTTTAAAGCTTATCCATGATCTTGGCTCACTGATGACAGAGAGTCAGAGCAGGTCTCTTTGCTAATGCTCGTTTGACTTTGAATGTGCATTTCTGCATGAACTCAGCTCAGCCTATCAAAAAACCGGGCCAGCCCATCTTGGTAGGGGGCCGGACGTTGGTTGCCCACTATTCTGGCAAATGCTGAAATATATTATTATGACAGAGAAATTGGGCAAAAAGAACTGCAACAATTCTTAACAGGACCAGACCACCCAACAAAAAGATTGTCCGGCCCATCCGGCATTTGCCAGAATTGCCAAATGGCCAATCCGCACATGCCCACACACACACACACCCTATTAGAGTGTAAATAAGGCAGCATTGTTTCAGTCCGACTTCAACAGACACATCTTGGAGATTCAGGTTTCAGGTGTCTGATGTGGTTGTCTTCCCTACCTTAGTTGAATGCACTGACTGTAAATCACTATGTATAAGAGAGTCCGCTAAATTACCAAAATGTTCAACCTAAATGTGTCACAAGTCTCAACACAACACAGAAACCTGACGTCTGCTGGGTAGGCCTCTGGACTGACTGGTTTAGGATCAGTTAAAGCACTGTTTGACCATTGATGTTTCTTTGTCTGAATATGTAATATATGAAATCTAGGGCTATGCTTTATATTACCGAATATAATCCCTAATCCGAAATGTGTCCAATCCTGTAACCTGGGTGACCTGTTCTAACTAAAGACGTTGATGAGATCAGGCTGTCAGCGAGTAGGCCCATGACATAACTACTGTACTGTTATTTTATACAATATAAATTCAAATATGTCTATCTGAACAGAGCTAATTGCCTTTTTAATTATAAGCCTAAGGTCACTAAGGAACTCACAATATCAAACATTTATAGTATGGATCTAAAATCTGACTGGTTATTCTGATGCCTGGCCCTTCCTCAGCTCAACAAACATTTCTGATGCCTGGCCCTTCTCAGCTCAACAAACGTTTCTGATGCCTGGCCCTTCCACACGTTTCCAGCAAGCGTGTCCTGACAAGCAGGCGTACTATGGGTCTCTATTGCGCCGGCATCCCCCCATCCCCTCTCCTTCACCCCCCTCTCTCTGCCAGGGAAGCAGAGGATCTTGGGATACATACTGCAGCCTCCTGCCCACCCTCCTCCTTCTCCTCGGCGCTCCTGAACACAAGTGCATGATGTATAGGATATCATTGTAACTTAACTGATGAAAGTGATACCTCCGTCTCCTGGCATTTACTTGTTTTTCTTTAGCCAGAGAACAGGAAGAAAAAGAGGAAGAAAAAACAGGAAGAGGGAGAAAAAACAGGAAGAGGAAGAAAAAAAACATTCAAGCTCCATTGCACATTCTGCACGAGAGAGATAGACAGAGAGACACGAAAAAACAAAAGGCAGCCACTGAAATTTGCATGGTGCTCAATTATACATTAGCGAACATCACTTGGCAATCTGTTCATATCAATTTAATTGGATTTTAATACTGCCTCTGATCTTGTTTTCTAATTAACAGCAGCGGCTGGCAATAAAGCAGAACCATGCACCCAGCAACACCTTTGATCCAGGCCATATGGAGTTCCTTAGAGCTCATTGGGAAAAAAATCAGTCACCTAAATATGGGCCTATGACAAGCCCAGCGCAAAGAGGGGAGGGGGGTAGTGGGTAGTTGGGCATGGGGGTGGCACAGGAGTGTGTGTGTGGTGTGGGTGGGATTGGGGGTTGTGTGTGTGTATGTGGGTGCGTGTGTGTGCGCACGCCTGTGTGTGTGCCAGGGGCGGAGGGACAAGCGCGACCCCCAGATGGCCGGATATTGCTCCTGCTAGCGCCTTCATTGATTCATTTCTCCTCTGATTGGTTGTCATTACTGATAAATAAAACATGATCTTGGAATCAAATGCAAATCAGCTTCTGAGCTTTAGGGAAATGTTAATTGCTTTTTCAAATCTGTTAATTTCTACCCTTGTTGCCTTCGACTTTGGATTTGAGGAGGGACCTAGTAGCACCAAGGAAGGAATGAAGGAAGGAAGGAAGGATGGAGAGAGAGCATTTCTTGTTTTCATCTTCCCTCTCTCAGGCTTCAAGAGCAGAGATGTGAGTTGTTTGTCGCACTGACTCAGCAGGTAGTGAGAATGGCAATGTAACTCTTAACACCGTCTTATTGGAATGTGGCAAATACAGTTTTCACACCCCTTGACTTTTTCACATTGTGTTGTGTCACAGACTGAATGTATAATTGATTCAATTGAGATGTTTTGTCACTGTCCTACACGCAATACCCCATAATGTCAAAGTGGATTCATGTTTTTAATTTTTTTTTACAAATTAATAAAAAATGCAAAGCTGAAATGTCTTTAGTCAGTAAGTATTCAACCTTCAACCCCTTTGGTATGGCAAGCCTAAATAATTCAGGAGTAAAACAACTTGCTTAACAAGTCACATAATAAGTTACATGAACTCACTCTGTGTGCAATTATAGTATTTAACATGATTTTTGAATGACCACCTCATCTCTGTACCCCACACATACAATTATCTGTAAGGTCCCTCAGTCAAGCAGTGAATTTCATTTACATTTACATTTTAGTCATTTAGCAGACGCTCTTATCCAGAGCGACTTACAGTAGTGAACACATACATTTCATTTCATTTCATGCATTCAACCACAAAGACCAGGGAGATTTTCCAATGCCTCGCAAAGAAAGACACCTATTGGTAAATGGGTAAAAAATAAAAAAGCAGACATTGAATATCCCTTTGAGCAGGTGAAGTTATTAATTACACTTTGGATGGTGTATCAATACACCCAGTCACTACAAAGATACAGGCGTCCTTCCTAACTCAGTTGCCGGAGAGGAAGGAAACCGCTCAGGGATTTCACCATGAGGCCAATGGTGACTTTAAAACAGTTACAGAGTTTAATGACTGTGATAGGTGAAAACTGAGGATGAATCAACAACATTGTAGTTACTCCACAATACTAACCTAATTGACAAAGGAAAAAGAAGGAAGACTGTACAGAATAAAAGTATTCCAAGACATGCATCCTGTTTGCAACAAGGCACTAAAGTAATACCGCAAAATTTGTGGCAAAGCAATTAACTTTTTGTCATGAATGCAAAGTGTTATGTTTGTGGCAAATACAATACAACACATTACTGAGTACAACTCTCAATATTTTCAAGCGTAGTGGTAGCTGTATCATTTTATGGGTATGGTTGTAATCGTGAAGGACTGGGGAGTTTTTCAGGATATAAAATAAACGGAATGGAGCTAAGCACAGGCAAAATCCTAGAGGAAGACCTAGTTCAGTCTGCCTTCTCACCAGACACTGGGAGATTAATTCACCTTTCAGCAGGACAATAACCTAAAACACAAGGTCAAATCTACACTGGAGTTGCTTACCAAGAATACTATGAATGTTCCTGGGTGGCTTAAGTCTACCTGAAAATCTATTGCAAGACCTGAAAATGGTTGTCTAGAAATGATCAACAACGAATTTGATAGCGCTTGAAGAACATTTTTCAAAATAATAATAGGAAAATGTTGCACCATCCAGTGTGGAAAGCTCTTAGAGACTTACACAGAAATTCTCACAGCTGTAGGTGCTTCTACAAAGTATTGACTCAGGGGAGTGAAGACTTATGTAAATGATATACAGTATTTATGTATTTCATTTTCAATAAATTTGACAACATTTCTAAAAACATGTTTTCACTTTGTCATTATGGGGTATTGTCTGTAGATGGGTGAGAAAAACAATACAAGTAATCCACTTTGAATTTGTTCCATAACACAACAAAATGTGGAATAAGTCAAGGGGAATGAATACTTTCTGAAGGCACTGTACTAGCCAAACACAATGTCATCTTTTGGACAAAACATATCCAATCACCACGCTATATTTAAACACTGGTTTCTTTGACAACTTACAGACCACCTAAAGAGGTTGAGCAATATGTCATTTTTATTTAATTGAATTAGTAAAATATCTGTTTTACATTTTGATTCCATTACTCATATACCGGAAATATACACATTTGGAAAAGGAAAACTTGGAAAGTTAAACATCAGAAAATTTCCTGATAGAAATGTCAGTTTCTGATTCATTTAGAGTGTTTGATAACTACTTCTTCATTCTAGATAACTTACTAAGGTAAGCCATCCCTGATCTGTTAGCTAGCTAGGTAGCGTCAAGGTCTGCTCTCTCTCTGGCTTTGTCTAAAGTTGACAGAGTTGCAGGCATCACGGTCTCTATGTTACTCACATTAATCCCTTCCACCTCACCTCTTTCTCTTCCCTTCCCTCCCTTCATCATATTTCATTCACCTTGCTCCCTTTCTCTTTCTCTCTGAGTGTTTTTTCAAAATGTTCTGAGCACGTACCTTGGCGCATGGGAGGGTCGGTTTGACTCCGTTTCGCATTACTTTATTTGAGCTGAAGTGAGAGAAAATACACTCCGACTTTTAAATTAAATGTTGCCTATTCACATCTCATTTGTTGACTGACTACAATATTTTATCGTGATACGTAAATAAATACATGCTGTGTTAATTTTGGCATGTTTACCTGCCTACTTATTGTATATAGAAAGCCCATAATAAGTCAAAAGGGTTAACTGGCTAGCTACTAGAACTGTTTACTAGCCAGATAGCCAGAAAGAATTCTGAGCTAGCTAGCCACAAAGAATTGTTAGCTACCCATGAAAAATGTACATCTACCTTGCATAACATTAGCTGAGCTAGATTATTATTACTATTCACATATCTAGCTGATTATCATGAAGTAAATCGTTTGCTTTGTGCATATCGTGTTTCATCTATTGTTGCCTTTGTCCTGGCTGGAAGACGGTTCAGTGATTGGGGAGATGCAGCATGAGGTGATACAGTAGCGGGAGTGCGAGTGCTTCTCACACAAGAACGTACTCAAGAGAATATGGTCGGAGAGTGCATTCGAAGCATGAGAGTGTGGAGGTAGAATGCATATCGAGAAACACTCTCTGTCTCTCCCCCAACATTTTGACAGTTCTCACCTCTATGTCTGTTTCTGGGCTAATTGAAGCTGTTTCACGGCGATGCCACCTAATGATGTTCAGTGACTCAGGGCCAATATTCTCCCATGCAGCCCAGCCTCAAAGATGCCTCAGAGCTGCCTGGTGGCTGGTGGCTCAGCCCCACCTCAACACTTACAACACTAATTGTTATTAATGCTGCTGATCACAACCCACCAAGGCCAACGTGTGTGGGTGTGTGTGTGTGTGTGTGTGTGTGTGTGTGTGTGTGTGTGTGTGTGTGTGTGTGTGTGTGTGTGTGTGTGTGTGTGTGTGTGTGTGTGTGTGTGTGTGTGTGTGTGTGAGAGAGTATGTGTGTGTGAGAGAGATGCATAGAGAGTGTGTGTGAGTATGAGTGTGTGAGCCAGAGAGAGATGAGCAAGCCAACGCTGGAGTCTCCTTGTTGTGTTTTTCCTTTTTCCTCTCCCTCTTCCTTATTTCCCCTTTTCTGTGAAGCGGACAATTGAAGGGGATAATCACAGAAGAAGGATACAAGGGTGGAAAGAGGGAGTAGAGAGGAGGAGGAGGAGGGAAGGGAGGAGGAGGAGGAGGAGAGAAAGCTGTTGTGCATCAGGCACTCCGCAGAGGTATTAGCCAGCCAGGCTGATTCACCGTCCCCAGGAAGCCAAGGTCTTAATTTGGAAATCTAGGACTGTTATGTGGAGAATTCTAATTTGTAATTAGGAAGATTAGCCAAATCTTGGGAATAAAAAAGATTATTGACTTATATAATAAAATCTACAATGTGGGCCCTGGTTAAATAATCATTGGCTGGGCTGGATAGAGAGACAGTGTGCCAGTATGGGAAAGGAGGGTTAGCTGGATCCAATACCGGGGTACTTAGAGAACCCCCCCAAAACAACAGAAACACTTAGAGAAACACGTGACTGATCACACAGTCCTCATGAATCTCAATGTTCAACACTTCACTTATTGATCTACTGAAGCCTTGTTCTTATTGGCCACATTGGTGCCTAATTGGCGATTAGGCCTACTTATAATGATGATCTGACAAATTTGACTTTTATCAATTACTAGTTAATAATTTTATGAATCCATGTGTACTGTAGAGGCTAATTCTACAAAGCAGTTGATGATATTCCTGCCAATGCTTGATACACTTTTCTATTTAGTTAGGACTTCCACAAGTACAGTAGCAGGCAGACACACAGATTTTAGGTTGAGAGGGCATGGGTAAGATTTAGTTTGCATTGCTTTGCTTTTCTTCACCCTGTGCATGTTGGTTTTCTAGTGTCACTCAATTTCCCTGTGCAAAGTTTAGGGGTTTCATTGTACAATATTATCCCAGTTTAGAGAGTCTCTCTTGTGCAAAGTCAATTAAGTGGGGAACGGTGTTCTGAAAAGAGGGTTCAGAGGGAGAGAAAATAGAGGACAGGGTGAAGTGTTTGTGATGGGGAGCGATTTCTAATACAAACAAGCCCTTTAACTACCCACTCTGCTCTGTCCTGAAGACTTCATTATAGAGACAATGCATTAATCTACATCGAAATCTGGAATTCTCTCCTCAAAATGTCATACTTTCAGGTATTTCTACATCCCCAAGTAGCAGAAAATGGTGCATTTTACATGATAAATGGGAGCGTTTTTATTGCGGAACGATTTTAAACCCATATAGGTGTTTGTGCACACAACTCTGAGGATAAACTGTATGACTTACAGTATGGGCCATCTTTCGATGATGGGTCATTTGGATAACAATTAACTGGACAGTCACTGTATTAAGGTAATCAAATCAATCAAATATGAACCAAATCACAAGAGGGAAAGAAAAGACAGCCATGCAAATCTGTGAAGGTTTGAGTAGTAGTTGTGTTTAAAACTATTTAATCATCATCTTGACACAGTATAATATCTCCTGCTAGGCATTCTGTCCATTTCCCATGGCAATGAACAATATGGCCATTATGCCCTGTAAGCCTTGATGATGGGCATTTTATCAAATCAAATCACAGTTTTCTCAATAGACTATAGGACACAGACATCCATATGAAGTACCAGAGAAAATAAAAGTACATCATTCTTTGTCTACATCCCAAAAGGCACCCTGTTCTCTACATAGTGCACTACTTTAGACCAAGGCCCATATGGATCTGCTCAAACGTAGTGCGCTATAGAGGGAATAGGGTGCCATTTGAGATGCAGGCTTGACTTTGGAGATACAGAGTGGTCTTGGACGTCTTCTATTGTTGAGATACGCTAAAAAGCACAGGAAAGGCCGTACAATGTTTATGGTTGTCATTCTGAGGTTGTTTCACATAACCATCCAGCTTATTATTTAACAAAAAGTATTACAAAAATTAAATAGTATTTTCAAGCACACTGTTCCACCTCTTTAAAATGTATTTATTTACACATTTTTGCCCCAAAAAAGTAAAGAAGGGACGTAGCCTTTTCCTGCAGTCAAATTACTAAATCGCCCTCTAGTGGCCTCATGGGTGGAAAATTATTAATATTTTTCATAATTTCATAATTAATAAACATTCATTTTTTTAATTACGTTGAAAATCCTGTGTTTCTATGTCAAACGGTTTGTTACATTTCAGTCTTCTGTGATGTATATAAAGTGTAATATTGGGATGCAAACTGAAAATGTAATAGATTTCAACTCTATATCAGACATGGTACAGGTGTCTTATTTTTTTAAGCCCATAACCATGTGTGTGAGGTGTAAACTTTTGTTTCAAAGTAGATTTGTTTAAAACTACTAATAAACACTCCGTGTGACCCTGATTTAGCCCACTGCAGTAAAAGGTTAAACCTTATGAAAAGACAAAATGTAATGCATCTCAGTAACGTATCATCTCCATCCCAACTGTAAGTTAAAACTTCTTCAGGATTGGTGGGTCCCCTGTGGGACGGTTGAGCTAACGTAGGCTAATGCGATTAGCATGAGGTTGTAAGTAACAAGAACATTTCCCAGGACATAGACATATCTGATATTGGCAGAAAACTTACGTTCTTGTTAATCTAACTGCACTGTCCAATTTACAGTAGCTATTACAGTGAAAGAATACCATGCTATTGTTTGAGGAGAGTGCACAGTTTTGAACATGAAACGTTATTAATAAACAAATTAGGCACATTTGGGCAGTCTTGATACAACATTTTGAATAGAAATGCAATGGTTCATTGGATCAGTATAAAACTTTGCAAATAAACTGATGCCATCTAGTGGCCAATATCTAAATTGCAACCTGGGCTGGAATAATACGATATGGCCTTTCTCTTGCATTTCAAAGATGATGGTACAAAAAAATACAAAAAATGTTTTTTTTTTCTTTGTATTATCTTTTACCAGATCTAATGTGTTATATTATCCTACATTCCTTTCACATTTCCACAAACTTCAAAGTGTTTCCTTTCAAATGGTACCAAGAAAATGCATATCCTTGCTTCAGGGCCTGAGCTACAGGCTGTTAGATTTGGGTATGTCGTTTTAGGCGAAAATTTAAAAAAAAGGGGCCGATCCTTAAGAGGAGACCAACATCCTCCGCTCCTCGGGTTAAAGAAAGAAAATAATAAATTTTACAATATGTTTGATTGCATAGCTGCATTTAGCTGTGGTCGTGATACATCATGTCAGTGGAACTGATATCAAACAAAAAATAAATTGAATCTAAAGAAGTTTGAAAAAGAGAAAAAAATAGAAAAAAGAGATTATCCAGAGTATAAGGTAACAAAGAATTTGCGAGCTATGTGTGTGTGTGTGTGTTTGTGTGCGCTCGTGAGTGTGCAAGTGTGTGTGTATATAGACGGGGTTTCATTGGATTAAGGTCTATTGTATGCTGATATAACTGGCCTGAGGGCTTTTCATTTTGAGACGATTTAAGGTATTTTCTGTACAAATGAAATTATTCCCTTCCATTGGCATGTGTGATTTTCAAATGAGCTACTTTCTCTCTATTGTGTGGACGATAAGTAGTAACTAAAAGGTGTTTTCAAAGTGTAGATGGAACCTATTCTGTTAACAACAATTTCCTATTTTGTGTGTATAGTTGCAGCTAGTAGTGGGGATAGTGGCATGCATGTATTCTCCTTGGGATCTCTCATACTGTTGTAAATACATTTGAAATAGCCAAGAAAGCATTAAGGGATGTGTTCCAAATGGCACCATATTCCCTATGTAGTGCACTACTTTTGACCAGGACCCATAAGGCTTTGGTCAAAAGTAGTGAACCATGAAATGAATAGGGTGCCATTTGGAACATACGGTATATAGATCTGGTGGGAAGTAGTGGTTTAGCACAGCGGGATTTTTTAAATAGAGGCCTGGCTGCTTTCATGTAGTGGTTTAGCACAGCAGGGTTTTTGAAATAGAAGCCTGGCTCCTTTCATAGTAAAGACATACTGCTCTATTGTTATGCACACATAAATGTGTTGTGATGATGACGTGGCTTTCAAGGGCCAGCACTTTTCTGACTAAAAAGCACCTGTGTGTACGTTTGTGTGTTTGTGTGTGTGTGTGTATATGCATGCTAGTTACTGTCTCTAACAAGGTCCAAGAGCTTTACCTGATGAAATCATAAGATTAGATAAACGTCCTGGCCCTACCTGGGGATGATGGAAGAATTGGCCTGAATGGAGGTTGACGTGGAGAGGGTTGGGGATGATGGTGGTGGCCAGGGGTGATGGGGTTTGAGGTTGACGTGGAGAGGGTTGGGGAGGATGGTGGTGGCCGGGGGTGATGGGGTTTGAGGTTGATGGAGTGGGGCTGGGGATGATGGTGGTGGCCAGGGGTGATGGGGTTTGAGGTTGATGGAGAGGGGCTGGGGATGATGGTGGTGGCCAGGGGTGAAGGGGTTTGAGGTTGACGTTGAGAGGGTTGGGGAGGATGGTGGTGGCCAGGGGTGAAGGGGTTTGAGGTTTATGGAGAGGGGTTGGGGAGGATGGTGGTGGCCAGGGGTGAAGGGGTTTGAGGTTGATGGAGTGGGGCTGGGGATGATGGTGGTGGCCAGGGGTGATGGGGTTTGAGGTTGATGGAGAGGAGCTGGGGATGATGGTGGTGGCCAGGGGTGAAGGGGTTTAAGGTTGACCTTGAGAGGGTTGGGGAGGATGGTGGTGGCCAGGGGTGATGGGGTTTGAGGATGATGGAGAGGGGCTGGGGATGATGGTGGTGGCCAGGGGTGATGGGGTTTGAGGTTGACGTGAGGGTTGGGGACGATGGTGGTGGCCAGGGGTGATGGGGTTTGAGGTTGACGTAGAGAGGGTTGGGGAGGATGGTGGTGGCCAGGGGTGAAGAGGTTTGAGGTTGATGGAGAGGGTTGGGGATGATGGTGGTGGCCAAGGGTGATGGGGTTTGAGGTTTATGGAGAGGGGCTGGGGAGGATGGTGGTGGCCAGGGGTGAAGGGATTTGAGGTTGATGGAGAGGGGCTGGGGATGATGGTGGTGGCCAGGGGTGATGGGGTTTGAGGTTTATGGAGAGGGTTGGGGAGGATGGTGGTGGCCAGGGGTGAAGGGGTTTGAGGTTGATGGAGAGGGGCTGGGGATGATGGTGGTGGCCAGGGGTGAAGGGGTTTGAGGTTGATGGAGAGGGGCTGGGGATGATGGTGGTGGCCAGGGGTGATGGGGTTTGAGGTTGATGGAGAGGGGCTGGGGAGGATGGTGGTGGCCAGGGGTGAAGGTGGAGGCAGTTGGGGATGTTTCGGTATGATGGGGAGTCAGTTGGGGATGATGATAGTGAGAGTCAGTCAGTGGGGATGATGATATTGAGAGTCAGTCAGTGGGGATGATGATAGTGAGAGTCAGTCAGTGGGGATGATGATAGTGAGAGTCAGTCAGTGGGGATGATGATAGTGAGAGTCAGTAAGTGGGGATGATGATAGTGAGAGTCAGTCAGTGGGGATGATGATATTGAGAGTCAGTCAGTGGGGATGATGATAGTGAGAGTCAGTCAGTGGGGATGATGATATTGAGAGTCAGTCAGTGGGGATGATGATAGTGAGAGTCAGTCAGTGGGGATGATGATATTGAGAGTCAGTCAGTGGGGATGATGATATTGAGAGTCAGTCAGTGGGGATGATGATAGTGAGAGTCAGTCAGTGGGGATGATGATATTGAGAGTCAGTCAGTGGGGATGATGATAGTCAGAGTCAGTCAGTGGGGATGATGATATTGAGAGTCAGTCAGTGGGGATGATGATAGTGAGAGTCAGTCAGTGGGGATGATGATATTGAGAGTCAGTCAGTAGGGATGATGATAGTGAGAGTCAGTCAGTGGGGATGATGATAGTGAGAGTCAGTCGGTACTGAATGGCTCCTGTTTGAAACCCCTTCCACCCCTCTGCTCTCTCCTTGCTCCATCCTCTCTCCTCCCTCCTCTCCTCCTCCCTCCTCTCCTCCCCTCTCATCTCCTCCCCTCTCATCTCCTCCCCTCTCATCTCCTCTCTCCTCCCTTCATCCTCTCTCCTCCATCCATGGAACGACAGCACGCTGTTTGTCAGAAGATGCGCCCGCTTCTCTCTCTCTCTTCTCCCTCTTTCCCCTCTCCCCCCTCCCACTTGTTTTTTTTTATCAATGAATATGCCACTCTTGACACTAAAGACTTAACATCAAATGAGCTTGGAAATCCATTTTCACACTTTGGCTGCCCATTCTGGAGGCTTTGTTTTCAGAAGGAGAGGGAGAACCGGTGAGCTCACAGACAGTTGTCTTTGTTCCTCTGCCCTCTGGCCCAATGTGCACGGGCGGACCGTACCACGGGGAGACAGAGGGGGAGATCAAACCCCCCCCCCCCTCCAAAAGAAAGACCCATTACCTGGCCCCCGATGATGCCCCCTGGCACTCGCAATTAAATCAGCTAGCGAGGACATTTTCTCATAATGTCAATCAAAATAATTTACACTGGCATGGTGTTTTTTCTTAAAGACACACCGCTGCTTTTCTGAGGAGGCCCTGTCCACTTAATTCAAAGCTCTTTATTCAAATCAGGCTGAGGAGGAAGAAGAAGTGCCTGCAACCGGGATTCATATCCTCCTCCCCTGCCTGCAGTTGTCCTCAAAAATAATGTGAAAGGGAAACGGAAAGGGAGAGAGAGACAAAGAGAGAGAGAGAAAGACTGAGAGAAGAGAGAGAGAGAGAGAGAGAGAGAGAGGCTGGTGAGGCTGTCTCTGTGTGTCATTTGAATAATACGCTGGACACTTTCAATCTCCCAGAACATAAGAGGAGGGTTTTAAGGCTTGGGGAGTCGGGCTGTGGGGAGGCCCCTGGACGTTTTGACTGAGATGCTCACTTAAAAAGAGATATGTTTAAGTCACATGGAGGTTAAACTAAAAGTTACTGTGACCAAAGAGGTGGGTTGAATTTAAAACAACAGCAACCAGGACTGTAAAGAAAGAGAGATGGTATGTGTGTTTGTGTGTGTGTGCATGTGTGCATATGTCCATTGGTATGGTTAGCACTGAAAATAGTTATTTTTTCAGCCCATATATTTTTCACTAACAATCACAGCCATAAAGCCATTATCAACGTGCCAAGCAGTAATCAAATTACCTCTTGCAGGCTTGAGGAGCTGCTATGTAACTTGGTCGCTTGATAACTATTAGAAAACACCAACCCTGCAAGCCCCAGAGAGCTCTGTGCTGCACTGTCCTTCCTGAGGATGTGCTGATATCTGACTAAGGACGATCCAACAAACACATCCCTCAGAGCCTTTATACTGTACCTGGAAAACCACTTCAGCCTTGTGTCTCTCTTTCTTTCTCTTCTTTCTCTTTCTTTCTTTCTTTCTTTCTTTCTTTCTTTCTTTCTTTCTCTTCTTTCTTTCTTTCTCTTCTTTCTCTTCTTTCTTTCTTTCTTTCTTTCTTTCTCTCTCTCTCACTCTCATGCTCTCCTGCTTGCTCTTTCGCTCACTCTCGTTCTCTTTCTCTCTCTCTCTCCCTTTATCTCTCTCTTTCTCTCTCTTCCTGCCTCACCTGCCTCACCAACACAGGCTCTCCTCTCCCATTTGCTAAGACTCCTACAGCCTCTTTTTGTGTGTATTCAGTCCAAACCTACAGTGCCTTGTGAAAGTATTCACCCCCCTTGACATTTTTCCTATTTTGTTGCCTCACAAACTGGAATTAAAATAGATTTTGGGGGGTTTGTATAATTTGATTTACACAACATGCCTACCACTTTGAAATGCAAAATATTTTTATTGTGAAACAAACAAGAAATAAGACTAAAAAACTAAAAAACTTGAGCATGCATAACTATTCACCCCCTCAAAGTCAATACATTGTAGAGCCACCTTTTGCAGCAATTACAGCTGCAAGTCTCTTGGGGTATGTCTCTATAAGCTTAGCACATCTAGCCACTGGGATTTTTGCCCATTCTTCAATGCAAAACTGCTCCAGCTCCTTCAAGTTGGATGGGTTCTGCTGCTGTACAGCAATATTTAAGTCATACCACAGATTCGCAATTGGATTGAAGTCTGGGCTTTGACTAGGCCATTCCAAGACATTTAAATGTTTCCCATTAAACCACTCGAGGCTTACAACACTCAAGTGTTGCTTAGGGTCATTGTCCTGCTGGAAGGTGAACCTCCGTCCCAGTATCAAATCTCTGGAATACTGAAACAGGTTTCCCTCAAGAATATCCTTGTATTTAGCGCCATCCATCATTCCTTCAATTCTGACCAGTGTCCCACCATGCTTCACTGTGGGGATGGTGACCTCACGGTGATGAGAGGTGTTGGGTTTGCACCAGACATAGTGTTTTCCTTGATGGCCAAAAAGCTCAATTTTAGTCTCATCTGACCAGAGTACCTTCTTCCATATGTTTGGGGAGTCTCCCACATGCTTTTTGGCAAACACCAAACATGTTTGCTTATATTTTTCTTTAAGCAATGGCTTTTATTCTGGCCACTCTTCTGTAAATCCCAGCTCTGTGGAGTGAACGGCTTTAAGTGGTCCTTTGGACAGATACTCCAATCT
Organism: Salmo salar; assembly: GCF_965601325.2. NCBI lineage: Eukaryota > Metazoa > Chordata > Actinopteri > Salmoniformes > Salmonidae > Salmo > Salmo salar. The sequence continues at coordinate 35,518,004 of NC_138299.1, forward strand.
CCGCTGTGGAGCTTTGCAGCTCCTTCAGGGTTATCTTTGGTCTCTTTCTTACCTCTCTGATGAATGCCCTCCTTGCCTGGTCTGTGAGTTTTGGTGGGTGGCCCTCTCTTGACAGGTTTGTTGTGGTGCCATATTCTTTCCATTTTTTAATAATGGATTTAATGGTGCTCCGTGGGATGTTCAAAGTTTCTGATATTTTTTTATAACCCAACCCTGATCTGTACTTCTCCACAACTTTGTCCCTGACCTGTTTGGAGAGCTCCTTGGTCTTCATGGTGTCGCTTGTGTCACATCCTGACCATAGAAAGATGTTATTTTCTAGGGTAGAGTAGGTCAGGGCGTGACAGGTTTTTTTCTTCTATATTTTCTATTTCTATGTTGTCAGGGTGTAGTTTTGTATTTCTATGTTGGGGTTTTGTTTGGGATGATCTCCAATTAGAGGCAGCTGGTCCTCGTTGTCTCTAATTGGAGATCATACTTAAGTAGGTTTTTTTTCCACCTGGGTTTGTGGGAGATTGTCTTTGAGTTAGTGTATGTTTCACCTCTGTGTCACAGTTTGTTGTTTTGTTGTTTTGTTATTCAGTTTATTTATATGTATTTATTTATATGTATTGCATAGTTTCACAGTGAAAATCAAATGTGGAACGACACACACGCTGCACTTTGGTCCGCTCCTTCCTACGACAACCGTGACAGCTTGCTTGGTGGTGCCCCTTGCTTAGTGGTGTTGCAGACTCTGGGGCCTTTCAGAACAGGTGTATATATATACTGAGATCACGTGACAGATCATGTGACACTTAGATTGCACACAGGTGGACTTTATTTAACTAATTATGTGACTTCTGAAGGTAATTGGTTGCACCAGCTCTTATTTAGGGGCTTCATGGCAATGGGGGTGAATAAATATGCACGCACCACTTTTCCGTTTTAAATTCTTTAGGATTTTTTAAACATATTTTTTTCATTTCACTATTTTGTGTATGTCCATTACATGAAATCCAAATAAAAATCTATTTTAATTACAGGTTGTAATGAAAACAAAAGAAAATGCCACAGGTAAATACTTTTGCAAGGCACTGTGCAATCCGACTACAGCCATTGCTCTATTATGCTCAGTTCTCATGGCATAAATCATATTACGTCATTCGCCACTTCACATTCTTTTTGTGTTGAATCTTAGTAAGCGCAGGGTGCATCTTAAGACCTATGTGTTTCTCTGATAGATTGCCACTGTATTGTTACCTGATTCAGACATAGGTGGGTAATCATGTTTTTGTGTAGTGTGTCCTGTGTGTGTGTTTCTTCCATCTAGTGTATGTAAGAGCTCATTGAAATTGCTGTGTCTGTGTGTGTGTGGGAGAGTGAAACGAGAGAGAGAGAGAGAGAGAGAGAGAGAGAGAGAGACATAAAATCTCTAGCCAACCTTATATAACCGCACTTCGTCACTCACCGGTCTGCTTTGGATATAGAACTCCTCAACAGCTTGTTTCATAATGCACTGACTGTAACACAAACAGGGTGAGAGATTTGAGTTGCACTTCAAGATTTCCAGCAAGGGATCTACACTGTGTACAAAACATTAGGAGGACCCCTTTTCCCTCAGAACAGCCTCAATTTGTCCGGGCATGGACTCTACAAGGTATCGAAAGCATTCCCATGTTTACTCCAATGCTTCCCACAGTTGTGTCAAGTTGGCTGGATGTCCTTTGGGTGGTGGACCATTCTTGATACACACGGGAAACTGTTGAGTGTGAAAAACCCAGCAGCGTTGCAGTTCTTGACACACTCAAACTAGTGTGCCTGGCACCTACTACCATACCCCGTTCAAAGTAATTTAAATATTTTGTCTTGCCCATTCATCCTCTGAATGGCACACATACACAATCCATGTCTCTAGGCTTAAAAATCCTGTCTCCTCCCCTTCATCTACACTGACTGACGAGAATTTAATTGTTTTAATGAACCTTTCTTTAATTAGGCAAGTCAGTTAAGAACAATTTCTTATTTTACAATGACAGCCTACCCTTGCCAAACCTTCCCTTACTTCAGACAATTGTGCACTGCCCTACGGGACTCCTGATCACAGCCAGTTGTGATACAGCCTGGGATCAAAGCAGGGTCTGTAGTGACCCTTCTAGCACTGAGATGCAGTGTCTTAGACCACTGCGCCACTTGGGAGCCCTCAATAAGGGTCACATCAATAAGGGATCACAGCTTTCACCTGGACTCACATGGTCATTCTATGTCATGGAACGAGCAGGTGTTCCTGATGTTTTGTACACTCAGTGTATAACTGGTGTCCTCAGTCCAGGCAGAACAGAGAGAGCAGAACAGAGAAAGCAGAGCAGGGAGAGCAGAGCAGGGAGAGCAGAGCAGAGTAGAGCAGGGAGAGCAGAGTAGAGCAGGGAAAGCAGAGTAGAGCAGGGAGAGCAGAGCAGAGCAGGGAGACTAAATCAGGGAGAGCAGAGCAGAGAGAGCAGAGCAGGGATAGCAGAGCAGAGAGAGCAGAGCAGGGAGAACAGAGAGAGCAGAGCAGGGAGAGCAGAGCAGAGCAGGGAGAGCAGAGCAGGGAGAGCAGAGCAGAGCAGGGAGAGCAGAGCAGAGCAGGGAGAGCAGAGCAGGGAGACTAAATCAGGGAGAGCAGAGCAGAGAGAGCAGAGCAGGGATAGCAGAGCAGAGAGAGCAGAGCAGGGAGAACAGAGAGAGCAGAGCAGGGAGAGCAGAGCAGGGAGAGCAGAGCAGAGCAGGGAGAGCAGAGCAGGGAGAGCAGAGCAGGGAGAGCAGAGAAGAGAGAGCAGAGAAGAGAGAGCAGAGAAGAGAGAGCAGAGAAGAGAGAGCAGAGAAGAGAACGAAGGAGGGCGTGGTTAGGATTTAATGGCTGGGAACATTCCTGACTTGTGGGCAAATACTCCAGGGGAAACTTCAAATAATGCCCAACATACTTTTTGACATGTTAATTAAATGTCAGACCACAATTGTGAATGCAGTGCAGTGCAGATGGGCTAGTTTCAAAGGAAAGGTACAGTAATCCGATTCAGAGAGCCCAGTCCCAGTTTAGATTTTCCTATAAAGGAAATAAGGTGGTGGAGAGGAAAGCAAATGCTACATGTTTCTTCTCTAGCGAGTCACTATCCAAAAAGAGAGATTCATCACTGACAAATATAACAATGAAATCTGCTGCTTTGAAAACTATTTTTATGTAACCATATACTTAAATACATTTACTACTGACCAGGGGAATACTTCCAATAAACCAAAATGAAGTACTGCCTTGCTTGATTCCAGCGTCTTGGAACTGAAAACAAATGGAATCTTCTCTAAATCATGATAATGTTAGACTGGCAAAGAATAACACGAATAGTAATGTTAGGAGAAGAATCCTCTAGCAGATAAAACGTAGGGAATTAAAGTCAACTGTCATTGTCAAAAACAATCCTCCACTGCATCAAAGTTAAACGATGAGTTCCATAGCAGCGAAGCTCAGGAAACTGCACCCTGCACTCAGTATTAACAGACAGCACATACCCTGGGGCACTTCCGGCACCAACATCAGGCCTCAGACCCACTGGACAAACCCTGGAAAACAGAGAACCTCTGTGGTCAAATAAAACCTGTCAATGTCAACAGAGCTCTGATGTTACCGCTGATGGGTAATGGAGTGTGTGACCTTATCATTCTAAACGCACAGAGAGAGAGGTGTTTTTACAAAAGTAGACGACGTCTCTTCAGGATTCCTCAACCGTTGACTGTAGTGTACAGGGAAAGGCCTGTCATCTCGAGTGGACCTAATTCTACAGTTGTTAGACCTGTAACATTGAATTAGCATCAGAAGGAGTAAATAATTGATTAAAGTTAAATGTTGATTTTATTATTAGACAGACAGGCAGGCAGGCAGGCAGGCAGGCAGGCAGGCAGGGACAAGGAAACCTATCCTTTACCTGAGCTAAGGGTGAATCCACAGTCATGTAACATGTATGCAGCTGATCCCAGCCAGGTATAGAACTCTGAGAGAGAAGCAGAACCCTGGAATGGAATGTAGAATGTGGAATGACAGAGAGCAGAGAGGCCTCTAGCATCTGAGTTAACCTCAGAAGTCTTCTAGAATCATGACTCCACTTGCATGTGAGAGAGAGATCTGGGACATGGTGTTCATCTGAGCACAGGTTGGACAGGTATGAATCCCTGACAGACAGGTAGGGTGAAATAAGGTAGGACAGGTGGAAATGCATTACTTTTATCTAAGCAGCAAAGGATTAAAACTTTAAATAATGTATTATTTATCATTTAGGACACAAGTTTAAATTGGCACCTGAGATGGAAAAGTGTATAAAAAAAAATGGTCAGGGAGGCATACTAGTTTGTATGAATAGGGTGTCATTTGAGAGACAGTCTATGCATCAGTCTCTTTTGTGGCTTTTTGTTTTCCCAGAGTTATTTTCAGACCAGAGCCTGGTCAAAAGTAGTGCACTATATAGGGAATAGGGTGCTGTTTGGGATGCAGACGAGGGGTAGTGTAATGTAAACACTGCTAATTAACACTATCGGACTGTCTCTGTCTCTCTCTCTCTCTCTCTCTCTCTCTCTCTCTCTCTCTGTCTCTCTGTCGCTCTCTCTCTCTGTCTCTCTGTTAAATTCAAAGGGCTTTATTGGCATGGGAAACATATGTTTACATCACCAAAGCAAGAAAAATATATAATAATCAAAAGTGAAATAAACAATCAGAATGAACAGTAAACATCAGACCCACAAAAGTTCCAAAAGAATAAAGACATTACAAATGTCATATTAAGTTTATATACAGTGTCTTAATGATGTGTAAATAGTTAAAGTACAAAATGGAAAATAAATAAACATAAATATGTGTTGTATTTACAGTGGGGTTTGTTCTTCACTGGTTGGCCTTTTTTTGTGGCAACAGGTCACAAGTCTTGCTGCTGTGATGGCACACTGTGGTATTTCACCCAATAGATATGGGAGTTGATCAAAATTTGAATTGTTTTCAAATTCTTTGTGGGTTTGTGTAATATGAGGGAAATATGTGTCTGTAATATGGTATGCTATCCTCACTGAGTTTGTTCATAGTCAAGCTTTCCTTAAGTTTGTGTCAGTCACGGTGGTCAGGTATTCTGCCACTGTGTACTCTCTGTTTAGGGCCACATAGCATTCTAGTTTGCTGTGTTTTTTTGTTAATTCTTTCCAATGTGTCAAGTAATAATCTTTTAGTTTTCCTATGATTTGGTTGGGTCTAATTGTGTTGCTGTCCTGGGGCTCTGTGGGGTCTGTTTGTGTTTGTGAACAGAGACCCAGGACCAGTTTGATTAGGGAACTCATCTCCAAATTCATCTCTCTGTAGGTGATGGTTTTGTTATGGAAGGTTTGGGAATTGCTTCATTTTAGGTGGTTGTATAATTTAACAGCTCTTTTCTGGATTTTGATAATTAGCGGGTATTGGCCTATTTCTGCTCTGCATGCATTATTTGGTGTTTTATGTTGTACACGGAGGATATTTTTGTAGAATTCTGCATGCAGTCTCCATTTGGTGTGTGTCACATTTTGACCCCAGACTTCACAGCCATAAAGGGCAATGGGTTCAATAACTGATTCAAGTATTTTTAGCCAGATCCTAATTGGTATGTAGAATTTGATGTTCCTTTTGATGGCATAGAAGGCCCTTCTTGCTTTGTCTCTCAGATCGTTCACAGCTTTGTGTTAACCTGTTATGGCTAGGGGGCAGTATTTTCACGGCTGGATAAAAAACGTACCCGATTTAATCTGGTTACCTCTCCTACCCAGTAACGAGAATATGCATATACTTATTACATATGGATAGAAAACACCCTAAAGTTTCTAAAACTGTTTGAATGGTGTCTGTGAGTATAACAGAACTCATTTGGCAGGCAAAAACCTGACAAGGTTTCATGCAGGAAGTGGCCTGTCTGACAAGGTGTCGTTCTTCTTGTCTCTGTTTGTTGAAGAGTGAGGATCTTAGCTGTCCCGTGACACTTCCTACGGCTGCCATAGGGTCTCAGAAGGCGGTAAAAAGCTGAATCGTGGCTTTGCAGGCTCTGGCTGAAAAAAAGTAGCGCTTTTGGGTAGTGGCTGGTTACAGTACTGTGAGACTCAGGCTCATGCCCGCGTCGACCGAAAGCTTTGTTTACTTTCCTCTGTTTAGCTAAAAGGAGATTCCCGGTCGGAATATTATCGCTTTTTTACGAGAAAAATTGCATAAAAATGGATTTTAAACAGCGGTTGACATGCTTCGAAGTACCGTAATGGAATATTTAGATTTTTTTTATCACGAATTGCGCCATGCGCGCGACCCTGATTTACCATTTCAGATAGTGTCTGGGACGCACGAACAAAACGCCGCTATTCGGATATAACGATGGATTATTTTGGACCAAACCAATGCATTCTGACGAAGACAACAAAAGGTAATCAATCTTTTATAATAGTAAATCTGATATTGGTGAGTGCTAAACTTGCCGGGTGTCTAAATAGCTAGCCCGTGATGCCTGGGCTATGTACTTAGAATATTGCAAAATGTGCTTTCACCAAAAAGCTATTTTAAAATTGGACATATCGAGTGCATAGAGGAGTTCTGTATCTATAATTCTTAAAATAATTGTTATGCTTTTTGTGAACGTTTATCGTGAGTAATTTAGTAAATTCACCGGCAGTGTTCGGTGGGAATGCTAGTCACATGCTAGTCACATGCTAATGTAAAAAGCTGTTTTTTGATATAAATATGAACTTGATTGAACAAAACATGCATGTATTGTATAACATAATGTCCTAGGTGTGTCATCTGATGAAGATCATCAAAGGTTAGTGCTGCATTTAGCTGTCTTCTGGGTTTTGTGACATTATATGCTAGCTTGAAAAATGGGTGTCTGATTATTTCTGGCTTGGTACTCTGCTGACATAATCTAATGTTTTGCTTTCGTTGTAAAGCCTTTTTGAAATCGGACAGTGTGGTTAGATAAAGGAGAGTCTTATCTTTAAAATGCTGTGAAATAGTCATATGTTTGAAAAATTGAAGTTTTTGTATTTTTGAGGAATTTGTAATTCGCGCCACGCATCTCATTGGATATTGGAGCAGGTGTTCCGCTAGCGGAACGTCTAGATGTAAGAGGTTAAATTACCTGTGGCGCTGAAGTTTAGGCCAAGGTATGTATCGTTTTTTGTGGGCTCTAGGGCAGGTATTCCCAAACTAGGGTACGTGTACCCCAGGGGCACACGCAATGCCATCGGGGGTACGCCAAATAAAAATGTGATTCACATTCCAACAGTCCAATTATTTTTTCCAACGGGGCTATACATTTGGATGAGATCTTTTACTTGCCTGAGTAGCCTCATTTCACTGCCAAAAATAAAATGAAACCATCTAGTGTTTAGCAAAATAACAACACAATGTCAAATACAGGTATCCTAGTCAAATAATTAACCTCCAATCACATTAACCATTACTCTCTTGTGGGAATTCCACTAACGGTCTGTATGTAGCCAAACGTTGCTGCTGCTCATGTTGGTATCTGTACTGATGGCGCAAAAGCCATGACAGGGAGACATGGTGAAGTGATAATGCGCGTGCAAGCAGTTGCTCCCGACGCCACTTGGGTACACTGCAGCATCTACCGAGAGGCTCTTGCTGTCAAGGGAATGCCTGACAGCCTGAAATACATTTTGGACACTACAGTGAAAATGGTCAACTTTGTTAATAGGGTAAGCGGGACGCTACCGTCCCACCTGACCAGCATCCAGTGAAAGTGCAGGGCGACAAATTCAAACAACAGAAATCTCATCATTAAAATTCCTCAAACATACAAGTATAATACACCATTTTAAAGATAAACGTCTTGTTAATCCAGCCACAGTGTCTGATTTCAAAAAGGCTTTATGGCAAAAGCACACCATGCAATTATGTTAGGTCAGCGCCTAGCCACAGAAAACCATACAGCCATTTTCCAAAGAAGGAGAGGTGTCACAAAAGTCAGAAATAGCGTTAAAATTAATCACTAACCTTTGATGATCTTCACCGGATGCCACTCCCAGGACTCCATGTTAGACAATAAATGTCTGTTTTGTTCGATAAAGTTCATCTTTATGTTCAAAAACCTCATTTGAAATTGGCGCGTTATGTTCAGAAATGCATTGTCTCAAACAAACATCCGGTGAAAGTGCAGAGAGCCACATCAAATTACAGAAATACTCATTATAAACATTGATCTAAGATACAAGTGTTATACATACGATTAAAGATAAACTTCTTAATGCAACCGCTGTGTCAGATTTCAAAAAGGCTTTACGGCAAAAGCACACCATGCGATTATGTTAGGTCAGCACCTAGCTACAGAAAACCACACAGCCATTTTCCAACCAAGGAGAGGTGTCACAAAAGTCAGAAGTAGCGTTAAAATGAATCACTTACCTTTGATGATCTTCATCTGATGGTACTCCCAGGTCTCCATGTTAGACAATAAATGTTTGTTTTATTCGATAAAGTTCATCTTTATGTCCAAATACCTCCTTTTTGTTCGCGCGTTTAGTCCAGTAATCCAAATGCACAAGGCGCGGGCACTAAGTCCAGATGAAAAGTCCAAAAAGTTCCATTATAGTTCGTAAAAACATGCCAAACGATGTATAGAATCAACCTTTAGGATGTTTTTATCATAAATCTTCAATAATATTACAACCGGACAATTCCTTTGTCATTAGAAATGAAAGGGAACAGAGCTCACGCTCACGGCCGCGCGCGATCAACAACTCAAGGCTTTCTGCCAGACCCCTGGTTGAAACAGCTCTTATTCGCTCCCCTTTCACAATAGAAGCCTGAAACAACGTTCTAAAGACTGTTGACATCTAGTGGAAGCCTTAGGAAGTGCAATCTGACCCCGTTTACATTGTATATTGGATAGGCAATCACTTGAAAAACTACAAATCTCAGATTTCCCACTTCCTGGTTGGATTTTTCTCAGGTTTTCGCCTGCCATATGAGTTCTATTATACTCACAGAAATCATTCAAACAGTTATAGAAACTTCAGAATGTTTTCTATCCAAATATACTAATTATATGCATATCCTAGCCTCTGGGCCTGAGTAGCAGGCAGTTTACTCTGGGCACGCTTTTTATCCGGATGTGAAAATACTGCCCCCTACCCCAAAGAAGTCAAAGCAAAGCCCCTGAACTCTCTTGTATTTTCTGCACTATGCAATGATATGGTCAGCAACCATGTAACACTTTTTCAACATGCAGAAGTGTACTGTTTATCAAGAGGCAAAGTTTTGACAAATTTTTTTTAATTGAGTGAAGAGCTTAAAGTTTTCTTTACTGACCATAATTTTCACTTTTCTGACTGCTTGCAGGATGACGAGTTTCTCACACGACTGGCCTATCTTACAGGGACTCTCCACAACTATATTCAATGTGCGGGACAAAATTGAGGCTATGATTAAGGATTTGTAGCTCTTCTCTGTCTGCATTAACAAAGACAACACACAGGTCTTTCCATCATTGTAGGATTTTTTAGTGTGCAAATGAACTCAAGCTTATGGACAATGTCAAATTTGATATAGTGAAGCACCTGAGTGAATTGGGTCCGCAATTACGCAGGTACTTTCCAAAAACGGATGACACAAACAACTGGATTCGTTATCTCTTTCATGCCGTGCCTCCAGTCCACTTACCAATATCTGAACAAGAGACCCTCATCGAAATTGCAACAAGCAGTTCTGTGAAAAGTGAATTTAATCAGGAGCCACTGCCAGATTTCTGGATTGGGCTGTGCTCAGAGTATCCTGACTTGGAAAATCGCACTGTTAAGACTGTGCCCTTTGCAACAACGTACCTATGTGAGAGTGGATTCTCAGCCCTCACTAGCATGAAAACTAAATACAGGCACAGACTGTGTGTGGAAAATTATTTAAGACTGAGACTCTCTCCAATACAACACAACATTGCAGAGTTATGTGCATCCTTTCAAGCACATCCTTCTCATTAACCGGTGGTCAGTTATTCACAATTTTTGATAAGTAAATAAGGTTTTATATGTAAGATGGTTAAATAAAGAGCAAAAGTTATTAATTATTATTATATTATTATTTGTGCTCTGGTCCTATAAGAGCTCTTTGTCACTTCCCACGAGCCGGGTTATGACAAAAACTCACACTCATTATTATGTTTAATAAATGTATTGAATAGTGTGTGTGTGGCAGGCTTACAATGATGGCAAAAAACAACATTTGAGAGTGTGCTGACCCTGGTGATAGAGGGGGTATGCAGCGGGAGGTTGAATGTTTAAAGGGGTATGGGACTATAAAACCACTGCTCTAGGGCAACTGTGTCTAGATGGATTTTGTATTTGTGGTCCTGGACACCGAACCTTTTTTGGAACAGCATTATTTTTGTTTTACTGAGATTTACTGTCAGGGCCCAGGTCTGACAGAATCTGTGCATAAGATCTAGGTGCTGCTGTAGGCCCTCCTTGGTTGGGGACAAAATCACCAGATCATCAGCAAACATGAGTCGGATGCGAGGGATATACTGCATACACCCGACCAAGCCCCGATCCCCGTGATTCACTGGAGAAGGAAACAGATTTTGAGGCAAAGATCAGGGTGCCTTGCAAGGATCAGGTGACTAGTGGTTAATCTGCCCTTGCCTTCCATTCTGCTAGCTAACGTTCAATTGCTGGAAAATAAATGTGACGAACTGAAAGCACGTATATCCTACCAACGGGACATTAAAAACTGTAATATCTTATGTTTTACCGAGTTGTGGCTGAACGACGACATGAAGAACATACAGCTGGTGGGTTATACACTATCGGCAAGGTTGAACAGCAGCCTCTGGTAAGACACGGGGCGGGGGCCTATGCATTTATGTAAACAACAGCTGGTGCACGATATCTAAGGAATTCTCAAAGTTTTGCTCGTCTGAGGTAGAGTATCTCATGATAAGCTGTAGACCCCACTATCTACCTAGAGAGTTTTCATCTGTGTTTTTTGTAGCTGTCAACATATCACCACAGAGTGAGGTTGGCACTAAAACCACCAGTCAATGAGCTGTATTCCGCCATAAGGAAACAGGAAAACGCTCATCCAGGGGCGGTGCTCCTAGTAGCCGGTGACTTTAATGCAGGGAAACTTAAATTCGTTTTACCGGATTTCTATCAGCATGTTAAATGTGCAACCAGAGGGCAAACAATTCTAGAACACATTTACTCCACACACAGAGACATGTACAAAGCTCTCCGTCGCCCTCCATTTGGCAAATCTGACCATAACTTTATGTCACGTCCTGGCCAGTATAAGGGTTAATTGGTATTGTAGTTTGGTCAGGACGTGGCAGAGGGTATTCGTTTTATGTGGTTCGGGGTGATGTGTTGGTTGAAGGGGCATTTGATTTAAGTATTCCGGGGTTTTTGGGCACTGTTTGATTTTCATGTATTCTATGTTTAGTCTAGTGTGTCTGTTTCTATGTTTGGTTAACCTCTTACATCTAGACGTTCCGCTAGCGGAACACCTGCTCCAATATCCAATGATAGGCGTGGCGCGAATTACAAATTCCTCAAAAATACAAAAACTTCAATTTTTCAAACATATGACTATTTCACAGCATTTTAAAGACAAGACTCTCCTTTATCTAACCACACTGTCCGATTTCAAAAAGGCTTTACAGCGAAAGCAAAACATTAGATTATGTCAGCAGAGCACCAAGCCAGAAATAATCAGACACCCATTTTTCAAGCTAGCATATAATGTCACAAAAACCCAGAAGACAGCTAAATGCAGCACTAACCTTTGATGATCTTCATCAGATGACACACCTAGGACATTATGTTATACAATACATGCATGTTTTGTTCAATCAAGTTCATATTTATATCAAAAAACAGCTTTTTACATTAGCATGTGACGTTCAGAACTAGCATACCCCCCGCAAACTTCCGGGGAATTTGCTAACAATTTACTAAATTACTCAGGATAAACGTTCACAAAAAGCATAACAATTATTTTAAGAATTATAGATACAGAACTCCTCTATGCACTCGATATGTCCGATTTTAAAATAGCTTTTTGGTGAAAGCACATTTTGCAATATTCTAAGTACATAGCCCAGCCATCACAGGCTAGCTATTTAGACACCCGGCAAGTTTAGCACTCACCAATATCAGATTTACTATTGTAAAAGTTTGATTACCTTTTGTTGTCTTCGTCAGAATGCACTCCCAGGACTGCTACTTCAATAACAAATGTTGGTTTGGTCCAAAATAATCCATCGTTATATCCGAATAGCGGCGTTTTGTTCGTGCGTCCCAGACACTATCCGAAATGGTAAATCAGGGTCGCACGCATGGCGCAATTCGTGACAAAAAAAATCTAAATATTCCATTACCGTACTTCGAAGCATGTCAACCGCTGTTTAAAATCCATTTTTATGCAATTTTTCTCGTAAAAAAGCGATAATATTCCGACCGGGAATGTCCATTTAGCTAAACAGAGGAAAGAAAGTAAAGCTTTCGGTCGACGCGGGCACGAGCCTGAGTCTCACAGTACTGTAACCAGCCACTACCCAAACGCGCTACTTTGTTTCAGCCAGAGCCTGCAAAGCCACGATTCAGCATTTTGCTGCCTTCTGAGAGCCTATGGCAGCCGTGGGAAGTGTCACGGGACAGCTAAGATCCTCACTCTTCAATAAACAGAGACAAGAAGAACGACACCTTGTCAGACAGGCCACTTCCTGCATGAAATCTTCTCAGGTTTTTGCCTGCCATATGAGTTCTGTTATACTCACAGACACCATTCAAACAGTTTTAGAAACTTTAGGGTGTTTTCTATCCAACGCCAATAATTATATGCATATTCTAGTTACTGGGCAGGAGTAGTAACCAGATTAAATCGGGTACGTTTTTTATCCAGCCGTGAAAATACTGCCCCCTAGCCATAACAGGCTAATTGGGGTTGGGACTCTCAGTTGAAGGCAGGTGTTGTCTATTTGCCTTTGATTGAGAGTTCCATATATTAGGGTGTGTTTGTGTTTGTCATTTGTGGGAGATTGTTCTGTGTTAGCCTTGTGCCTTGCCAGACTGTCAGTGGAACGTTCGTTCTCTTGTTTGTTGTTTTTGTATTTGTTTGGATTTAAATAAATGTTCAAAATGAACAAACACAGTCCTGCTGCATTTTGGTCCTCCTTCACCGACGATACCCGTGACACTTTATCCTCCTGATTCCTGCTTACAAGCAAATATTAAAGCAGGAAGCACCAGTGACTCGGTCCATAAATTTGTGGTCAGATGAAGCAGATGCTAAACTACAGGACTGGTTTGCTAGCACAGACTGGAATATGTTCTGTGATTCTTCCAACGGCATTGATGAGTACACCACATCAGTCACTGGCTTTATCAATAAGTGCATTGAGGATGTGGTCCCCACAGTGACTGTACGTACATACCCCAACCAGAAGCCATGGATTACAGGCAACATTCGCACTGAGCTAAAGGAAAGAACTGCTGCTTTCAAGGAGCGGGACGCTAACCCGGAAGATTATAAGAAATCCCGCTACGCCCTCCGATAAACCATCAAACAGGCAAAGCGTCAATACAGGACTAAGATTGAATCGTACTACACCGTCTCCGACAGTCGTCGGATGTGGCAGGGCTTGCAAACTATTACAGACTATAAAGGGAAGCAGAGCTGAGATCTGCCCAGTGACATGAGCCTACCAGTCGAAGCTAAATCAACTTCTATGTTTGCTTCGAGGCAAGTAACACCGCAACATGCATGAGAGCGTCAGCTGTTCCGGATGACTGTGTGATCATGCTCTCCGCAGCTGAGGTGAGTAAAACCTTTAAACAGCTCAACATTCACAAGGCCGCTGGGCCAGACGGATTACTCTGGGACTAAACACCTACCTCTGCAACTGGATCCTAGACTTCCTGACGGGCCACCCCCCAGGTGCTAAGGGTAGGTAACTACACATCCGCCACACTGATTCTCAACATGGGGACCCCTCAGGGGTGCGTGCTCAGTCCCCTCCTGTACTCCCTGTTCACTCATGACTGCATGGACAGGCACAACTCTAAAACCATCATTAAGTTGGTGACACAGCAGTGGTAGGCCTGATCACCAACAGCGATGAGACAGCCTATAGGGAGGAAGTCAGAGACCTGTCCGTGTGGTGCAAGGACAACAACCTATCCCTCAACGTGATCAAGACAAAGGAGATGATTGTGGACTACAGGAAAAGGAGGAACAAGCACGCCCCCATTCTCATTGACGGGGCTGTAATGGAGCAGGTTGAGAGCTTGAAGTTCCTTGGTGTCCACATCACCAACAAACTAACATGGTCCAAGCACACCAAGACAGCTGTGAAGAGTGCACAATAAAACATATTCCCCCCCAGGAGACTGAAAAGATTTGACATGGGTCCGCAGATCCTCAGAATGTTTTACAGCTGCACCATCAAGAGCATCCTGATGGGTTGCATTACTGCCTGATATGGCCTCTGACCGCAAGGCACTACAGAGGGTAGTGCGTACGGCCCAGTACATCACCGGGTCCAAGCTTCCTGCCATCCAGGACCTCTATACCAGGCGGTGTCCGAGGAAGGCCATAAAAATTGTCAAAGACTGCAGACACCCAAGTCATAGACTGTTCTCTCTGCCTCCGCACGGCAAGCGGTACCGTAACACCAAATCTAGGTCCAAGAGTCCAACAGCTTCTACCCCAAAGCCATAAGACTCCTGAACAGCTAATCATATGGTTACCCAGACTATTTGTACCACCCCCCCCCCCACGTTGCTGCCACTCTCTGTTATCATCTATGCATATCCACTTTAATAACCCTACCTGCATGTCCCTAATTACCTCAACTACCTCGACACTGGTGCCCCCGCACATTCATTGACACATTGACTCTGAACCGGTTCCCCAGTATATAGCCCTGCTATTGTTATTTACTGCTGCTCTTTAATTATTTGTTTTTCTTGTCTCTTTCTTTAAAAAAAAAAAGGTATTTTCTTAAAACTGCATTGTTGTTTAATGGGCTTGTAGGTTCGCATTTCACTGTAAGGTGTAACCGGTTGTATTCGGGTCATGTGACATATCAAATCTGATTTGATTTGAAACAGTAAACATTTGACCTCAAATTCTCTCTCTCTCTCTCTCTCTCTCTCTCTCTATGACTCTCGATCTCTGTCTCTCTCTCTGTCTCTTTCTCTCTCTCTTTTTCTCTCTCTTTCTCTCTCTCTCTTTCTCCCTCTCTTTCTCACTCATTCTCTCTCTCTCCCTCCTTCCCTCCCTCACCAAACACTTGTACATCCCAGACGCTAACCCCCGTGATGCCCCCATATTCCCAAGTTTTTCTGTCCAGATTTCCCAAAGTCTGGGCTGTTTCGCAAGTGGTGTTGCCAAGCTATGATACATTAACAAACAGTTTATGGACGTTTGTTTGCTGTAATATGCTACAAATCCCACAGCTTACAATTACATTGATTATGTTGTAAGTTATGTAGGGACAACAGACATACCAAGAGGCAAAATAACAACAAAATGACAACAACAACAAATAACCTACATGAATTCTAAAAGGTAAACACCATCAAGAGAGAAGATGATTTACAGGGTCGGAAGGGCCAGGAGTTTTACTGACATATAGCCCAAAGTTGAACCTGCTCAGCTATGATGTCAGGAAAACCACTTGCCCTATTAAGGAGATGTTTTCTTTCCCTTTAAACAGTATTTATCTGTGAGTTATGAGCTGACTGTATTTCTTTCTATCTGTCTCTTTCGGTCTCTTTCTGTGTGTAGATGTTCCAGTGTTAAAGGCGAGAGTCCATATCTCCCATCTCTGTGATAGCTTTCCCTTTCTTATCAACGCCTGGAGGGTGTAGTAGGGATTAGGAGGAAGAAGGCAGGGATGGTGGGTGTGTGTGTCAGTGTGTGTAGGGGGAGGTGTGTGTCTGTGTATGTCACAGTTTGTGCGTGTGTGTGTGTCATATCACGTCCAAGCCGGGGCCCAGTGCGCCTTGATGTGACAAGAAGGGCAGAGTTGCTCAACCATGTTACTAATTAAAGGAGGTTCTAAACACAGGGCCCGGGCTATTAGCATAAAAATAAATCTGATCTGTTCTCTTTTTTCTTCCCTCTACAAGGACATAATCAAAACCATTTAAGGCGTCATGTTGCGCCAATCACACATCAATCTACGGGCCGTTTGGATCTGTACTGCGGGGCTGCCCCACATCACCAGTAATAACATTTCTGGTGTAATCGTGCAGCCAGTATATTTCTTATTCCTTCAATCGGCAGCGGCTACGGCGGGATGGAGTTGTAGCAGCTAATGTATTCCGAGTCAGACCAACTGCCGCTCGCAAAGGGAAAAAAAGACACTTGGTTGAGTAACCGTAATAATTGGAGAATTATTTTGATAGCCTGAAACAATCTAATGTATTACTGAATTGTATTTTAAAAAGTATCAAATCAAATTAACTGCTATTCCATAATGAATTAGGTGACAAGGTAGGCAGATATTAATCATTATCCCCTCCCTCAGGCCAGGGGAGACAGGGAAATTGGTGAGGGGGAGGGAGGGAGGGAAGGAAGGAAGGAAGGAAGGAAGGAAGGAAGGAAGGAAGGAAGGAAGGAAGGAAGGAAGGAAGGAGGAGGGGGGGTTATTAACCTGGCTCTAGCTTGTTAGAACTCAGAGGAAGGGAAGGAAGCAGGGAGGGAGGGAGAGGAGGCGGGGGGATATTAACCTGGCTCTAGCTAGCTAGAACTCAGAAGAAGGGAGGGAGGGAGGGGGGTTATTAACCTGGCTCTAGCTTGTTAGAATTCAGAGGGAGGGAGGGAGGGAGGGAGGTTATTAACCTGGCTCTAGCTAGCTAGAACTCAGAGGAAGGGAAGGAGGGAAGGAGGGAGGGAGGGAAGGAAGGGAGGAAGGGGGGTTATTAACCTGTCTCTAGCTAGCTAGAACTCAAAGGAAGGGAAGGAAGGAGGGGGCGTTATTAACCTGGCTGTAGCTTGTTAGAACTCAGAGGAAGGGAAGGAAGGAGGGAGGGAAGGAAAGGAGGAGGGGGGATATTAACCTGGCTCTAGCTAGCTAGAACTCAGAGGAAGGGAAGGAAGGAGGGGGCGTTATTAACCTGGCTCTAGCTTGTTAGAACTCAGAAGAAGGGAAGGAAGGAAGGGGGGTTATTAACCTGGCTCTAGCTAGCTAGAACTCAGAGGAAGGGAAGGAAGGAGGGGGCGTTATTAACCTGGCTCTAGCTAGCTAGAACTCAGAGAAAGGGAAGGAAGGAGGGGGCGTTATTAACCTGGCTGTAGCTTGTTAGAACTCAGAAGAAGGGAAGGAAGGAAGGGGGGTTATTAACCTGGCTGTAGCTTGTTAGAACTCAGAAGAAGGGAAGGAAGGAAGGGGGGTTATTAACCTGGCTGTAGCTTGTTAGAACTCTGAGGAAGGGAAGGAAGGAAGGGGGGTTATTAACCTGGCTGTAGCTTGTTAGAACTCTGAGGAAGGGAAGGAAGGAAGGGGGGTTATTAACCTGGCTGTAGCTTGTTAGAACTCTGAGGAAGGGAAGGAAGGAAGGGGGGTTATTAACCTGGCTGTAGCTTGTTAGAACTCAGAGGAAAGCAGTAAGAAAACTCCTTTAGGAGTTCTATGTAATTTTATCACTCTTGCCATGGATTATTTTCTTCCTGCTTCCTGAGGACTTTTCTTTTTCCCCTTATGTGCCTGCCTGCCTGTCGATGTGGGTCTACTGTTCTTCACTACAAACCACACTGATACAAGGAGTATAGTTTAGTCCCACCCACGCCCTCCTCAGGCCTGATCTGATTGGCTGGTTTAAGACAAGCTCCCTTGGTTGGTCAGCATCCCGTAATTAGGTTGGCGTGCCATGACTTCATCCAGTGCACCACGTCGCGGCTCTCCTTACTGGCGCTCTGTGAGGACGCCTACGGGGGCCTTCCAGGCCCTTACATCTGTCCGGTTGGGTTTAATCAGGCTCGGGTCTGGGCCCTTTGAAAGTAAATCAGATGGCTGGCTGAGCCGTGCCAGATATTTAATGTATGAGGCCCATGCCAGCTCCCCCCTCAGCACTGCAAGCCTCCTCTAATTCCAGGATGCCAATCAATTACTGCACACATGGAATGAGCCAACTAAATAACCAGTTGCAGCAGAGCGCTAGGCAGGTCTAGCTGTGTGTGTAGTGTAGCTTCATGTTGTTCTCCTCCATTATGACATGATGAGCTTGTGATTTTACAGAACCACATGAGGGTTGGAGGAATTACCTGTTTGGGAAAGGAAAACCCTCTGTCAGAGAGGGGTGGTAGACCCTGTAGGAGAGGGTGGAAGACCCTGTGGGAGAGGGTGGTGGCCCCTGTAGGAGAGGGTTATAGACCCTGTGGGAGAGGGTGGTGACCCCTGTAGGAGAGGGTGGTAGACCCTGTGGGAGAGGGGTGGTGGCCCCTGTGGGAGAGGGGTGGTGGCCCCTGTAGGAGAGGGGTGGTGGCCCCTGTAGGAGAGGGTGGTGACCCCTGTAGGAGAGGGTGGTAGACCCTGTGGGAGAGGGGTGGTGGCCCCTGTAGGAGAGGGTAGTAGACCTTGTAGGAGAGAGTGGTGACCCCTGTAGGAGAGGGGTGTGACTCCTGTAGGAGAGGGGTTGTGGCCCCTGTAGGAGAGGGGATGTGACCCCTGTAGGAGAGGGGTGGTGACCCCTGTAGGAGAAGGGTTGGGGGCCCTGTAGGAGAGAGGTGTGGACCCCAGTGGCCCCCAGACGTCAACACATCTCCTTGGCTTAAACAGGATGATAGCCCTAACGATGGCAGGGCCAATTACATTCTTTATATGGCCATGCAGTGTAGGCTAAAAAAAACGTATCCAATCATAGCTAATAGACGTGGCTTAACTTAGTCCAGAGGATAGAGGTGTTGTCAGTTTAGGATCAATTTACCAGGATTTGGCTGTGTGGTGTCGTGGATTATCGTTGGTGGCCCGTGGCACACTGGGGGTATCTGCCCTCAAAGCCCAGGATAATGGGGTCCTCTCCCAAAGGAGATAAGACCAGCTACTTATCTAAGACATTGCAGGTGTTCGCATAGTCAATTGCCCAGAAAGACACACAACTTGTGGGGATTTCAGCACTGAGAGATTAAAGACACGTCAGATTCGACAGAGAGGGAGAGAGGGATGGAAAGTGAGAAAGTGCTACTTTGAGAAGATTACGCAAACCCTCAATGAGGCCTTGTATCTCTCATAGCGTTAATGTCAACAAGTAACATCAGCGCATTCCCACACATCTCCCTCCGACAACAAAGAGAGAAAAATAAATATTTTGGCGCTCAAAGCACTTTGTAATTTTTTTCTAAGGGACCTCTTCTGTCGTTAACCAGGAGTGTGTGAGAGAGAGAGTGTGTGTGTGTTTGGCCTGATACCACTGCCAGCACATCCCTCCTTTCCTCCTTCTATACTTATTTTCCTTCTCTCCATGTGGATGAAGACATGAATCAGGGAGGAAATAGACTTTCCTCATTTGCAACAGAGAGAGGCGGCACCCCTGACACCTATGATGCCCCACTGCCCCACTGCCACCTGACAGTCTAACCGAGCAGAGCAGAGGAGACGGGGACGATCGAGCAGCAAAAAATATTTGTAATTTTTAATTACTAATTATTTCAGAGGCTTTTTTATGGCTTTATTTTTAGCGGTGACAGTCAGCCGGGAGAGTGGGATTAGGTTCCTCAGGGGAAGAGACGGAGGAGAGGAGATGAGAAGAGAAGCAGGCAGAGGGAGGACAGCTCATTTCTGATCCAAGGGGGGCTTTGCAGGCCAGGGGGGTGACAGCTGCACTGTCTTTAGCCCGGATTTGAATTTGAATTTTATCTAACGAAGCAGCGCCGTGCGGACTTGGCAGGGCAGTCGGCTAATCTTCCAGACACAAATGCCTGGGCTTTTCTTGTGTGCCCTCACAGAGATTTGAGTAATTAAAGTTAAATTGAAGGAATAAAAAACTATCCTTCTTGTGCTGAGGCTGTCTTGCCTAATGCCAAGTGTGAATTGTCAGGTTTGTCCTCAGAACTCTAATCCCCAATGCTATTTCTCCTGAACCGAGTTGCTGCCAAGTTTTCACACAAGCTCTAAAGACTGTGATAAGGCAAGGCCAGGGCCACGGCTTTCTTTCATCTTACAGCCATCTTTAAGGAAGGGGAAAGAAAAGACAGGAGAGAGGGAGGGAGGGAGTAGAGGGGTGGGAGGGAGGGAAATGTAAACGTGGAAATGGCCAACTGACTGTCAGCGAACATCATTCATGTCCAGAAGGAAGGAACATGAGCAGAAGAAGAGGGGATCAGGGGAGGCAAGCAGGAGGAGTCCAGGCTTGCCAGTGTTTAACATGTTGAGGAATGATGGCTGGAGAGGACAGGACAGCAGGTGGGGCATCTACCTTCACTTATATACTGTCTGTCTGGCTGGCCCCCAGCCACATAACTCTTTAACCTGATCCATACTTCATGTTTATAACCTGGGGTTGGTATCATGTCTGACAGTCAGGTATCGTATGCAGGTCTGCTGTTGGCTTGTCTGTCTGCCATATACAGTTCATTCTCACAGAGAGGAGGGACAGACAAACACAGTTTCTTTCTTTCTTTCTTTCTTTCTTTCTTTCTTTCTTTCTTTCTTTCTTTCTTTATCTCTCTCTTTATCTCTCTCGCTCTCGCTCTCCCCCTCCCTCCCCCTCTCTCTGTCCTCTTTCTAAAAGCGGAAGCCCACATACAGTATAAAACTCTACCTCCCAGAGCCCAGATTGTATCGAGGATCAGGGGATCCAGCAGGGAATCACAGGCGTGAACTGAGTAAATAGAACAAGAACTAACTTCTCCCATGGCCATCTGCGACTTGATAATAGGACTAGAACTGCCAAGAAATGAACCTGTGATTGGAGCAAGGACATGCTGCATTTACTCAAGTGGGGGAGACAGAGAGAGTGTGTGTGTGTGTAGTGTGTGTGAGTTTGTGTGAGAATGTGTGCATACAGACAGCAGGTCACAACCCAGCACTGAAGCTTTTATCTTCATTTTTTTTGTTAGTGCAACCTGACTTACACTTGAGATTTTATAATGTGCTGGTTTGCAGGCTGACAGCCCGAGGCGTTGTACCTCTGAAATTACCGGGGTGCTCATTTTTGGTAACAAGAGAGATGTGAACGTTGGCGGCCGATCAACAAGACTCCAATTGTATACCCTTACTCTCTCTCTCTCTCTCTCTCTGTCTCTCTCTCTTTCTCCCTCCCATGTACTTTATTTCTCTCTATCTCTCTCTTTCTCTCCCCCCCTGTCGTTAAGAGCAGGGTGTGAGGGAGGAAAGGATGGAGGGAGGGAGGGAGAGTGTGTTGTGTGTGTAGCGGTGTGGTGGTGAGGCCCAGGCCAGGTTTACCTGCTGAGCTGCAGCAGCAGACATTGAGGCAGCCAAGAGGCATCAGGAGCCACTGAAGCCTGACAGTCACCCACATCGAAGTACAGAGGGAGGGACCACACCTTGATCCATCCGGAAGGCCCCCCACCCTGCACCTCTCTCTCTCTCTCTCTCTCTCTCTCTCTCTCTCTCTCTGCCATTTTCTCTCTTCCCCTCTCCTCTGTTCATCCTCCCATTCCCCTCACGCACCCGCGCACTCTCTCTTTTCTCTCTCCTCTCCTCCTGCACCTTGATCCACCCCCCTCAATTTCCTCTCTTCACCTCTCACCCCCCCCACCACCAGACAGTAGGCCACCCAGCCCCAGCCTACAAAGACCTGAGACACAAATAAACGTCTAGACACTTTTTCTCATAGTGACCTAATGGCTTCTTTCTTTTTGTTCCCTTTTTATCTCACTTTCTTTGTTTTACCTGCACTCTGTGTTGAGGTAAGATGACAGGTAGGGTCCAGGAAATAGTGAAGGGAGTTTCTAAGAGCAATTAAAGACTGGGTGGGTACATGAAGAGATTTGTCACTTTACTACCATGCCTCAGTCTCAAAACTTAAAGGATCAGCACTGAGATGTTATGCCTAGAAAATGAAATGCGTACAAACTCACAGAGATCCACTCCTATATGCTGTCATCCATTTTGGTAAACTAAGTGTCTTGCCTTTCAGAGTGTACTTGATTCCAGACACTCGGTGCAGCTGTTCCATAGACGAGCTATTCAACAGTCACATTGCACAAGGACACATAGAGAGAGGGGAGAGAGAGAGAGAAGAAGAAGAGAGAGAGAGAGAGAGAGAGAGAGAGAGAGAGAGAGAGAGAGAGAGAGAGAGAGAGAGAGAGAGAGAGAGAGAGAGGAGAGAGTAAAGAAGAGAGGCAGCCAGGCACACAAAGTGTCTATGTGGACGTTTATAGCAGATAAACACATAATGGCCTCCGTCATCTGTGTGGTTTATGTCCTTTCCTCTATCGGTCTCTTTATTAGAGCCTCCTCTAACGGTCTGTAAAATCCAACATAGTCAACGTGCACTAATACACCATGTGGCCCTGAAAAACTGGGTGGCGTTCTACTAGTTTTGCGGTGGGACTGAGGCTCTCTGCTATTGATAGGCCCATATATCATGTCTCCTACAGACAATCACAGATGGGTAATTGGAGCGCTTATGGTTGCAGAGTTTATGCAGCTAGTTGATATAAAGTACCACACAAGGCACTAGCTGGCCCCATCCTTTTTATTCCCTCACAGTCTTTGTTGGATTGGACAGGGCCTGTCTGAATAGCTCCTGGTAATAGTGTGAGGACCTCCGAGCTGTTGGATCCCAATATTGTTTTAATACATACCTGTTCCTGTTCTGTCTGAGGCCATTAATTATGTCTAGCACAGCCTGCAGACAAAACGAGAAAGGAAAAAATCTCTCTCTTTCTTTCTCTCTCTCTCTCTCTCTCTCTCTCCTCTCTCTCTCTCTCGCTCTCTCTCTCTCTCCTCTCTTCTCTCTCTTCTCCTTCTCTCTCTCTCTCTCTCTCTCTTCTTTCTTTCTCTCTCTCTCCTTCTTTCTCTCTCTCTCTCTCTCTCTCCCTCCTCTCTCTCTCTCTCTCTCTCTCTCTCTCTCTCTCTCTCTCTCCCTCTCTCCCTCTCTCCCTCTCTCTCACTCTCTCACTCTCTCACTCTCTCACTCTCTCTCATTTGCCCATCGTAGCACACCCTGCCACCCAGTGCTGGTAGACAATTTTAATTGCCATGTGAAAACCACAAAAAATGTTGCATGCTCCCTTTAAACACAGAGACACACCTAGTAGGGGAATAGTTTCACCTCGCAGCGGAGAGAGAGAGAGGGAGAGAGACGGACAAAGAGAGAGAGAGGAAGAGAGGAGAGAGAAAGGCTGTCCACACTAATTACAAAGGGAAAGTGTTCTAGTGTTGCACTTAGAAATCTAGCTTTATAATGCTGAGGTGTGGTAGTAGGTGGTTGTAGTGGTGGAAAAAATAGACAAGGAAAAGCTTAAATCAATGAATTTACTACAATCAACCAGTCAACCACTATTGCTTTCCAATGTCACAGCACACTCCACCTCAATGATTCGGTAATGTATTTCACTGTATACTGTAAAACATTTTTAAATGTAACCTTTATTTAACTAGGCAAGTCAGTTTAGAACAAATTCTAATTTACAACGACGGCCTACAAACCCGGACGACATTGGGCCAATTGCGCGCCGCCCTATGAGACTCCCTATCACAGCTGGTTGTGATACAGCCTGGAATCGAACCAGGGTGTCTATAGTGACCCCTCTAGCACTGAGATGCAGTGTATTAGACCGCTGCACCACTCAGGAGCACCGAGTCGAGGATTCTCTCCTCTCCGCTCCTCTCCTCTCTGAGCACCTGGTAAAGATAACATGTCTTAATCACTCCTCCTGGGCGTTAACCAATCAGGCTGTCTGATGAACTCCCTCCCTCCCTCGCTCCCTCCTCTCCTTCCTCTTCCTCCCTCCTCATCACCCCTTCTCCTCATGCTTTCCCTTGCCCTGCAACACAACACATATCTCCCCCTCTCTTCCTCTCTTTGTCCCTGGGATAGAGGGATGACAGACAGGGGCAGCCAACGATAGCGCAGGCGGCGAGAGAACACGAGTAGGCGTTCTCTTCTGGAAATGGCACTCTCAGGTCTGGGAGAAAAAAGGAAGAGAAGAAAATGAGGGGATTAGAAGAGAGGTTGGGTCGCTGGTTGGAGAAGCTGGCCCTCCATAGTGGGGACTACTGCAGGGGCGTTCTGGTGATATGGACAATAGGGAGACACACTGACACGAGACGAGGCAGAAGCATGTTCACTATTATAACCATGAGCATGAGGCCTAACTGTTTGTGAGTAAGATATGGAAATTGTTTCTATGTATTATGGAGCGGTGTGAAAGTCTATGCCTATGGTTTAGGAAGAGGATGATTTGATAATTTGATGATGATCTTGTGATTTTGGCTGTCTATGGTGTATCTAGCAGGAGGGGTGGGATTTGAGGCCTGAGGAGGCAGCTTGTGTATGTGTGTGTGTGTGTGTGTGTGTGTGTGTGTGTGTGTGTGTGTGTGTGTGTGTGTGTGTGTGTGTGTGTGTGTGTGTGTGTGTGTGTGTGTGTGTGTGTGTGTGTGTGGGGGTGATGATTTGGGCAGCCAGGTCAACAGTGATACGCCAGTATTTGACGTCCATCCATGTCTGAGGATGTTGGGAGATGATGTGGATGCGCGTAAGCTTTGAATCCAGTGATAGAAAGTTGTTTTTGATATTTTGGTTTTAAGCCAGGGGGAGACAGACAGACAGAAGGGGGTGAGGCAGAGGGAGACAGACTGACAGAAGGGGGTGAGCCAGGGGGAGACAGACAGACAGAAGGGGGTGAGGTAAGGGGAGACAGACAGACAGAAGGGGGTGAGCCAGGGGGAGAAAGACAGACAGAAAGGGTGAGGCAGGGGGAGACAGACAGACAGAAGGGGGTGAGGCAGGGGGAGACAGACAGACAGAAGGGGCTGAGGCTGGGGGGAGACAGACAGACAGAAGGGGCTGAGGCTGGGGGGAGACAGACAGACAGAAGGGGGTGAGGCTGGGGGGGATAGACAGACAGAAGGGGGTGAGGCAGGGGGAGACAGACAGACAGACAGACAGACAGACAGACAGACAGACAGACAGACAGACAGACAGACAGACAGACAGACAGACAGACAGACAGACAGACAGACAGACAGACAGAAGGAGGTGAGCCAGGGGGAGACAGACAGACAGAAGAGGGTGAGGCAGGGGGAGACAGACAGATAGACAGAAGGGGGTGAGGCAGGGGTAGACAGACAGACAGACAGAAGGGGATGAGGCAGGGGAGACAGACAGTCAGAAGGGGGTGAAGCTGGGGGAGACAGACAGACAGAAGGGGGTGAGGCGGGGGGGAGACAGACAGCCAGAAGAGGGTGAGGCTTGGGGAGACAGACAGACAGAAGGGGGTGAGGCAGGGGTCTTGCCTGGCCTCAGCGCTGCACTGCAGGGTAAACGTTATCAGAAGGAGAGTTATCAGAAGGAGCCATGAGTGTCCCTCTCACCCCAAGAGACCTTTAAATATCTTCTTCTGTTGGCACTCCAAAAGGTCCCAGCTACATCACAAATGGTCCTTTTGTTCGATAAAGTCCTTCTTTATATTCCCAAAAACTCAGTTTAGCTGGCGTGCTTCATTCAATAACCCACCGGTCTCCCTCCTTCAAAATGCATACAAAACGTGACCAATCTAACCTCAGGTACCCTAATAACTAAATAAACGATAACATGTTTGTATTTGTTTGTTTGTTTGTTTGTTGTTTGTCCTCGGGGTTTCGCCTGCCATATCAGTTCTGTTATACTCACCGACATTATTTTAACAGTTTTAGAAACTTTAGAGTATTTTCTATCCAAATCTATATTTATATAATTTATATGCACATCCTTGCTTCTGGGCCTGAGTAACAGGCAGTTTACTTTGGGCATGCTTTTCATCTGGATGTCAAAATACTGCCCCCTAGCCCCTAAGAGGTTTTAAACAATGCCACTTTATATAATGTTTACATACCCTACATTACTCATCTCATATGTATATACTGTACTCTATACCATCTACTGCATCTTTCCTATGCCGCACGGCCATCCCTCATCCATATATTTATATGTACATATTCTTATTCATTCCTTTACACTTGTGTGTTGTCATGAAGTTGCGCTCTTTGGGGATAGCGAGTACCACCCCCCTCTCTCTGCACCATCCCCCTCTCTCTCTCACCTCTCTCTCACTTTCCCCTACTAACAGGCTTTGTTAGGCAGGTCATAAATTCCTTGAGGAGTTCTCTCCTCATGGCCAGAGTATAAGAGAGAGTGAGTTTCATAGAGAGAACAAAGGAACTTCTTCCATATCACAAAACTTGAGAACTGAACAATATTCATGTTCTGGAGAATGTATACGGTCGGTGAAGTAGCCAGCTATGAACAGGTCCGTTTTGTACAATTTGGTGACCTCAGGAAAGACAACACAGCCACATTACCATAACTCTGTTCATACAAGAGTCTCAGTTGTGAGGCTTGCATCTATTTGTTGCATAAAATGAATGAGTAAAGATGAAACTATTTGTGAAATGATGTAATGTGATTTTAAACTGTTTAATGAAGGAAAGTCCAATTCTCTTTGGAGTTTAACTAAATCATTGGCCTGCCCAATGAGCACAGACATTGATCTGGCGTCATGGGACAGCCCCTTTTTACTGTTATGAATATAACGCCCACCGGGAGGAATTCCCTTCAGACCAGTACCTCATCACAGAGGGAGTTAACCTTTTAGGGACCCCTTAATGCGCAAATCCCTTTAGCAGGATCGATTTGACAACAGCCAGTCAAATAGCCAGTGAAATAGCAGGGCGCCAAATTCAAAACAACAAAAATCTCATAATTCAAATTTCTCATACATACAAGTATTATACACCATTTTAAAGATAAGATTCTCGTTAATCCAACCACAGTGTCTGATTTCAAAAAGGCTTTACGGCGAAAGCATAACATTAGATTAGATTATGTTAGGACAGCACCTAAACAAGAAAAGACACACAGCCATTTTCCAAGCAAGGAGAGGCGTCACAAAAAACAGAAATACAGCTAAAATGAATCACTAACCTTTGATGATCTTCATCAGATGGTACTCATAGGACTTCATGTTACACAATACATGTTTTGTTCGATAAAGTTCATATTTATATCCAAAAATCTCAGTTTACGCGCGTTATGTTCAGTAATGTTTTGCCTCCAAAACAACCGGTGATTTTGCAGAGAGCCACATCAATTTACAGAAATACTTATCATAAACATATACTTTATGTGTGTTATGCACAGAATTAAAGATACACTTCTCCTTAACCTGTTAGGGCTAGGGGGCAGTATTGACACAGCCGGATAAAAAACGTACCCGATTTAATCTGGTTACTACTCCTGCCCAGTAACTAGAATATGCATATAATTATTGGCTTTGGATAGAAAACATCCTAAAGTTTCTAAAACTGTTTGAATGGTGTCTGTGAGTATAACAGAACTCATATGGCAGGCAAAAACCTGAGAAGATTCCTTACAGGAAGTGCCCTCTCTGACAAGATCTTGTTCTTCTTGTCTCTGTTTATTGAAGACTGAGGATCTTTGCTGTAACGTGACACTTCCTACGGCTCCCATAGGCTCTCAGAGCCCGGGAAAAAGCTGAATGATATCGAGGCAGCCCCAGGCTGAAACACATTATCGCGTTTGGATAGTGGCCGGTCAGAGTACTCTGAGACTCAGGCTCGTGCACGAGGGCACGAGATGTTTTTATTTTCTCTCTCTTTGTACGTATACACGCTTTCCCGGTCGGAATATTATCGCTTTTTTACGAGAAAAATGACATAAAAATTGATTTTAAACAGCGGTTGACATGCTTCGAAGTACGGTAATGGAATATTTAGATTTTTTTTGTCACGAAATGCGCCATGCTCGTCACCCTTATTTACCCTTTCGGATAGTGTCTTGAATGCACGAACAAAAAGCTTTCACCGAAAAGCTATTTTAAAATCGGACATAGCGAGTGCATAGAGGAGTTCTGTATCTATAATTCTTAAAATAATTGTTATGTTTTTTGTGAACGTTTATCGTGAGTAATTTAGTAAATTCACCGGCAGTGTTCGGTGGGAATGCTAGTCACATGCTAGTCACATGCTAATGTAAAAAGCTGGTTTTTGATATAAATATGAACTTGATTGAACAAAACATGCATGTATTGTATAACATAATGTCCTAGGGTTGTCATCTGATGAAGATCATCAAAGGTTAGTGCTGCATTTAGCTGTGGTTTGGGTTTATGTGACATTATATGCTAGCTTGAAAAATGGGTGTCTGATTATTTCTGGCTGGGTACTCTGCTGACATAATCTAATGTTTTGCTTTCGTTGTAAAGCCTTTTTGAAATCGGACGGTGTGGTTAGATTAACGAGAGTCTTGTCTTTAAAATGGTGTAAAATAGTCATATGTTTGAAAAATTGAAGTTTTTGCATTTTTGAGGTATTTGAATATCGCGCCACGGGATTACACTGGCTGTTGAGTAGGTGGGACGCAAGCGTCCCACCTAGCCCAGAGAGGTTAACCTGTTAGGGCTAGGGGGCAGTATTGACACGGCTGGATAAAAAACATACCCGATTTAATCTGGTTACCACTCCTACCCAGTAACTAGAATATGCATATACTTATTACATATGGATAGAAAACACCCTAAATTTTCTAAAACTGTTTGAATGGTGTCTGTGAGTATAACAGAACTCAAATGGCAGGTCAAAACCTGAGAGATTCCTTTACAGGAAGTGGCCTGTCTGACCATTTGTTGAACTTCTTTTCCATCTCTATCATTTACTAAGGATCTCTGCTCTAACGTGACACTTCCCACGTCGTCCATAGGCGCTCAGAGCCCGGGAAAAAACAGAATGTCGTCATTCCAGCCCCAGGCTGAAACACATTATTGCCTTTCTCAAGTGGCCGATCAAGGGACACTGGCTTATGCGCGTGACCCCGACCGCCCCCGCCTTTGGGATTTTTTCCTCTGTTTGCCGAAAAGGAGATTCCCTGTCGGAATATTATCGCTTTTCTACGAGAAAAATGTCGTAAAAATTGATTTTAAACAGCGGTTGACATGCTTCGAAGTACGGTAATGGAATACTTAGAATTTTATTGTCACGAATTGCGCCATGCGCGTGACACTTCTTTGCTATTTCGGATAGTGTCTGGAACGCACGAACAAAACGCCGCTATTCGGATATAACGATGGATTATTTTGGACCAAACCAATATTTGTTATTGAAGTAGCAGTCCTGGGTGTGTATTCTGACGAAGACAACAAAAGGTAATCAAACTTTTATAATAGTAAATATGATTATGGTGAGTGCTAAACTTGCCGGGTGTCTAAATAGCGAGCCCGTGATGCCTGGGCTATGTACTTAGAATATTGCAAAATGTGCTTTCACCAAAAAGCTATTTTAAAATCGGACATATCGAGTGCATAGAGGAGGTCTGTATCTATAATTCTTAAAATAATTGTTATGCTTTTTGTGAACGTTTATCGTGAGTAATTTAGTAAAATTTTAGCGAATTCCCCGGAAGTTTGCGGGGGGTATGCTAGTTCTGAACGTCACATGCTAATGTAAAAAGCTGGTTTTTGATATAAATATGAACTTGATTGAACAAAACATGCATGTATTGTATAACATAATGTCCTAGGGTTGTCATCTGATGAAGATCATCAAAGGTGAGTGCTGCATTTAGCTGTCTTCTGGGTTTTGGTGACATTATATGCTGGCTTGAAAAATGGGTGTCTGATTATTTCTGGCTTGGTACTCTGCTGACATAATCTAATGTTTTGCTTTCGTTGTAAAGCCTTTTTGAAATCGGACAGTGTGGTTAGATTAACGAGAGTCTTGTCTTTATATAGCTGTAAAATAGTCATATGTTTGAGAAATTGAAGTAATAGGATTTTTAAGGTTTTGAAAATCGCGCCACAGGATAGCAGTGGCTGTTACGTAGGTGGGAGGAATTCGTCCCGCCTAGCCTAGAGAGGTTAATGCAACCGCTGTGTCAGATTTCTAAAAAGCTTCACGGCGAAAGCACACTTTGCAATAATCTGAGTACGGCGCTCAGACAACAACAACAAGCCAAACAGAAACCCGCCATGTTGGAGTCAACAAAACTCAGAAATAGCATGATAAATATTCACTTACCTTTGATAATCTTCATTGGAATGCACTCCCAGGAATCCCAGTTCCACAATAAATGTTCGATAAAGTTAATCTTTATGTCCAAATACCTCAATTTTGTTCGCGCGTTAGGTTTACTATTCCAAATGCAGAAGGCGCGCGCTTACTAAGTCCAGACGAAAAGTCAAAAAAGTTATACTACAGTTTGGAGAAACATGTCAAACGATGTATAGAATCAATCTTTAGGTTGTTTTTATCATAAATCTTCAATAAAATTCCAACCAGACAAATCCTTTCTCTTTAGGAATGAAGATGAACTCAGCTCGCTCCCAAGGCTGCGCGCGTGACTGAAGTCATGCCTTATCCTGGGACGCCTAGTTGGAACAGCTCTTATTCTCTCCCCATTCACAGTAAAAGCATGAAACAAGGTTCTAAAGACTGTTGACATCTAGTGGAAGTCTTAGGAAGTGCAATATGACCCCACAGACACTGTAGTTTGGATAGGGAATCACTTGAAAAACTACAAGCCTCATATTTCCCACTTCCTGGTTGGATTTTTATCAGGTTTATGCCTGCCATATGAGTTCTATTATACTCACAGACATCATTCAAACAGTTTTAGAAACTTCAGAGTGTTTTCTATCCAAATATACTAATAATATGCATATCCTAGTTCTGGGCACGTTTTTCATCCGGACGTGAAAATACTGCCCACTATCCCAAAGAATTAAGGTTTGAGTAGACTGCTGAATCTTTTAACCATACCACGTGGTTGAACTCTGACACTATCGATCCGACAGAATAAGAGCTACTCTTCGATACTAATTACTAGTCTGCAGCTAGAAATTATGTACCCGTGAATACGAAGGCCGACAACCGCCGAAACATCTATTCTATTACAACATTGCTGAATGTTACTCTGAACTTACCATTCTAACCACTGCAGAGAGAGAGAGGGCAGACAAACTCTCCAACAGAAAAAAACTTTCCAACAGAGATCACGATGACACACTCGGAACTAGAAGCACAAAAATTTCGCTACACTCGCATTAACATCTGCTAACCATGTGTATGTGACCAATAAAATGTGATTTGATTTGTTTTGAAACAGAAAAACACACACATGCAGTATGTAAGCACACACATATGCAAGTACAGTATAGAACTGCGGGCACCTTCACTAGCATGTTCAGTTTGATTACTGCATTTGATGCACCTCCTTCTTCCCTTACTCTAAATCTCTACCTCCTTCTTCCCTTACTCTAAATCTCTACCTCCTTCTTCCCTTACTCTAAATCTCTACATCCTTCTTCCCTTACTCTAAATCTCTACATCCTTCTTCCCTTACTCTAAATCTCTACATCCTTCTTCCCTTACTCTAAATCTCTACATCCTTCTTCCCTTACTCTAAATCTCTACATCCTTCTTCCCTTACTCTAAATCTCCACATCCTTCTTCCCTTACTCTAAATCTCTACATCCTTCTTCCCTTACTCTAAATCTCCACATCCTTCTTCCCTTACTCTAAATCTCTGCTGTCTTCTTCCCTTACTCTAAATCTCTACATCCTTCTACTTCCCTTACTCTGTCTTCATCCTTCTTCTTCCCTTATTCTAAATCTCTACATGCTTCTTCTTCCATTACTCTAAATCTCGAAATCCTTTTTCCTTTACTCCCTCTGTCTCCCCTCCCCTCCCTCCCCTTCCGTCCCCCTCTCTCCTCTGTCCCTGCTCTGTCTCCCTTGCATCCCGTCTGTCCCCCCTCTGTCTCCCTTCCCTCCCTTCCCTTCCCTTCCCTCCCATCCCCCTCTCCTCTCTGTCCCCCCTCTGCCTCCCCTCTCTCCCCTCTCTCCCCCCTCTGTCCCATGGTGCTGTTCTCTGGCTCCCGTAGGGGAGGCCATCTCCACTCAGCAGATTGTTTTCCAGGTAGTTACCCTCATTGTGGATTTAAAGCCACTAGAAAGACACTGATCTGTTGCCTGCCATTAGCTTCCCTTCCCCTCTGAGCTAAAACACATCCTAACATCCCATGGACCTGTTCAGACCTTCAGGGCTGTCGCTACGGACAGTGTCTGTGACTCAAATGGCAAACTATCCCTATATAGTGCATTACTTTTGACCAGGGCCCTTAGGGAATAGGGTGCCATTTTGGATACATTCAGGGTCTCTCACTGCTGATGTCTCTGTCAGCATCTTGACCTGGAGATGAACACAATGAACAGGTATGGATAACAACATGACAGACACTGATATTACGTAACCTTTATTTATCCAAGGAATCAGATTGGATGAGAAGGAGATTGCCTCTGCTATGAAGGACAGACAACTCTGGAAGACCAACGTTTCATCCCGTCGACGACCACATGATGACAGCTAGGTAAGACATTTAGAAATGTTCCTTTTTAGAGTAATGACAAGGAAAGAGAGCATGATTTTAGTGAATGTGTACATAAATCACTTTTTAATATATTTTTAACATTTGTATTTGGATTTAGGAGATATGCTAAACAAAATGATTTGCCACTCAATTCTAAACATTAACCTTTTATTGACACATTTTTATCTCACCAGATTTATAATATTTTTGACCAGATATTTTGAAAGATGTTCATTAATATTGGGGTTGTAATTTCCGTCCACAAAATTTGCTACGTTGATTGATGTGTTTTGTAGCATATGCAGCGGGAGATATAGGTACTTTTAACTGTAAAAGGACTTAACATGTTGGATTAGTGATAAAACAGAGACCTCTTTCAAATAACAAAACCTTCTTCATATTTCCTCATTTGGTTGTACAGGGATCGTTGACTTTGTGTAATACCGTGAACATGTTGGAGATGGAACTTGGCCCTGCACTACAACATTAAACAGACATATATGACAGCTCACGCTTTAATCCATGATTTTAATCCACTTTTTATTATTCAAATTTAAGGAAAAACAACAAGATATATAAAACATCTATTGAATAAGAGAGAAAACTACCAGAAAATGAACAGCCTACCAAACATTAACACCTACAGTAAAATAGTTTGGGCTACATATTCAACAAAGGATTAACGTACTGTATGTCTGTATGTCTGTGTGTGCATAGCATACAAATGCACTTCTCACTTCTCTCTTTCTATCTATTTCTAACTCTCTCTCTGCCTGCGTATGTGCTCATATGCTCATATACGTGCTCATATACTGTACACATTTTACATACCCGTAAACTCACTGACTAAGAAACATTGCTCCCCAGAGCCGTGGATTAAAAACAATACATTCACTAGGAAATCCTCTCCACTAGCACTGACCCCATCGTGTTTATAACTCGTCTTTAAATGAAGTCAACTTGGCCAACCTGGGTTCATAAATTCAGCCGTGGAGTCTCTTTCTCCCCCTCCTTCCTCCTTTTCTCAGTGGATTTACTGTGGTAGGAGTAATAACTGTCAGGGCAAATGCCTGGTAAAGTGCTGGACAAGGGACCAGCGGAGGGGGAGTATTTATCACGGTATTGACTTTGTGACTGCGGTGTCGTGAACTCTTTTGCCATAAACTGGAGCATTCGGAGCGAGCGCAGGCGATCGATACGGGGAAAACTGCTGTCAGGTCCTCTCCCAGGAAGCATTGCTTTTGTTATAGCCACTTAGCGGTCTGATAAATGCCCCCGTCGCGGAGAGAGATGGGAGAGAGGAAGCGAGAGGGGAGCAGAGCAGAGAGAGATGGGAGAGAGGAAGGGAGAGGGGAGCAGAGTGAAGAACCATTATCCCTACACCTCCCCCAGCAATACACACACACACCGACACCGACACACACACACACACACACACACACACACACACACACACACACACACACACACACACACACACACACACACACACACACACACACACACACACACACACACACACACACACAGTACTGCTGGAGCGTTTGGATTGTCATATATTTGCTGTACTTCGCCTCTACAAAACAAGACAGAGCTTTTTATTGTTACAGAGTGACTTGCATTTCTTGGATTCAACCTTACCTTTCATTGTGTTTAGTATCTATTTTCTTATACTGAAATGGAATTCATAAAAGTCTGTAAAAACATTTCACTATGCGTCCCCGGCAATCACGGTAACATTGATCCAGAGGTGAAAAGGCATGGAACAAAGCACAGAATGAAGGACTCACAATGGCAGTGGACAACAAATGCGTAGGTAGTGGTGGATTTAAGGAACATACAGTATGTGCAGTACAGTGCACCCCAGCAACCCTTCTGACGTACTGTGTCTAATGGTTATTATTAGAGAAAGTCACACAAATGTTTTATGATATCAAATTTATTTATTTTATCCAGTTATTCACAGTTAGATAACAATGTGGACACACTCACTCATGCAAGCGGACATGCACACACGCAACATATACGGTCGTGGCCAAAAGTTTTGAGAATGACACAAATATACATTTTCACAAAGTCTGCTGCCTCAGTTTGTATGATGGCAATTTGCATATACTCCAGAATGTTATGAAGAGTGATCAGATGAATTGCAATTAATTGCAAAGTCCCTCTTTGCCATGCAAATGAACTGAATCCCCCAAAAACATTTCTACTGCATTTCAGCCCTGCCACAAAAGGACCAGCTGACATCATGTCAGTGATTCTCTCGTTAACACAGGTGTGAGTGTTGACGAGGACAAGGCTGGAGATCACTCTGTCATGCTGATTGAGTTCGAATGACAGACTGGAAGCTTCAAAAGGAGGGTGGTGCTTGGAATCATTGTTCTTCCTCTGTCAATCATGGTTACCTGCAAGGAAACACGTGCCATCATCATTGCTTTGCACAAAATGGGCTTCACGAGCAAGGATATTGCTGTCAGTAAGATTGCACCTAAATAAACCATTTATTGGATCATCAAAAACATCAAGGAGAGTGGTTCAATTGTTGTGAAGAAGGCTTCAGGGCACCCAAGAAAGTCCAGCAAGCACCAGGGCCGTCTCCTAAAGTTGATTCAGCTGCGGGATTGGGGCACCACCAGTACAGAGCTTGCTCAGGAATGGTAGCAGGCAGGTATGAGTGCATCTGCACGCACAGTGAGGCGAAGACCTTTGGAGGATGGCCTGGTGTCAAGAAGGGCAGCAAAGAAGCCACTTTTCTCCAGGAAAAACATCAGGGACAGACTGATATTCTGCAAAAGGTACAGGGATTGGACTGCTGAGAACTGGGGTAAAGTCATTTTCTCTGATGAATCCCCTTTCCGATTGTTTGTGGCATCCAGAAGAAAGCTGGTCCGGAGAAGACAATGTGAGCGCTACCCTCTCTAGGCTAGGTGGCACCAAATCGTCCCACCTACGTAACAGCCAGTGTAATCCCGTGGCGCGTTATTCAAAAACCTCAAAAATGCAAAAACTTCAATTTTTCAAACATATGACTATTTTACACCATTTTAAAGACAAGACTCTTGTTAATCTAACCACACTGTCCGATTTCAAAAAGGCTTTACACGAAAGCAAAACATTAGATTATGTCAGCAGAGTACCCAGCCAGAAATAATCAGACACCTATTTTTCAAGCTAGCATATAATGTCACATAAACCCAAACCACAGCTAAATGCAGCACTAACCTTTGATGATCTTCATCAGATGACAACCCTAGGACATTATGTTATACAATACATGCATGTTTTGTTCAATCAAGTTCATATTTATATCAAAAAACAGCTTTTTACTTTAGCATGTGACTAGCATGTGACTAGCATTCCCACCGAACACTGCCGGTGAATTTACTAAATTACTCACGATAAATGTTGACAAAAAGCATAACAATTATTTTAAGAATTATAGATACAGAACTCCTCTATGCACTCGATATGTCCGATTTTAAAATAGCTTTTCGGTGAAAGCACATTTTGCAATATTCTCAGTAGATAGCCCGGCATCACAGGGCTAGCTATTTAGACACCCAGCAAGTGTAGCACTCACCAAAGTCAGATTTACTATAAGAAAAATGTTATTACCTTTGCTGTCTTCGTCAGAATGCACTCCCAGGACTTCTACTTCAATAACAAATGTTGGTTTGGTTCAAAATAATCCATAGTTATATCCAAACAGCGGCGTTTTGTTCGTGCGTTCAAGACACTATGCGAAAGGGTAAATAAGGGTGACGAGCATGGCGCAATTCGTGACAAAAAAATTCGAAATATTCCATTACCGTACTTCAAAGCATGTCAACCGCTGTTTAAAATCAAATTTTATGCCATTTTTCTCATAAAAAAGCGATAATATTCCGACCGGGTATCTGCGTTTAGGTAAACAGACGAAAGAAAATAAAGCATGGGGTCGACTCGGGCACGCGCCTAAGCCCATAGTACTCTGATCGGCCACTTGCCAAAAGCGATAATGTGTTTCAGCCTGGGGCTGCCTCGATATCGTTCAGCTTTTTCCCGGGCTCTGAGAGCCTATGGGAGCCGTAGGAAGTGTCACGTTAGAGCAAAGATCCTCAGTCTTCAATAAAAAGAGCCAAGATGAAACACAACTTGTCAGACAGGCCACTTCCTGCATGGAATCTTCTCAGGTTTTGGCCTGCCATTTGAGTTCTGTTATACTCACAGACACCATTCAAACAGTTTTAGAAACTTTAGGGTGTTTTCTATCCAAAGCCAATAATTATATGCATATTCTAGTTACTGGGAAGGAGTAGTAACCAGATTAAATCGGGTACGTTTTTTATCCGGCCGTGTCAATACTGCCCCCTAGCCCTAACAGGTTAACATCAGTCCTGTGTCATGCCAACAGTAAAGCATCCTGAGACCATTCATGTGTGGGGTTGCTTCTCAGCCAAGGGAGTGGGCTCACTCACAATTTTGCCTAAAAACACAGCCATGAATAAAGAATGGTACCAACACATCCTCCGAGAGCAACTTCTCCCAACCATCCAGGAACAGTTTGGTGAGGAACAATGCCTTTTCCAGCATGATGGAGCACCTTGCTATAAGGCAAAAGTGATAACTAAGTGGCTCGGAGAATAAAACATCGATATTTTGGGTCCATGGCCAGGAAGCTCCCCAGACCTTAATCCCACTGAGAACTTGTGGTCAATCCTCAAGAGGCGGGTGGACAAACAAAAAAACTAAAATTCTGACAAACTCCAAGCATTGATTATGCAAGAATGGGCTGCCATCAGTAAGGATGTGGCCCAGAAGTTATTTGACAGCATGCCAGGGCGGATTGCAGAGGTATTGAAAAAGAAGGGTCAACACTGCAAATATTGACTCTGCATCAACTTCATGTAATTGTCAATAAAAGCCTTTGACACTTATGAAATGCTTGTAATTATACTTCCGTATTCCATAGTAACAACTCACAAAAATATCTAAAGACAGAGGCAGCAGACTTTGTGAAAATGTATATTTGTGTCATTATCAAAACTTTTGGCCATGACTGTACACACATAGACAGCACTGTCAATCTCCCAGCCCCACAGACCCCCCCACCCCCATAATACACACCCTACAGACACCAACCTATTCTAAAGACCATCTCTCCATCTACAAACTCTCACAGTCTCACGTCAGAATTAGACGTTCGTCCATATTTCTCAAACGTCAAATTTCAAAGTTGTTCCAAACGTTACATTTCGGACAAGCAACCTTTTGAATCAGAGGCAGATGCATGCGCCCATCCCCAATCCCCATAGCAAAACCCAAACCGAGTTGAAGGTAACAGTGCTCACTGTTGCCCCTGGTAGCCGGTTTCCACGTCATCTCCCGACGTCCTCAGACATGGATGGACGCCGATTTTTTTCTTTTACGGGTGACCTGCCTGCTCTACATACCTCACCTCCCCTTCCATTCCATCACCATCTGAGGAGGTGGTCCTAGTCCCTGGTCAGACAGATGCTCTACATACCTCACCTCCCCTTCCATTCCATCACCATCTGAGGAGGTGGTCCTAGTCCCTGGTCAGACAGATGCTCTACATACCTCACCTCCCCTTCCATTCCATCACCATCTGAGGAGGTGGTCCTAGTCCCTGGTCAGACAGATGCTCTACATACCTCACCTCCCCTTCCATTCCATCACCATCTGAGGAGGTGGTCCTAGTCCCTGGTCAGACAGATGCTCTACATACCTCACCTCCCCTTCCATTCCATCACCATCTGAGGAGGTGGTCCTAGTCCCTGGTCAGACAGATGCTCTACATACCTCACCTCCCCTTCCATTCCATCACCATCTGAGGAGGTGGTCCTAGTCCCTGGTCAGACAGATGCTCTACATACCTCACCTCCCCTTCCATTCCATCACCATCTGAGGAGGTGGTCCTAGTCCCTGGTCAGACAGATGCTCTACATACCTCACCTCCCCTTCCATTCCATCACCATCTGAGGAGGTGGTCCTAGTCCCTGGTCAGATAGATGGTTAATCAAAAGTATCTGTGTTGACGACTGGTTGGGCGGTCTGGAATGGACCAAGGGTGATGGATGAGATGAGGACAGGACGGTGTTAAGCAGCTTCACAGAAACGCACACACACACACACACACACACACACCACACACACACACACACACACACACACACACACACACACACACACACACACACACACACACACACACACACACACACACACACACACACAGTGACAATAAGACGATAACCAGACAGAAGTCTTGACCGTGACCCTGTGTGACCTCCTGTGACCTCATGTCTCTGTCTGACATCACAGGGGTTACGGGGTCGGGGGAGTTGACTCCCAGAGGGAGTCTGGGCCCTGGAGATGGAACCAGGGTTAACATTACCTCTGATCCCTGGTTGTCAGGGGGTGCTGGAATGCTGGGATTAACGGTCTTGTGGAAGAGAGGGTGAAGACAGGACCTCTCTGTCTCAATCCTCTTTTTGCTCTGTCTCACTCTCTCTTTTCTCCCTTTCTCACTTTTCTCTCAGTTTCAACCTTTCTCTGTTTGTCGTACTCTTCTCTTTTCTATCTCTTTCTATTTTCTTTGTCTCACTCTGTCTCTTTTCAACATATTGCAGTGACAGGAACCCTATTGTAGAATAACTACACCTCTCTGTCCTCTTTCCTCTTGGGATATAGGCTAAAATAGGCCAGATGGGATGGAGGTGAATGGATGGATGGATGGCCAGACTGTGATTAGAGACTGAGAGAGGGAGGCCACAAATATAAATTGCATCTAGACACCGTTGCCCTACAGCACACAAAAAACTATACATACCTCGGCCTAAACATCAGCACCACAGGTAACTTCCACAAAGCTGTGAACGATCAGAAAGGCAAGTAGGGCCTTCGATGCCATCAAGAGGAACATAAAATTTGACATACCAATTAGGATCTGGCTAAAAATGCTTCACCACATGAGTTATAGGACCCATTGTCCATTAAGGTTGTGAGGTCTGGGTTCCACTCACCAACCAATAATTCACAAAATGGGAAAAACATTAAATTGACACTGCATGCCGAATTCTGCAAAAATATCCTCTGGGTGCAACGTAAAACACCAAATTATGCATGCAGAGCAGAATTAGGCCGATATCCGCCAATTGTCAAAATCCAGAAAAGAGCTGTTAAATTCGACAACCACCTAAAAGGAAGCGATTCCCAAACCTTCAATAACAAAACCATCACCTGCAGAGAGATAAACCTGGAGAAGAGTCCCCTAAGCAAGACGGTCCTGGGGCTCTGTTCACAAACAGAGCCCAAGGACAGCAACATAATTAGACTCAACCAAATCATGAGAAAACAAAAATATAATTACTTGACACATTGGAAAGAATGAACAAAAAAACAGAGCACACTAGAATGCTATTTGGCCCTAAAAAGACAGTACACAGTGGCAGAATACCTGACCTCTTACCTCCCTTATCCTTCTTCATTTGCACAGACTGTATATAGACTTTTTTCTATTGTATTATTGACTGTATGTTTGTTTATTCCATGTGTAACTCTGTGTTGTTTTTTGTGTCGCACTGCTTTGCTTTATCTTGGCCAGGTCGCAGTTGTAAATGAGAACTTGTTCTCAACTAGTCTACCTGGTTAATTAAATAAAGGTGAAATTAAAAAATGATAATAAACTGACCCAAAATTAAGGAAATCTTTGACTATGACTCAGTGAGCATAGCCTTGCTATTGAGAAAGGGAGGCAGACCTGGCTCTCAAGAGAAGACAGGCTACGTGCACACTGCCCACAAAATGAGGTGGAAACTGAGCTGCACTTCCTAACCTCCTGCCCAATGTATGACCATATTAGAGACACATATTTCCCTCAGATTACACAGACCCACAAAGAATTCGAAAACAAACCCAATTTTGATAAACTCCCATATCTATTAGGTGAAATACCACAGTGTGCAATGGCAGCAGATTTGTGACCTGTTGCTACAAGAAAAGGGCAACCAGTAAAGAAAAACCCCATTGTAAACACAACCCTTATTTATGTTTATTCATTTTCCCTTTTGTACTTTAACTATTTGCACATCGTTACAACACTGGATATGGCCATAATATGATTGAAATGAAATGAAATGTCTCTATTCCTTTGGAACTTTTGTGAGTGTAATGTTTACTGTTCATTTGTTATTGTTTATTTAACTTTTGTTTATTGTCTATTTCATTTGCTTTGGCAATGTAAACATATGTTTCCCATGCCAATAAAGCCCTTTGAATTGAATTGAGAGACAGAGAGAGACAGAGAGTGTCACGCCCTGACCAGGTGAACTCTTCTATTTTGGTCAGGGTGTGGCATTTCTATAGTTTATTTTCTATGTTTTTGGTATAGCCTTGCTTTGGGGCGTATTTCTATGTTGGGTTCTGTCGATTCACAATCAGAGACAGCTGTCACTAGTTGCCTCTGATTGGGGAATCATATTTAAGTTCCTTTTCCCCCCACAATGTTTGTGGGTTGTTGTCTCTTTTTGTTGGAGCAGTAGCGATACGTTTATTCTCTGTTTTGACCGTGTTATTTCAGTCTGTAATAAATAACATGAGTTCGCTCCCAGCTGCGCCTTGGTCCACTTCTTCCTTCCTGCACGACGATCGTTACAGAGAGAGACAGAGAGAGACAAAGAGAGGCAGAGAGACAGAGACAGAGACAGGGACAGGGACAGAGACAGAGACAGAGACAGAAACTGTGATAACAGGGGGTTGGAGGGTTGGATGCCCCAGTAGGCAGAGAGAGACAGACGATGACAGATCAGTGCTGACCTGTGACAGAAGGGAGGAGGGAAGAGGAAGGAGGGAAAGGGGGTTGAGCTGGGGGGTTGGGTCGGCCGTAGGGGTCAGACACACTGATTGATGTCACACAGACACACCCTCCCTCTTCTGGGAGTCCTGCCTACCTTAGCATGCTGTGGAGTGGAACTCTGGGCACTTAAAACACTAATGACATAATGTCCATTGTGAGGTCAGAGGGAGTTCAGGCCTACAGGGCTCTATGTGTGTCTGGGGTTACACACAATGAGCTGCATGCCTTCACACAGACCATTAACAGTTCACAATACAGAGACTGAGAATGAATTAGGCTTTCTCAGACATGAAACAAAGAAGCAAATAAGTTAAACAGGAAGATGTACTTGAACATTTGAAAAATATGATAAACTATTATGAGAACGGATGAATCGAGTACCGAAAAAATGATCTCTTCCCAACCCCTCATGATCGTTCACCTCTGATGTCATGTTTGACAGATTCAGAAGCAGCAGGGTTTACATTACATTTAAGACATTTAGCAGACGCTCTTATCCAGAGTGACTTACAAATTGGTTGAAGGTGAGACTGGTCTACGATAAGTTTGTCCAGTCTGAGATGCTATAGAAGCTTACTAGTGTTAACCCCAAGCTACAAATCACCCCTACAGCTAGGTTGAAGGTGAGAGACTGTGAGACAATATTGTGTTGTCCCAGTGTTGTGAACTATATTGATGCTCACTGTGAGTGCTGTTGTCTGTGCCCAATAATGTTTGTAGCATGTTTTGTGCTTCTACCACGTTGTGTTGCTACCATGTTGTTGTCATGTTGTGTTGCTACCATGTTATTGTCATGTTGTGTTGCTACCATGCTGCGTTGTCATGTGTTGCTGCCTTGCTATGTTGTTGTCTTAGGTCTCTCTTTATGTAGTGTTGTGTTGTCTCTTGTCGTGATGTGTGTTTTGTCCTATATTTATATTTTATTTGGATTTTTAATCCCAGCCCCCGTCCTCGCAGGAGGCCTTTTGCCTTTTGGTAGGCCGTCATTGTAAATAAGAATTTGTTCTTAATTAACTGACTTGCCTAGTTAAATAAAGGTTAAATAAAATAAAATACATTGTAATTAACAACCTTCAAGTCGGCGCCTAAACATTTCAACAGCACTGAAACCTTCGAGCGTTCTTTTCTGTCACCTGCGAACACACATACAATTTGCAACACCTGAAATCAAACAAAGAAAAACAAGATGTTTGAGAAAGTACCAGTGCTTTATTACAAAAGTTTTATGTACAGGTGTATGAATTAATCTCTCTCTCCAATTAGAGTGTTGCCGATGTTATAGCAGCTGGAGAGTGTTATATAGTCAAGTCATCTACCGCGATCGAGACAATTGAAATCAGACAGTCTGCTGTTCGTACTGACCGCTTGGGATGTGCAAATGTCAGGATTAATACTTTGACTACCGAAATAATTAATTTCTTCAACATGAAATGTCAATAGTGAATATGCGAAAATAAAACGAGAAAGTGAAGGTATAACGATGATGGCATGATCCATTATTTTCACTTTCCATCTTTTAGTATTATTAGGCTAACATTTTTATCCACTGTTAAAGTAATTAGACACATACAGTACTTTATTAAAGTTTCACTTCTTCTGGTACATTGTTGGAACTGAACTTTTCCCATTGTTATACCTTACCAATCTGTGACAGAACTACATCAACAATGAATTTAATAGAGTACCCTATTCCCTAACAGTAGACTGTCACAATGAGCAGAAGCTGTGCATTGGGATTTTAATGCACTGTCTCTACTGGTAGAAAGTCTCACTCAGCAGCTTGTATCCGTCACTATGGCAGGTTAGGGCTAGTTTTGACAGACTCCATTGAGGCACAGATAAATAACGAACCTCTGTGTGTCCATCTGTATACCTGTAAACATTCTTATGTGCATATTGTGTCTAGAATATGCTAGCTTGCGAACCCCCCCGCTTTCTCGCTTTCCTTCTATCTCTCTTTCTCTCGCTTTGTCCCTCTCTCTCTGTGTCTCTGTCTCTCTCTCTGGGTCATTGTAATGTGCATATGGTCGGTGTATTGCAGTGTTGTTGGGCGGTGCTACCATGTTCCAGAGGTCAAGCTATTCTGGAGTCTGGAAGGCAGAGCATGCCTCATGTTCCTAGGAAGGCAGAGCACGCCTCATGTTCCTAGGAAGCCAGAGCATACCTCATGTTCCTAGGAAGGCAGAGCATGCCTCATGTTCCTAGTCTTTTGTTCTCTCTA
The DNA here is from genome assembly GCF_965601325.2 of Salmo salar. Taxonomy (NCBI): domain Eukaryota; kingdom Metazoa; phylum Chordata; class Actinopteri; order Salmoniformes; family Salmonidae; genus Salmo; species Salmo salar. The sequence goes on from NC_138299.1 coordinate 35,561,663, forward strand.
GAGTTGGTGGTGGAATGCTACGCTGATGAATAGCTGACATATTCAATCATGTAGTGAAAAACCGGTTCCTAATCCTTCCCTCTGACACTCTCCCTCTGACTCTCACCTCTCTCTGACTCTCTCTCTCCCTCTGACGCTCTCTCTCTCTCTCTGACTCGCTCTCTCTCTCCCTCTGACTCTCTCTCTCTCTCTCTCCGACTCTCTCTGACTCTCTCTTTCTGACTCTCTCGCTCTCTCTGACTCTCTCTCTGACTCTCTCTCACTCTCTCTCTCCCTCTGACACTCACCTCTCTCTGACTCTCTCTCTCCCTCTGACGCTCTCTCTCTCTCTCTGACTCGCTCTCTCTCTCCCTCTGACTCTCTCTCTCTCTCTCTCTCTCCGACTCTCTCTGACTCTCTCTCTCTGACTCTCTCGCTCTCTCTGACTCTCTCTCTGACTCTCTCTCACTCTCTCTCTCCCTCTGACACTCACCTCTCTCTGACTCTCTCTCTCCCTCTGACGCTCTCTCTCTCTCTGACTCGCTCTCTCTCTCTCCCTCTGACTCTCTCTGACTCTCTCCCTCTGACTCTCTCTCTCTCTCTCTGACTCTCTCGCTCTCTCTGACTCTCTCTCCCTCTCTGACTCTCTCTCCCTCTGACTCTCTCTCTCTCTCTCTCTGACTCTCTCGCTCTCTCTGACTCTCTCTCTCTCTCTCTGACTCTCTCTCTCTGACTCTCTCTCTCTGACTCTCTCTCTCTGACTCTCTCTCTCTCTCTGACTCTCTCACTCTCTGACTTTCTCTCTCTCTCTGACTCAGGCAACATCCTCAACGAGCTAAAGGCTAGAACTGCTGCGTTCAAGGAGCGGGACACTATGACCTCCAATGAGCAATACAGGACTAAGATCGAATCCTTATATGTGTGATCTGACGCTCGTCACGTGGCAGGGCTTGCAACTAGCAGGATTACAAAGGAAAACATAGCCGAGAGCAGCCCATTGATGCGAGCCTACCAGACAGGCTAAATGCCTTCAATGCTCTCTTTGAGGCAAGCAACACTGAACCATGCATGAGAGCACTAGCTGTTCCGGACGTCTATGTGATCACGCTCTCCACAGCCGATGTGAGTAAGACCTTTAAACAGGTTAACATTTTTAATTTTTTTTATTTTACCTTTATTTAACCAGGTAGGCAAGTTGAGAACAAGTTCTCATTTACAATTGCGACCTGGCCAAGATAAAGCAAAGCAGTTCGACAACATACAAAAACACAGAGTTACACATGGAGTAAAACAACATACAATCAATGATACAGTAGACAAAAATGAGCCTATATACAATGTGAGCAAATGATGTGAGATAAGGGAGGTAAAGGCAAAAAAAGGCCATGGTGGCAAAGTAAATAAAGTATAGCAAGTAAAACACTGGAATGGTAGAATTATAATTTGATGAAAGTTCAAAGTTAAAATATAAATAATATGGTGCAAAGGAGCAAAATAATAAATAAAATAAATAAATACAGTAGGGGAAGAGGTAGTAGTTTGGGATAAATTATAGATGGGCTATGTACAGGTGCAGTGATCTGGGAGCTGCTCTGATAGCTGGTGCTTAATGCAACCGCTGTGTCAGATTTCTAAAAAGCTTCACGGCGAAAGCACACTTTGCAATAATCTGAGTACGGCGCTCAGACAACAACAACAAGCCAAACAGAAACCCGCCATGTTGGAGTCAACAAAACTCAGAAATAGCATGATAAATATTCACTTACCTTTGATGATCTTCATTGGAATGCACTCCCAGGAATCCCAGTTCCACAATAAATGTTCGATAAAGTTAATCTTTATGTCCAAATACCTCAATTTTGTTCGCGCGTTAGGTTTACTATTCCAAATGCAGAAGGCGCGCGCTTACTAAGTCCAGACGAAAAGTCAAAAAAGTTATACTACAGTTTGGAGAAACATGTCAAACGATGTATAGAATCAATCTTTAGGTTGTTTTTATCATAAATCTTCAATAAAATTCCAACCAGACAAATCCTTTCTCTTTAGGAATGAAGATGAACTCAGCTCGCTCCCAAGGCTGCGCGCGTGACTGAAGTCATGCCTTATCCTGGGACGCCTAGTTGGAACAGCTCTTATTCTCTCCCCATTCACAGTAAAAGCATGAAACAAGGTTCTAAAGACTGTTGACATCTAGTGGAAGTCTTAGGAAGTGCAATATGACCCCACAGACACTGTAGTTTGGATAGGGAATCACTTGAAAAACTACAAGCCTCATATTTCCCACTTCCTGGTTGGATTTTTATCAGGTTTTTGCCTGCCATATGAGTTCTATTATACTCACAGACATCATTCAAACAGTTTTAGAAACTTCAGAGTGTTTTCTATCCAAATATACTAATAATATGCATATCCTAGTTCTGGGCACATTTTTCATCCGGACGTGAAAATACAAGCGTCCCACCTAGCCCATAGAGGTTAAAGCTAGTGAGGGAGATAAGTGTTTCCAGTTTCAGAGATTTTTGTAGTTCGTTCCAGTCATTGGCAGCAGAGAACTGGAAGGAGAGACGACCAAAGGAAGAGTTGGCGTTAGGGGTGACCAGAGAGATATACCTGCTGGAGCGCGTGCTACAGGTGGGTGCTGCTATGGTGACCAGTGAGCGGAGATAAGGGGGGACTTTACCTAGCAGGGTCTTGTAGATGACCTGGAGCCAATGTGTTTGGCGACAATTATGAAGCGAAGGCCAGCCAACGAGAGCGTGCAGGTCACAGTGGTGGGTAGAATATGGGGCTTTGGTGACAAAACGGATGGCACTGTGATAGACTGCAACCAGCTTGTTGAGTAGGGTATTGGAGGCTATTTTGTAAATGACATCGCCGAAGTCGAGGATTGGTAGGATGGTCAGTTTTACGAGGGTATGTTTGGCAGCATGAGTGAAGGATGCTTTGTTGCGAAATAGGAAGCCAATTCTAGATTTAACTTTGGATTGGAGATGATTGATGTGAGTCTGGAAGGAGAGTTTACAGTCTAACCAGACACCTAGGTATTTGTAGTTGTCCACAAATACTAAGTCAGAACCGTCCAGAGAAGTGATGCTGGACAGGCGGGCAGGTGGAGGCAGCGATCGGTTGAAGAGCATGCATTTAGTTTTACTTGTATTTAGGAGCAGTTGGAGACCACGGAAGGAGAGTTGTATGGCATTGAAGCTCATCTGGAGGGTTGTTAACCTGTTAGGGCTAGGGGGCAGCATTGACACGGCTGGATAAAAAACATACCCGATTTAATCTGGTTACCACTCCTACTCAGTAACTAGAATATGCATATACTTATTACATATGGATAGAAAACACCCTAAATTTTCTAAAACTGTTTGAATGGTGTCTGTGAGTATAACAGAACTCAAATGGCAGGTCAAAACCTGAGAGATTCCTTTACAGGAAGTGGCCTGTCTGACCATTTCTGGAACTTCTTTGCCATCTCTATCATTTACTAAGGATCTCTGCTCTAACGTGACACTTCCCACGTCGTCCATAGGCTCTCATAGCCCGGGAAAAAAGAGAATGTCGTCATTCCAGCCCCAGGCTGAAACACATTATCGCCTTTCTCAAGTGGCCCATCAAGAGACACTAGCTTATGCGCGTGACCCCGACCGCCCCCGCCTTTGGGATTTTTTCCTCTGTTTGCCGAAAAGGAGATTCCCTGTCGGAATTTTATCGCTTTTCTACGAGAAAAATGACGTAAAAATTGATTTTAAACAGCGGTTGACATGCTTCGACGTACGGCAATGGAATACTTTGAATTTTATTGTCAGGAATTGCGCCAAGCGCGCGACACTTCTTTACTATTTCGGATAGTGTCTGGAACGCACGAACAAAACGCCGCTATTCGGATATAACGATGGATTATTTTGGACCAAACCAACATTTGTTATTGAAGTAGACGTCCTGGGTGTGCATTCTGACGAAGACAACAAAAGGTAATGACATTTTTATAATAGTAAATATGATTATGGTGAGTGCTAAACTTGCCCGGTGTCTAAATAGCGAGCCCGTGATGCCTGGGCTATGTACTTAGAATATTGCAAAATGTGCTTTCACCAAAAAGCTATTTTAAAATCGGACATATCGAGTGCATAGAGGAGGTCTGTATCTATAATTCTTAAAATAATTGTTATGCTTTTTGTGAACGTTTATCGTGAGTAATTTAGTAAAATGTTAGCGAATTCCCCGTAAGTTTGCGGGGGGTATGCTAGTTCTGAACGTCACATGCTAATGTAAAAAGCTGGTTTTTGATATAAATATGAACTTGATTGAACAAAACATGCATGTATTGTATAACATAATGTCCTAGGGTTGTCATCTGATGAAGATCATCAAAGGTGAGTGCTGCATTTAGCTGTCTTCTGGGTTTTGGTGACATTATATGCTGGCTTGAAAAATGGGTGTCTGATTATTTCTGGCTTGGTACTCTGCTGACATAATCTAATGTTTTGCTTTCGTTGTAAAGCCTTTTTGAAATCGGACAGTGTGGTTAGATTAACGAGAGTCTTATCTTTAACCTGTTGGGTCTAGGGGGCAGCATTTGCACGTCTGGATAAAAAAAATGTACCCGATTTAATCTGGTTACTAATCCTACCCAGTAACTAGAATATGCATATACTTATTATATATGGATAGAAAACACTCTAAAGTTTCCAAAACTGTTTGAATGGTGTCTGTGAGTATAACAGAACTCATTTGGCAGGCAAAACCCTGAGACATTTTCTGACAGGAAGTGGATACCTGATGTGTTGTATTGACTTTAAACCTATCCCATTGAAAAACACAGGGGTTTAGGAATATTTTGGCACTTCCTATTGCTTCCACTAGATGTCACCAGCCTTTACAAAGTGTTTTGAGTCTTCTGGAGGGAGATCTGACCGAACAAGAGCCATGGAACGGTGATGTCCCATTAGACACCTGGCGCGCTACTTCATGTTGGGTACCCTCGTTCCAATACGTTATAAAAGGCTATGCATTCGTCCACCTTGAATATTATTCATGTTCTGGTTAAAAAAGGCCCTAATGATTTATGCTATACAACGTTTGACATGTTTGAACGAACGGAAATATATTTTTTCCCCTCGTTCATGACGAGAAGTCCGGCTGGCTTACATCATGTGCTAACGAGACGGAGATTTTTGGACATAAATGATGAGCTTTTTTGAACAAAACTACATTCGTTATGGACCTGTGATACCTGGAAGTGACATCTGATGAAGAGAATCAAAGGTAATGGATTATTTACATAGTATTTTCGATTTTAGATCTCCCCAACATGACGTCTAGTCTGTATCGCAACGCGTATTTTTCTGGGCACAGTGCTCAGATTATTGCAAAGTGTGATTTCCCAGTAAGGTTATTTTTAAATCTGGCAAGTTGATTGCGTTCAAAAGATGTAAATCTATAATTCTTTAAATGACAATATAATATTTTACCAATGTTTTCTAATTTTAATTATTTAATTTGTGACGCTGACTTGACTGCCGGTTATTGGAGGGAAACGATTTCCTCAACATCAATGCCATAGTAAAACGCTGTTTTTGTATATAAATATGAACTTGATAGAACTAAAAATGCATGCATTGTCTAACATAATGTCCTAGGAGTGTCATCTGATGGAGATTGTAAAAGGTTAGTGTATCATTTTAGCTGGTTTTATGGTTTTGGTGACCCTGTCTTTGACTTGACAAAACATTACACACAACTCTTGTAAATGTACTGTCCTAACATACTCTAAATTTATGCTTTCGCCGTAAAACCTTTTTGAAATCGTAAAACGTGGTTAGATTAAGGAGATGTTTATCTTTCAAATGGTGTAACATAGTTGTATTTTTGAAAAATTTGAATTTTGACATTTATTTGGATTCAAATTTGCCGCTCTTGAAATGCACCTGCTGTTGATGGAGTGCACCACAGGTGGCACGCTAGCGTCCCACCTAGCCCCAAGAGGTTAAATGGCTGTAAAATAGTCATATGTTTGAGAAATTGAAGTAATAGGATTTTGAAGATTTTGAAAATCGCGCCACAGGCTGGCAGTGGATGTTACGTAGGTGGGACGAATTCGTCCCGCCGGTCCCATAGAGGTTAACACAGTGTCCAAAGAAGGGCCAGAAGTATACAGAATGGTGTCGTCTGCGTAGAGGTGGATCAGAGATTCACCAGCAGCAAGAGCGACATCATTGATGTATACAGAGAAAAGAGTTGGCCCAAGAATTGAACCCTGTGGTACCCCCATAGAGACTGCCAGAGGTCCGGACAGCAGGCCCTCCGATTTGACACACTGAACTCTATCAGAGAAGTAGTTGGTGAACCAGGTGACACAATCGTTTGAGAAACCAAGGCTACTGAGTCTGCCGATGAGGATGTGGTGATTAACAGAGTCAAAAGCTTTGGCCAGGTCAATGAATACGGCAGCACAGTATTGTTTCTTATCGATGGCGGTTACGATGTCGTTTAGGACCTTGAGCGTGGCTGAGGTGCACCCATGGCCAGCTCTGAAACCAGATTGCATAGCGGAGAGGGTGCGGTGGGATTCGAAATGGTCGGTAATCTGTTTGTTAACTTGGCTTTCGAAGACCTTACAAAGGCAGGGTAGGATGGATATAGGTCTGTAGCAATTTGGGTCAAGAGTGTCACCTCCTTTGAAGAGGGGGATGACAGCAGCTGCTTTCCAATCTATGGGAATCTCAGACGACACAAAAGAGAGGTTGAACAGGCTAGTAATAGGGGTTGCAATAATTTCGGCAGATAATTTTAGAAAGAAAGGGTCCAGATTGTCAAGGCCAGCTGATTTGTAGGGTTCCAGATTTTGCAGCTCTTTCAGAACATCAGCTGAATGGATTTGGGAGAAGGAGAAATGGGGGAGGCTTGGGCGAGTAGCTGTGGGGGGTGCAGTGCTGTTGAATGCAGTAGGGGTAGTTAGGTGGAAAGCATGGCCAGCCGCAGAAAAATGCTTATTGAAATTCTCAATTATAGTGGGCTTATCGGTGGTGACAGAGTTTCCTATCCTCAGTGCAGTGGGCAGTTGGGAGGAGGTGTTCTTATTCTCCATGAACTTTACAGTGTCCCAGAACTTTTTAGAGTTTGAGTTGCAGGAAGCAAATTTCTGTTTGAAAAAGCTAGCCTTGGCGTTTCTAACTGCCTGTGTGTATTGGTTTCTAACTTCTCTGAAAAGTTGCATATCGCGGGGGCAGTTCGATGCTAATGCAGAACGCCACAAGATATTTTTGTGTTGGTTAAGGGCAGTCAGGTCTGGGGAGAACCAAGGGCTATATCTGTTCCTGGTTCTAAATTTCTTGAAAGGGGCATGCTTATTTAAGATGGTGAGGAAGGCATTTAAAAAAAATATCCAGGCATCCTCTACAGACGGGATGAGGTCAATATCCTTCCAGGATACCAGGGCCAGGTCGATTAGAAAGGCTTGCTCGTTGAAATGTTTCAGGGAGCGTTTGACAGTGATGAGTGGAGGTCGTTTGACAGCTGACCCATTACGGGTGCAGGCAATGAGGCAGTGATCGCTGAGATCTTGGTTGAAAACAGCAGAGGTGTATTTAGAGTGCACGTTGGTTAGGATGATATCTATGAGGGTGCCAGTGTTTGCGGCTTTGGGGTTGTACCTGGTGGGTTCATTAATAATTTGTGTGAGATTGAGGGCATCAAGCTTGGATTGTAGGATGGCTGGGGTGTTAAGCATGTCCCAGTTTAGGTCACCTAGTAGCACGAGCTCTGAAGATAGATGGGGGGCAATCAGTTCACATATGGTGTCCAGAGCACAGCTAGGGGCCGAGGGGGGTCTATAGCAGGCGGCGCCCGTGAGAGACTTGTTTTTGGATTTTGGATTTTGGATTTTTAAAAGTAGAAGTTCAAATTGTTTGGGTACAGACCTGGATAGCAGGACAGAGCTCTGCAGGCTATCTCTGCAGTAGATTGCAACACCGCCCCCTTTGGTCGTTCTATCTTGTCTGAAAACGTTGTAGTTAGGGATGAAGATTTCAGAGTTTTTGGTGGACTTCCTAAGCCAAGATTCAGACACAGCTAGGACATCCGGGTTGGCAGAGTGTGCTAAAGCAGTGAATAAAACAAACTTAGGGAGGAGGCTTCTAATGTTAACATGCATGAAACCAAGGCTATTACGGTTACAGAAGTCATCAAAAGAGAGCGCCTGGGGAGTAGGAGTGGAGCCAGGCACTGCAGGGCCTGGATTCACCTCTACATCCCCAGAGGAGCAGAGAAGAATGAGTATAAGGGTACGGCTAAAAGCTATAAGAATTGGTCGTCTGTGACGTCCAGAATAGAGAGAAAAAGGAGCAGATTTCTGGGGGCGATAAAATAGCTTCAAGGTATAATGTACAGACAAAGGTATGGTGGGATGTGAATACAGAGGAGGTAAACCTAGGCATTTAGTGATGATGAGAGAGATATTGTCTCTAGAAACATCATTGAAACCAGAAGATGTCATAGCATGTGTGGGTGGACGAACTGAGAGGTTGGATAAGATATAATGAGCAGGGCTAGAGGCTCTACAGTGAAATAAGCCAATAAACACTAACCAGAACAGCAATGGACATTGCATATTGACATTGAGGAGAGGCATGCTTAGCCGAGTGATCAAAGGGTCCAGTGAGATTCAGACAGCTAGCCGGGCCATAGGTAGCAAGCTGGTGGAAGATGGAGGGAGGTCTGTTTTTAGCCACCTCGTGCGTTTCCGTCTGTGGGTTAGTGGGGTTCTGTGTGGAAGGGGGGACCAGTCCAAGTTGGCAAAATAGTTAGTTATAGTGGCCCAAGATAAGTGTCCGATAGACCTATTCAGATCGCAACCGATAAGACAGCTAACGATTAACGATTAGTGGGCCGCAGATGGGCGATCAGGTTACGTCGCGACGGAGGGGCCAGTTGGATAACTCCCTCGGGCAGATAACGTCGGTGGTCCAGTCGTGAAGGCCCGATGGGGCTCCGCATCGGCAGTCTAGCGGGTCAGGATAGGTGAGCTGGCTAGCTCAGGAAAAGCCCACGAGTGGCTGACGGAACTCTTCAGCTGGCTAGCTCCGGGATAATGTGTGTTAATTCCGGGACCGACGTTGCCAATAGTCACTCAGGTAGCAGCTAGTTAGCTGCAAGATCCAGGTGTAAATGTCCGGAGCCTGCGGTAGAAATCGGGGAAAGGAGAGAGAGTAGGTCCCGTGTGCTCTGGTCTGAGTCGCGCTGTACAAAAACTGGCGATAGCTTTTCGAGCTAATGGATAGCTGAGGACAGCTAACCGTGGCTAGCTGAACTCCAACGTTAGCCAGTGAAAATGGCTAACCTCTGGCTAGCTTCTGTTGTGGATTTCGGATTTGAGGTAAATAATACTTTCTTTTTTAAATTGGTGAGGCGGGTTGCAGGAGAGTGCTTTGAGGTTGAGTTTTAGAAGAAAAAATGTAAAAAGATAATGCGAAGAAAAAAATATGTAAATATATATATACACGGGACACGACAAGAGGAGGGTAAAGGACGTCTGAACTGCTACGCCATCTTGGAACATTCAGACTGATTACCAGGACGTGTATGCAGAGCATGTGCTGACCAGCTGGCTAGTGTCATCACTGACATTTTCAACCTATCCCTGACCAGTCTGTCACACCAACATGATTCAAGGAGACCATCATAGCGGGTGGAATAGTGAGGACCAATTGGAGGTTTTTCTTAATAGCAATGCAAATATCATGGTACAGCTACATAGACACTCAATCATCATGTTACTTTTTAATGGTACGTTTACAAACATATATTTTAATAAATAAAATTGAAAGTTGTCTCATTATGGTAAGTGGTGAAATAAGTATAGCCAGTTACAATTGTAATGGCCTAGCAGATAATAAGAAAAGACGATCAGTATTTACCTGGCTAAAAGAGAAGGAATATAATATCTATTGTTTACAGGAAACTCATTCAACAATTTTAGATGAAGATTTGTGGAAAAAGGACTGGGGGGGCAAAATACATTTCTCCCATGGGCAAAGAAATTCAAAAGAGGTGATGGTATTAATTAACAGTAATTTTGATCCAAATGTGCAAATTGTCCAAACAGATCATCAAGGTAGATGGATTATTTTAAACATGTTATTGGACAATAAACAGAAATGGCTTATTAACCTATACGGTCCAAATAATGATGATCCAAGCTTCTTTGAAAATATATATAAGAATTCATCAACTCTACAAGCAACACTGGACTCTATTATTATGGTGGGAGATTTTAATATGGTCTAAAATACCTCTATGGACCTGAAAGGAAATCACACTACAAACTATCACCCTCAGACACTTAAGGAAATCAGGAATGTCGTGAATATATTGGAATTACTGAATATATGGATGCTTAAATACCCTGACCTAGTGAGATATACATGGTAGAGGCTTAATCAAGCTAGAGGTCTTGACTGCTTTCTTATGCCATTCTCTCTGGCACCAAAAGTTTAAAAAGTGTTGATAGGGGACAGAATGCGGTCGGATCATCACATAATTGGAATATACATTACTCTTACAGAATTTCCACGTGGGCGAGGATATTGGACATTTAATCAAAGTCTACTAGATGATAAATATTTTAGATCTAGGACAGAAGAATTTATAACTGACTTTTTCAGACATAACATAGGTACAGCAGATCCCCTATTGTATGGGCCACTTTTAAATGTGCCTTTAGAGGCCATGAAACTCAGTTCTCATCTGCAAAACAAAAGCAATTTAGATCAAAAGAGTCCATATTAACAAAGGAAATTGAAGGACTAACAGTACAGATAGATTGCAATAAAAACTGTACCATAGAGGCACAGAATAAGTTAGAAGAATAACAAAGATAAATGGAGGAACTTATTCAAGAAAGATCCTGTCACGACTTCCGCCAAAGTTGTTCCCTCTCCTTGTTCGGGCGGTGTTCGGCGGTAGACGTCACCAACCTTCTAGCCATCGCTGATCCATTTTTCATTTTCCATTGGTTTTGTCTTGTCTTCCATCACACCTGGTTCCAATCCCATCAATTACATGTTGTGTATTTAACCCTCTGTTTCCCCTTATGTCCTTGTCGGAGATTGTTTATTGTAAGTGTTTGTGTACGTCCGTACTGATGTGCGTCGGGTTATGTTACCCACTGATTTTTATTATTATGTTTTCCGGTGGGTTTTTGTAAATAAACTGCTCCGTTGGAAACACAGTTATTTCTCTCCTGCGTCTGACTTCTCTGCCGCCACTTAAACACCCTTACAGATTCAGTGAAGTATATTATAAAAATAAAGCAAACTGGATGGAAAAGGGGGAAAAATGCACCAAATTCTTTTTCAATCTTCAATATAGAAATTCTAAGTTTTTTGTTGAAACTTGTTACAAATGATGGAGTCACGCATGATTCAACGAATGATATTTTGAAAGAGGAAGTAAAGAACTTTAAGAATATGTTTTCGTTTCAGTCATCTCCATGTCCACTAACCGAAGCCAATTGTATGGATTTCTTTCCTAATAATAATGTAAAATTAACATCTGTACAGAAAGACTCATGTGAAGGCCAAATTACAGAGGAGGAACTTCTTGATGGAATTATAGCCTTTAAGGCTGGGAAAACTCCAGGGCTGGATGGCATACCAGTGGAAGTATACCAAACCTTTTTTGATGTACTCAGAGGACCATTTATTAGCATGTTTTAACCACTCCTATATAAATGGTAGATTATCGGACACGCAACAAGGTCTGATTTCATTACTACTGAAACAGGATCCAAGTGGTATATATAAAGATGCAGTCCATTTAAAAAAATGGAGGCCTCTTACACTTCAGTGTTGTGACGCAAAAATCCTAGCAAAATGCTTGGCGCATAGAATTAAAAAAGTATTGTCAGATATTATTCATCCTAATCAGACAGGTTTTTACATGGATGATACATTGGAGATAATATAAAAGGAAGCGATTCCCAAACCTTCCATTACAAAGCCAGCACGTACAGAGAGATGAACCTGTAGAAGAGTCCCCTAAGCAAGCTGTTCCTGGGGCTCTGTTCACAAACACAAACAGACTCCACAGAGCCCCAGGAGAGCAACACAATTATGAGAAAACAAAAAGGTAATTACTTCACACATTGGAAAGAATTAACAAAAAAACAGAGGAAACTAGAATGCTATTTGGTCCTAAACAGAGAGTACACAGTGGCAGAATACTTGACCACTGTAACAGACCCAAACCTAAGGAAAGCTTTGACTATGTATAGACTCAGTGAGCATAGCCTTGCTATTGAGAAAGTCCGTTGTAGGCAGACCTGGCTCTCAAGAGAAGACAGCCTATGTGCACACTGCCCACAAAATGAGGTGGAAACTGAGCTGCACTTCCTAACCTCCTGCCCAATGTAGGACCATATTAGAGACACATATTTCCCTCAGATTACACAGATCCAAAAAGAATTTGAAAATAAACCCAATTTTGATGAACTCCCATATCTACTGGGTGAAATACCACAGTGTGCAATCGCAGCAGCAAGATGTGTGACCTGTTGCCACAAGAAAAGGTCAACAGGTGAAGAACAAACACCATTGTAAATACAACCCTTATTTATTTTCCCTTTTGTACTTTAACCATTTGTACATCGTTACAACACTGTATATATACATAATATGACATTTGTAATGTCTTCCACTTCTGTGAGTGGAATGTTTACTGTTCATTTTTATTGTTTATTTCACTTTGGTATATTATCTACCTCACTTGCTTTGGCAATGTTAACATATGTTTCCCATGCCAATAAAGCTCCTTGAATTGAATTGAATATAAGACAAGTACTGGAAACAATAGAATATTATGAAATATCGGTCTGGCCTGGTTTTCATAGCTGATTTTGAAAAGGCTTTTGATAAAGTACAACTAGAGTTTATATACTGCTCAAAAAAATAAAGGGAACACTTAAACAACACAATGTAACTCCAAGTCAATCACACTTCTGTGAAATCAAACTGTCCACTTAGGAAGCAACACTGATTGACAATAAATTTCACATGCTGTTGTGCAAATGGAATAGACAACAGGTGGAAATTATAGGCAATAAGCAAGACACCCCCAATAAAGGAGTGGTTCTGCAGGTGGAGACCACAGACCACTTCTCAGTTCCTATGCTTCCTGGCTGATGTTTTGGTCACTTTTGAATGCTGGCGGTGCTTTCACTCTAGTGGTAGCATGAGACGGAGTCTACAACCCACACAAGTGGCTCAGGTAGTGCAGCTCATCCAGGATGGCACATCAATGCGAGCTGTGGCAAGAAGGTTTACTGTGTCTGTCAGCGTAGTGTCCAGAGCATGGAGGCGCTACCAGGAGACAGGCCAGTACATCAGGAGATGTGGATGAGGCCGTAGGAGGGCAACTACCCAGCAGCAGGACCGCTCCCTCCGCCTTTGTGCAAGGAGGAGCAGGAGAAGCACTGCCAGAGCCCTGCAAAATTACCTCCAGCAGGCCACAAATGTGCATGTGTCTGCTCAAACGTTCAGAAACAGACTCCATGAGGGTGGTATGAGGGCCCGACGTCCACAGGTGGGGGTTGTGCTTACAGCCCAACACCGTGCAGGACATTTGGCATTTGCCAGAGAACACCAAGATTGGCAAATTCGCCACTGGCTCTCTGTGCTCTTCACAGATGAAAGCAGGTTCACACTGAGCACATGTGACAGACGTGACAGAGTCTGGAGACGCCGTGGAGAACGTTCTGCTGCCTGCAACATCCTCCAGCATGACCGGTTTGGCGGTGGGTCAGTCATGGTGTGGGGTGGCATTTCTTTGGGGGGCCGCACAGCCCTCCATGTGCTCGCCAGAGGTAGCCTGACTGCCATTAGGTACCGAGATGAGATCCTCAGACCCCTTGTGAGACCATATGCTGGTGCGGTTGGCCCTGGGTTCCTCCTAATGTAAGACAATGCTAGACCTCATGTGGCTGGAGTGTGTCAGCAGTTCCTGCAAGAGGAAGGCATTGATGCTATGGACTGGCCCGCCCATTCCCCAGACCTGAATCCAATTGAGCACATCTGGGCATCATGTCTCGCTCCATCCACCAACGCCACGTTGCACCACAGACTGTCCAGGAGTTGGCGGATGCTTTAGTCCAGGTCTGGGAGGAGATCCCTCAGGAGACCATCCGCCACCTCATCAGGAGCATGCCCAGGCGTTGTAGGGAGGTCATACAGGCACGTGGAGGCCACACACACTACCGAGCCTCATTTTGACTTGTTTTAAGGACATTATATCAAAGTTGGATCAGCCTGTAGTGTGGTTTTCCACTTTAATTGTGAGTGTGACTCCAAATCCAGACCTCCATGGGTTGATAAATTGGATTTCCATTGATTATTTTTGTGTGATTTTGTTGTCAGCACATTCAAGTATGTAAAGAAAAAAGTATTTAATAAGATGATTTCTTTCATTCAGATCTAGGATGTGTTGTTTAAGTGTTCCTTTTATTTTTTTGAGCAGTGTATATAAATGCCTAGCATATTTCAATTTTGGGGAATCTCTTATAAAATGGGTTAATATTATGTATAGTAACCCTAGGTGTAAAATTGTAAATAATGGCTACATCTCAGAAAGTTTTAAACTATCTGGAGGAGTAAAACAAGGTTGTCCACTATCGGCATATCTATTTATTATTGCCATCGAAATGTTAGATGTTAAAATTAGAATAATATTAAGGGATTAGAAATCCATGGCTTAAAAACTAAGGTGTCATTGTCACTGATAATTCATGTTTTCTTTTAAAACCACAATTTGAATCCCTCCACGGACTCATAGAGGATCTAGATACTTTTGCTATCCCCTCTGGATAAAAACCAAAATATGTGGTTTATAATATTATGTATTGGATCAGTAAAAAAATTTTTTTTACATTACCGTGTATTTTACCAATTAAATGGTCTGACGGTGATGTGGACATACTCGGTATACAAATCCCAAAATAAAGAAATGATCTCAGTCCAATACATTTTTATAGAAAGTTAGAAAAAATAAATTAGATCTTGTTACCATGGAAAGGAAAATACCTGTCTATTTGTGGAAAAATCACCCTGATTATCTCTTTAGTTATATCACAGTTTACCTATTTGCTTATGGTTTTGCCTACACCTAGTGACCTGCTTTTTGATAAATTATATGAACAAAACATTTTTTTTTGGAATGGCAAGCCAGGCAAAATTAAAAGGGCCTATTTATATAACGAATATGAATTTGGAGGACAGAAATGATTAAATATTAGAGCGTTAGACTTCTCACTAAAGGCATCAGTCATACAAAAGTTATACTTAAATCCAAACTAGTTCTCTAGTAAATTGGTAGGAATGTCTCACCCCATGTTCAAAAATGGCCTTTTTCCTTTTATTCAGATTACAACTGCTCACTTTTGGTTGTTTGAAAAGGAAATAATCTCCAAAATATAGTTTTTTTTTTTAAACAAGCCTTAGAAAGTTGGTTGCAATTTCAGTTTAATCCACCTGAAAAGACAGAACAAATAATACAACAAATATTGTTATTAAACTCAAATATACTAATTGATAAAAAAATGTATTTTTCGAAAAAATATTTTAAAAAAGTATAATTTTAGTAAATGATATCATAAATAGGACTGGTTGAGTTATGTCACACATGCAGCTAACACAGACGTATGGAAATGTCTGCTCTACCCAAAATTACAAACAACTAATTGCAGCATTACTACAAAAATGGAAGAGGCAAGTAGAGGGGGAAAAAGGTAAGGGATTGTATGTCGGCCCTGCATTAAAGAACATAAATGGTTAAAGAAAAGTTTCATAAATAAAAACACATACCAATTTCATTTAAGGACCAAAAAACTGACAGCTGTGCCATAAAAATTGCAAAATAGTTGGGGAGAGATTTTTGATGTACTCATTCCATGGCACATGGTTGATGAATTGATACGCAAAACAACACCGTATTCAAAACTTCAAAATGTTCACTATAAATTACTATATAAAATTCTTGCAACCAATAGAATGTTATATATATGGGGGATACAATCTTCCACGCTCAGCAGATTTTGCTGTGAGGAGGCAGTCATTAGATCATTTATTTTGGCATTGCCATATGTACCTCGTTTTTGGTCACAGGTCCAGGAATGGCTGAAGAATTGCAACATTTGCCTAGAACTAACGCTGCTGATAGCAATACTGGGTGATTTGAAAAGCCATAGTCAATCAATCAATAATATAATAATTATTTGAGCAAAATGTTTATCTTTAATTTACAATCTGATTATGCTATGAGAATAGAAAGGTTCAGTACTTTTGTGAATCATCACAGCACAGTTGAAAAATATATGGCAAACATAAATCCAAAATAGATGGTGTTAAGAGATAGATAAGAGGGTTTGAATGGAGCTGAAGGGTGGGACTAATAACAAGATAACCAATGTAAAACATATGGGGTCTGTAAAATGTATATCGGTTCAGAAATGTTGAGAAATAGCACAGTTACAAAATAGAAATCAAACTAGATGGACATCAGAAATAGAGGAAGGACTAAAAACAAACAAATATAACTACTCTAAAATAGATTGTGTCTGTAAAATGTGTATAAGATGTATAAACTGAAGGTAGAAGCCTAAGTGTTATTGTTTATTAATTTAGTCCAATTGGGGGAAGGGTGGTAGGGTTTGCGGGGAATAATAAAGGTATATTCAAAATTAAGGTATGTATATCTATATACGGTTCTATATACAAGTCATTAAAACTAATTTTTCAACCACTCCACAAATTTGTTGTTAACAAACTATAGTTTTGGCAAGTCAGTTAGGACATCTACTTTGTGCATGACACAAGTAATTTTTCCAACAATTGTTTACAGACAGATTATTTAATTCACTGTATCACAATTCCAGTGGGTCAGAAGTTTACATACACTAAGTTGACTGTCTTTAAACAGCTTATAACATTTCAGAAAATGATGTCATGGCTTTAGAAGCTTCTGATAGGCTAATTGACATAATTTGAGTCAATTGGAGGTGTACCTGTGGATGTATTTCAAGGCCTACCTTCAAACTCAGTGCCTCTTTGTTTGACATCATGGGAAAATCAAAATAAATCAGCCAAGACCTCAGAAAAACATGTGTAGACCTCCACAAGTCTGGTTCATCCTTAGGAGCAATTTCCAAACCTCTGAGGGTACCACGTTCATCTGTACAAACAATAATACGCAAGTATAAACACCACAGCTCAGGAAGGATACTGTCTCCTAGAGATGAACGTACTTTGATGCGAAAAGTGCAAATCAATCCCAGAACAACAGCAAAGGACTGTGTGAAGATGCTGAAGGAAACAGGTACAAAAGTATCTATATCCACAGTAAACGAATCCTATATCGACATAACCTGAAAGGCTGCTCAGCAAGGAAGAAACCACTGCTCCAAAACCGCCATAAAAAAGCCAGATTATAGTTTGCAACTGCACATGGGGACAAAGATTGTACTTTTTGGAGAAATGTCTTATGGTCTGATGAAACAAAAATAGAACTGTTTGCCCATAAAGATTATCGTTATGTTTGGAAGAAAAAGGGGGAGGCGTGCAAGCCGTAGAACACCACCCCAACCGTGAAGCACGGGGGTGGCAGCATCATGTTGTGGGGGTGCTTTGCTGCAGGAGGGACTGGTGCACTTCACAAAATAGATGGCATTATGAGGGAGGAAAATTATGTGGATATATTGAAGCAACATCTCAAGACTTCAGTTAGGAAGTTAAAGCTTGGTCTTCCAAATGGACAATGACCCCAAGCATACTTCCAAAGTTGTGGCAAAATGGCTTAATAACAAAAAAGTCAAGGTATTGGAGTGGCCATCACAAAGCCCTGACCTCAATCCTATATAACATTTCTGGGCAGAACTGAAAAAGTGTGTGCGAGCAAGGAGGCCTACAAACCAGATTCAGTTACACCAGCTGTGTCAGGAGGATTGGGCCAAAATTCAGCAAACTCATTGTGGGAAGCTTGTAGAAGGCTACCCGAAACGTTTGACCCAAGTTAAACAATTTTACAGCAATGCTACCAAATACTAATTGAGTGTATGTAAACTTCTGACCCACTGGGAACGTGATGAAAGAAATAAAAGCTGAAATAAATAATTCTCTACTATTATTCTGACATTTTCACATTCTAAAAATAAAGTGGGTATCCTAACTGACCTAAGACAGGGATTTTTTACTAGGATTAAATGTCAGGAATTGTGAAAACTGAGTTTAAAAGTATTTGGCTATGGTGTATGTAAACTTCCTACTTCACTGTAGGTATGTGTATGTATATATGTGTATATGTATGCATATGTATATGTATATGTATGTGTATGTACGTGTATGTATATAGATATTTATATTTACCAAAAAAAGATATGGGGGATTGGAAATAATGCAGACAGTTACATTGATGGTTTCCACAATCTTGCCGCAATATTAAGCTGATCCACCCCTATTTAAAAAAAATGAAAAAAAGGAGACCACCTGTGCCCAAGAACGCCAAGGTAACCTGTCTAAATGGCTATCGCCTTGTAGCACTCAAATCTGTATCCATGAAATGCTTTGAAAGGCTGGTCATGGCTGACATCAACACCATCATCCCAGACACACTCGACCCACCCCAATTCACATACCGCCCCAACAGATCTGAAGATGACACAATCTCGATTGCACTCCACACTGCCCTCTCCCAGCTGGACAAGAGGAACACCTATATGAGAATGCTGTTAACCTGTTATGGCTAGGGGGCAGTATTTTCACGGCTGGATAAAAAACGTACCCGATTTAATCTGGTTACCACTCCTACCCAGTAACTAGAATATGCATATACTTATTACATATGGATAGAAAACACCCTAAAGTTTCTAAAACTGTTTGAATGGTGTCTGTGAGTATAACAGAACTCATATGGCAGGCCAAAATCTGAGAAGGTTTCATTCAGGAAGTGGCCTGTCTGACAAGGTGTCGTTCTTCTTGTCTCTGTTTATTGAAGAGTGAGGATCTTAGCTGTCCCGTGACACTTCCTACGGCTGCCATAGGGTCTCAGAAGGCGGTAAAAAGCTGAATCGTGGCTTTGCAGGCTCTGGCTGAAACAAAGTAGCGCGTTTGGGTAGTGGCTGGTTACAGTACTGTGAGACTCAGGCTCGTGCCCGCGTCGACCGAAAGTTTACTTTCCTCTGTTTAGCTAAATGGACATTCCCGGTCGGAATATTATCGCTTTTTTACGAGAAAAATGGCATAAAAATGGATTTTAAACAGCGGTTGACATGCTTCGAAGTACGGTAATGGAATATTTAGATTTTTTTTGTCACGAATTGCGCCATGCGCACGACCCTTATTTACCCTTTCAGATAGTGTCTGGAACGCACGAACAAAACGCCGCAATTTGGATATAACGATGGATTATTTTGGACCAAACCAACATTTGTTATTGAAGTAGCAGTCCTGGGAGTGCATTCTGACGAAGACAACAAAAGGTAATCAAACTTTTATAATAGTAAATCTGATTTTGGTGAAGGCTAAACCTGCCGGGTGTCTAAATAGCTAGCCCGTGATGCCTGGGCTATGTACTTAGAATATTGCAAAATGTGCTTTCACCAAAAAGCTATTTTAAAATCGGACATATCGAGTGCATAGAGGAGTTCTGTATCTATAATTCTTAAAATAATTGTTATGCTTTTTGTGAACGTTTATCGTGAGTAATTTAGTAAAATGTTAGCAAATTCCTCCGGAAGTTTGCGGGGGGTATGCTAGTTCTGAACGTCACATGCTAATGTAAAAAGCTGTTTTTTGATATAAATATGAACTTGATTGAACAAAACATGCATGTATTGTATAACATAATGTCCTAGGTGTGTCATCTGATGAAGATCATCAAAGGTTAGTGCTGCATTTAGCTGTCTTCTGGGTTTTTGTGACATTATATGCTAGCTTGAAAAATGGGTGTCTGATTATTTCTGGCTTGGTACTCTGCTGACATAATCTAATGTTTTGCTTTCGCTGTAAAGCCTTTTTGAAATCGGACAGTGTGGTTAGATAAAGGAGAGTCTTGTCTTTAAAATGCTGTGAAATAGTCATATGTTTGAAAAATGGAAGTTTTTGTATTTTTGAGGAATTTGTAATTCGCGCCACGCCTATCATTGGATATTGGAGCAGGTGTTCCGCTAGCGGAACGTCTAGATGTAAGAGGTTTTAATTGACAGCTCAACTTTCAATACCACAGTGCCCTACAATCTCATCACTAAATTAAGGGCCCTGGGGCTGAACACCTTCCTCTGCATCTGGATCATGGACTTCCTGACGGACTGGCGTCAGGTGATGAGGGTAGGCAATAACACATCCACCACGCTGACCATCAACACGTTGACTCCTCAGGGGAGCGTGCTTAGTCCCTTCCTGTACTCCCTATTCACCCACAACTGCGTGGCCGCGCATGACCCCAACACCATCATTAAGTTTGCTGATGACACGATGTTGGTAGGCCTGATTAGCGATGATGATAAGACAGCCTATAAGGAGAAGGTCAGAGAAGTTCTAAAAACCTTACGGTCCTCAAAATCCTTTTTTACTCACGTGGGCAGGAAAAGACTGACTAAGAGTAGATCTGCTTTCCTACTGTAGAAGTGACTTCTATCCACTGGTCCTGGGTCAGATATTACACCACTGTCAATGTTAAAGTTAGGATTGAGAGTTTGGTAATTTGATCCTAGATAGTTCTACATGCACCATTGACAGCATCTTGACTGGCTGCATCAACGCTTGGAATGGCAACTGTTTGACATCCGGCCGCAACTTTTTTATTGTATGCTGCTGCTACTGTTTTATTATCTATCCTGTTGCCTAGTCACTTTATATATCTATACAGTGCTTTCAGAAAGTATTCGCACCCCTTGTCTTTTAGTGTAAATGTAAAATGTATTGCATTTAGATTTTGTCTCACTGGCTTACACACAATACACCATAATGTCTGCTGTTCCCACATGCTTCAAGAGGGCCACCATTATTCCTGTTCCTAAGAAAGGTAACTGAGCTAAATGACTATCGCCCGTAGCACTCACTTCCGTCATCATGAAGTGCTTTGAGAGACTAGTCAAGGATCATATCACCTCCATCATACCTGACACCCTAGACCCACTCCAATTTGCTTACCGCCCCAATAGGTTCACAGACGACGCAATCGCAATCACACAGCACACTGCCCTAACCAATCTGGACAAGAGGAATACCTATGTAAGAATGCTGTTCATCGATTACAGCTCAGCATTTAACACCATAGTACCTTCCAAACTCGTCATTAATCTCGAGACCCTGGGTCTCGACCCCGGCCTGTGCAACTGGGTCATGGACTTTCTGACGGACTTTCTGACGGCCCCCAGGTGGTGAGGGTAGGAAACAACATCTCCACCCTGCTGATCCTCAACACTGGGGCCCCACAAGGGTGCGTTCTCAGCTCTCTCCTTTACTCCCTGTTCACCCATGACTGTGTGGCCATGCACGCCTCCAACTCAATCATCAAGTTTGCAGACGACACTTCAGTTGTAGGCTTGATTACCAACAACGACGAGATGGCCTACAGGGAGGAGGTGAGGGCCTTCGGAGTGTGGTGTCAGGAAAATAACCTCACACTTAACATAAAAAAACAAAGGAGATGATCGTGGACTTCAGAAAACAGCAGAGGGAGCACCCCCCCATCCATATCGACGGGACAGTAGTGGAGAAAGTGTAAAGTTTTAATTTCCTCGGCGTACACATCACGGACAAACTGAAATGGTCCACCCACACGGACAGTGTGGTGAAGAAAACACTCACAAACTTTTACAGATGCACAATCGAGAGCATCCTGTTGGGCTGTATCACCGCCTGGTACGGCAACTGCTCCGCCCACAACCGTAAGGCTCTCCAGAGGGTAGTGAGGTCTGCACAACGCATCACCGGGGGCAAACTACCTGCTCTTCAGGACACCTACACCACCCGATGTCACAGGAAGGCCAAAAAGATCATCATGGACAACAACCACCCGAGTCACTGCCTGTTCACCCCGCTATCATCCAGAAGGCGAGGTCAGTACAGGTGCATCAAAGCTGGGACCGAGAGACTGAAAAACAGCTTCTATCTCAAGGCCATCAGACTGTTTAAAACCTGTTAGGGCTAGGGGGCAGCATTGACACGGCTGGATAAAAAACATACCCGATTTAATCTGGTTACCACTCCTACTCAGTAACTAGAATATGCATATACTTATTACATATGGATAGAAAACACCCTAAAGTTTCTAAAACCGTTTGAATGGTGTCTGTGAGTATAACAGAACTCAAATGGCAGGTCAAAACCTGAGAGATTCCTTTACAGGAAGTGGCCTGTCTGACCATTTCTGGAACTTCTTTGCCATCTCTATCATTTACTAAGGATCTCTGCTCTAACGTGACACTTCCCACGTCTTCCATAGGCTCTCAGAGCCCGGGAAAAAACAGAATGTCGTCATTCCAGCCCCAGGCTGAAACACATTATCGCCTTTCTCAAGTGGCCCATCAAGAGACACTAGCTTATGCGCGTGACCCCGACCGCCCCCGCCTTTGGGATTTTTTCCTCTGTTTGCCGAAAAGGAGATTCCCTGTCGGAATATTATCGCTTTTCTACGAGAAAAATGACGTAAAAATTGATTTTAAACAGCGGTTGACATGCTTCGACGTACGGCAATGGAATACTTTGAATTTTATTGTCAGGAATTGCGCCAAGCGCGTGACACTTCTTTACTATTTCGGATAGTGTCTGGAACGCACGAACAAAACGCCGCTATTCGGATATAACGATGGATTATTTTGGACCAAACCAACATTTGTTATTGAAGTAGCTGTCCTGGGTGTGCATTCTGACGAAGACAACAAAAGGTAATGACATTTTTATAATAGTAAATATGATTATGGTGAGTGCTAAACTTGCCGGGTGTCTAAATAGCGAGCCCGTGATGCCTGGGCTATGTACTTAGAATATTGCAAAATGTGCTTTCACCAAAAAGCTATTTTAAAATCGGACATATCGAGTGCATAGAGGAGGTCTGTATCTATAATTCTTAAAATAATTGTTATGCTTTTTGTGAACGTTTATCGTGAGTAATTTAGTAAAATGTTAGCGAATTCCCCGGAAGTTTGCGGGGGGTATGCTAGTTCTGAACGTCACATGCTAATGTAAAAAGCTGGTTTTTGATATAAATATGAACTTGATTGAACAAAACATGCATGTATTGTATAACATAATGTCCTAGGGTTGTCATCTGATGAAGATCATCAAAGGTGAGTGCTGCATTTAGCTGTCTTCTGGGTTTTGGTGACATTATATGCTGGCTTGAAAAATGGGTGTCTGATTATTTCTGGCTTGGTACTCTGCTGACATAATCTAATGTTTTGCTTTCGTTGTAAAGCCTTTTTGAAATCGGACAGTGTGGTTAGATTAACGAGAGTCTTATCTTTAAATGGCTGTAAAATAGTCATATGTTTGAGAAATTGAAGTAATAGGATTTTTAAGATTTTGAAAATCGCGCCACAGGCTGGCAGTGGCTGTTACATAGGTGGGACGAATTCGTCCCGCCGGTCCCATAGAGGTTAACAGCCATCACTAACATTGAGTGGCTGCTGCCAACATACAGACTCAAATCTCTAGCCATTTTAATAATTAAAAATTGGATGTAATAAATGTATCACTTATCACTTTAAACAATGCCACTTTATATAATGTTTACATACCCTACATTACTCATCTTATATGTATATACTGTACACTATACCATCTACTGCATCTTGCCTATGCCGTTCGGCCATCGCTCATCCGTATATTTGTATGACATATTCTTATTCATTCCTTTACGCTTGTGTGTATAAGGTAGTTGTTGTGAAATTGTTAGATTACTTGTTAAATATCACTGCACGGTCGGAACTAGAAGCACAAGCATTTTGCTACACTCGCATTAACATCTGCTAACCATTTGTATGTGACCAATAACGATTTGATTTGATTTGATTTGTCAAATTGGAATTGTATTTTTAGAAATGTATACTAATGCATTAAAAATGAAAAGCTGAAATGTCTTGAGTCATTAAGTGTTAAATAAGTATGGCAAGGCTAAATAAAATGTCATAATAAGTTGCAACAACTCTGTGTTTAACATAACAGCGTTTATCATCATTTTTTAATAACACCCTCATCTCTCTACCTCACACATACAATTATCTGTTAGGTCCCTCAGCCGAGCAGTGAATTTTAAACACAGATTCAAACACAAAGACAAGAGAGGCTTTCCAATGCCTCGCAAAGAAGGGCTCCTATTTATAGATGGGTAAAAATGAAAAAAATATTTCAGCATGGTGAAGTTATTAATTAGACTTTGGATGGTCTGTCAATACACCCAGTCACTACAAAGATACAGGCGTCACTCAGTTGGAACCGCTCAGGGATTTCATCATGAGGCCAGTGGTGATTTACAGACTTACAGAGTTAATGGTTGGGATGGGAGAAAACTGAGGATGGATCAACAACATTGGAGTTACTCCACAATACTAGTCTAAATGACAGAGTGAAAAAACGGAAGCCTCTACAGAAAACAAATATTTCAAAAATTGCGTCCTGTTTGCAATAATGCACTAAAGTAATACTGCTAAAATTTTGGCAAACAAATTAACTTTATGTCCTGAATACAAAGCGTTATGTATGTCAAATCCTACACAACTCATCACTGAGTATCACTCTTCATATTTTCAAGCATGGTTGTGGCTGCATCATGTTATGGGTACGCTTGTCATTGGCAAGGACTAGGGAGTTTTTTAGGATACAAATAATTGGAATAGAGCTAAGCACAGGCAAAATCCTAGAAGAAAACCTGGTTGTCTGCTGGACACAAATTCATCTTTCAGCAGGACAATAACCTTAAACACAAGGCCAAATATACACTGGAATAGCTTACCAAGACAACATTGAATGTTCCTGAGTAGCCTAGCTACAGTCTTGTCTTAAATTGGCTTGAAAGTCTATGGCAAGACTTAAAATGGCTGTATAGGAATGATCAACAACCAACTTGACAGAGCTTGAAGAATGTGCCCAAATTGTACAATCCAGGTGTGCAAAGCTTTTAGAGAGTACTGAGAGTCTCACAGCTGTCAAAAATACTTATTTAAATTAGACAATTATGTATTTCATTTTCAATACATTTGCCAAAAAAAACCTTGTCATTATGGGGTATTGTGTGTAGATGGGTGAGAAAAATAAGTAATCAATTTAATCAATTTTGAATTCAGGCTGTAACAACACGAGGAATATTAACCGCATAACCCTGCACATCGACTTGGTACTGATACCCTGTGTACTGTATATAGCCAAGTTATCGTTACTCATTGTGTTTTTATGTTGCTTGTATTATTGTGTCATTACTTTTCTATTATTTCTCTATTTTCTTTCTCTCTATATTATCTGTTGTTTAAGAAACATGTGATAAATACAATTAGATTTGATTTGTGTGTGTGTTGGATAGAGAGAGTAACATAGAGAAAGTAGAGAACGTCTGCATGTTGATGTGTGTTGGTTTTTTCTACTACATTTTCCCAAAATATTTCTGTCACTGAACACATACAAATAAACAGTACAGGAGGGTACTGAGCACGCACCCCTGAGGGGCCCCCGTGTTGCGGGTGTGCGTAGCGGATGTTTTGTTACCTACCCTTACCACCTGGGGGCAGCCCATCAGGAATTCTGCGATCCAGTTGCAGAGGGAGGTGTTTAGTCCTAGGGTCCTTAACTTACTGATGAGCTTTGAGGGCACTATGGTATTGAACACTGAGCTCTAGTCAATGAATAGCATTCTCCCATAGGTGTTCCTTTTGTCCAGGTGGAAAAGGGCAGTGAGGAGTGCCTTAGAGATTGCATCATCTGTGGATCTGTTGGTGCGGTACGCAAATTGTAGTGGATCCAGGGTTCTGAGATAATGGTGCTGATGTGAGCCATGACCAGCCTTTCAAAGCATTTCATGGCTACAGACATGAGTGCTACGGGTCGGTAGTCATTTAGGCAGGTTACATTAGTGTTCTTGGATACAAAGTGTTATGGTACGGGGACTATGTTGGTGTGCTTGAAACATGCTGGAATTACAGACTAAGACAGAGAGAGGTTGAAAATGTTAGTGAAGACACTCGCCAGTTGGTCAGCGCATGCTCGGAGTACACGTCCTGGTAATCCGTCTGGCCCAGCGGCCTTGTGAATGTTGACCTGTTTAAAGGTCTTACTCACATTGGCTGCGGAGAGCGTGATCACACAGTTATCCAGAACAGCTGATGCTCTCATGCATGTTTCAGTGTTACTTGCCTCGAAGCAAGCATATAAGTTATTTAGCTCGGCTGGTAGGCTTGTGTCACTGGGCAGCTCTCGGCTGTGCTTCCCTTTGTAGTCTGTAATAGTTTGTAAGCCCTGCCATATCCGACCAGCATCGGAGCAGGTGTAGTACAATTCAATCTTAGTCCTGTATTGATGCTTTGCCTGTTTGATGGTTTGTCGGAAAGCATTACGGGCTTTCTTATACGCTTCCGAGTCCTGATCCTTGAAAGTGGCAGCTCTACCCTTTAGCTCAGTGCGAATGTTGCCTGTAATCCATGGCCTCTGTGGGGACCACGTCCTCGATGCACTTATTGATCAAGCCATTGACTGATGTGGTATACTCCTCAATGCCATCGGAAGAATCCCAAAACATATTCCAGTCTGTGCTAGCAAAACAGTCCGGTACTTTACAATCTGCTTTATCTGACCACTTTTTTATAGACTGAGTCACTGGTGCTTCCTGCTTTAATTTTAGCTTGTAAGCAGGAATCAGGAGGATAGAGTCATGGTCAGATTTGCCAAATGGAGGGTGAGGGAGAACTTTGCCTGCGTCTCTGTGTGTGGAGTAAAGGTGGTCTAGAATTTTTTGCCCTCTGGTTACACATTTAACATGCTGATAGAAATTTGGTAAAACTGATTTAAGTTTCCCTGCATTAAAGTCACTGGCCACTAGGAGCCCGCCTTTGGATGAACGTTTTCCTGTTTGCTTATGGCGGAATACAGCTCATTGAGTGCGGTTTTTGTGCCAACCTCACTCTGTGGTTGTATGTAGACAGCTACGAAAAACACAGATGAAAACTCTCTAGGTAGATAGCGTGGTCTACAGCTTACCACAAGATACTCTACCTCAGGCAAGCAAAACCTTGAGACTTCCTTTGATATCGTGCACCAGCTGTTGTTTACATAAATGCATAGGCCCACACCCCGTGTCTTACCAGAGGCTGCTGTTCTGTCTTGCCGAGAGAGTGTATAACCCGCCAGCTGTATGTTCTTAATATCGTCGTTCAGCCACGACTCAGTGAAACATAAGATATTACCGTTTTTAATGTCCCATTGGCAGGATTTACGTGCTTTCAGTTCGTCCCATTCATTTTCCAGCGATTGAATGTTAGCTAGCAGAACGAAGGCAAGGGCAGTTTAGTCACTCGTCGCCTGATCCTCGCAAGCCACCCTGATCTTTTGCCTCGAAATCTCAGTTTCCTTCTCCAGCGAATCACAGGGATCGGGGCTTGGTCGGGTATCTGCAGTATATCCCTTGTGTCTGACTCACTGAAGAAGAACTCCTCATCCAATTTTAGGTGAATAATCCCAGTTCTGATGTCCAGAAGCTCTTTTAGGTCATAAGTGACGGTAGCAGCAACATTATGTACAAACAAGTTACGAACAAGGCGAAAAAAAATAGCATGATTGGTTGAGAGCCGATAAGATGGCAGCCCTACCCTCTTGTGCCATCATGAAAGTGTCTCAGCTTGAGTTAACGATAGAAATATAAGTTGAGGTGAGAGTCTCGACAGTGGAAACAGAATAACTTGAGGCGGAACATTATTTTAAGTTCCTGCATCCCCACTGTGATGGAAGGCCAATGAACTACTAAACCCCTTGATTGTCACTGTTCAGTTCAACTAGTGTTTTTTTCTTCTTCAAAAAGTCTGAAGAGCAGCCTGCTTAATTTACATGTAAAATGTTGACACTACTTTTTGCCCCCCACTGGAGTTCTTGAGCACAGGGACTATGGTGGTCTACTTGAAACGTAGTTGAACCAAAAAATGTTCCACATTATTTCAAACCAAATATCTCGCATTTTTTTACTCAACTTTTTAGCTCAATCCAATGACATGGTAAAATGTTTTGTTGATTTCACTCTGAATCCATGTTAGTTGACAACTCAGCCAAATGTAAATAAATCAAAACTAGATGTTGAAGTGACATCTGTGCCCAGTGGGATACCATTCATTAAGAACTTCACCTAGAATAAAATGTTTTTCTCTATTTTGTAGTATTGTATGGTTGTCCTAAATAACAGCTTTCTTGACAGCTAAATAAATGACATTTTCGTCAAAGGACAAAAGTTAACCCATTTTATTGATTTGTTTTATCAGCCATAGCACATTTCTTCAGACACACACACATAGCTACAGTATGTCTTTAACATCAGTTTCAAGGAAGTTTGGTTTTACAATGACAACGCCAATAAAACAGACATGAACGGCTCTTCGGCCTAGTCACAGGGAGCTCGTAAACGACTAAGCCAGGAAGGAGGGCACACCTCTTCAAACTGTCCTGCAGATGAGGATAGTCAACCCCTCCAGCACTGAACGCACCCGGGTCCCACAACTGCACTGCTCCTCCATCATTGAGAGGGATAAATTCACAGAGCACAATCCAGACAGAAAAGACCCACAAAACAGACCAGCACAACAACACTCCCACAACAAGACCCGGAGGGTGGAAGGTGGAGATCCACAGCTGTCTGAGAGAGCTGGCTGCACTCCGGACTGAGGTGAGAAAACTTAAGGAAGAGAGAGAGGAACACATGGCACAGCTAACAGCAGTGAAGGAGGAGAGAGAGGAACACATGGCACAGCTACATGCAGTAAAGGAGGAGAGAGAGGAAAAATTGGCACAGCTAAATGCAGTGAAGGAGGAGAGAGAGGAACACATGGCACAGCTAACAGCAGTGAAGGAGGAGAGAGAGGAACACATGGGACAGCTAACAGCAGTGAAGGAGGAGAGAGAGGAACACATGGGACAGCTAACAGCAGTGAAGGAGGAGAGAGAGAAACACATGGCACAGCTAACAGCAGTGAAGGAGGAGAGAGAGAGGAACACATGGCACAGCTAAATGCAGTGAAGGAAGAGAGAGATGAACACATAGCACAGCTAAATGCAGTGAAGGAGGAGAGAGAGAAACACATGGGACAGCCAACAGCACTGAAGGAGGAGGTGAGAAAGCTGAGGTGTGACAGAGAGCAGGACACTCCCCCAGAGAAGCCAGCAGAACAGCCCACCTCAGACCCGCACCACAACCTCAACACCACAATGGGACAGACAACACAGGACCCACAAACCCAACAGACCTCACCCCCTCCTAACAGCCCCCTGTCAGCTTCCCCGATAGCTCTCCTGACAACCCCCACACATTCACTGAGGACACACAAATGCCAGGAATTGTGCTTCGCATTGACTCAAATGGCAAATGCATTCAAGAGAATAAACTTTTCCCGAACACAAAGTGGCTAAACTCTGGTCCCCAAACACTAGGCATGCCCTAGAGCTGTTGTCAGAGGACAGACTATGGTCCCCCAGCCGCATTATAATTTACACGGGCACAAACAACCTGGGGGCCCAGCAGGAAACATGCTCTGCTCACACCTTGAGGAATGGTCCAGGCCTAAATCACACAAAAACAACACTAGACACTATGAAACACAAAGCTTTTACTATCTCATCCTGGAATATACAAGGTCTGAGGTCATCTGCCTTTGGCCTAAAGAGCAAGAACCCAGACTTCATAAAAGAAATTGGAAATACAGACATTGTCATCCTACAAGAAACAAGTTATAGAGTCTTCTCTGTGGCTCAGTTGGTAGAGCATGGTGTTTGCATGGTGTGTGCAACGCCAGGGTTGTGGGCTTGATTCCCACGGGGGGCCAGTACAACAACAACAAAAAATGCATGAAATGTATGCATTCACTACTGTGAGTCGCTCTGGATAAGAGCGTCTGCAAAATGACTAAAATGTAAAATGAGACGGACCCACTGGTTTCCCTCTAGGTTACAGAGAGCTGGTAGTCCCATCCACCAAACTACCAGGTGAGAAATAGGGAAGAGACTCAGGGTGTATGCTAATTTGATATAGAGCAGACTTAACCCACTCTATTGAATTAGTCAAAACAGGAACATTTTACATCTGGCTATAAATTAACCTACCTATATCCCCCCAATAGAATCCCCATACTTTAACGATGACAGCTTTTCCATCCTAGAGGGTGAGATCAACCATTTCCAGGCCCAGGGACATGTACTAGTCTGTGGCGAACTAAATGCCAGGACTTGACAAGAACCTGACACTCTCAGCACGCAGGGGGACAAACATCTAACTGGAGGTGGCAGTATTCCCTCCCAAATATGCCCACCTAGACACAACTATGGCAAAACAAACAACAAAAATGGGTCACAACTCCTGTAGCTCTGTCGCCGCTGGGTCTGTACATAGTCAATGGTTGGCGTCGAGGAGACTCCTATGGTAGGTACACCTACAGCTCATCCCTTGGCAGTAGTACTGTAGACTACTTTATCATTGACCTCAACCCAGAGTCTTTCAAGGCGTTCACAGTCAGCCCACAAACACCCCTATCAGATCACTGCAAAACCAGTCTACCTGAACAGAGCACTTCTCAATCATGAGGCATCAAAGCCAAAGGAACTACACAATATTAAGAAATGCTATAGATGGAAGGAAAGTAGTGTAGAAACCTACCAAAAACAATTAGGCAACAACTAATTCAATCCCTTTTAGACAACTTCCTGGACAAAACATTTCACTGTAATAGTGGTGGTGTGAACTTGGCAGTAGAAAGCCTAAACAGCATATTTGACCTCTCAGCTTCCCTATCAAATCAAAACATTTAAAGTTGACAACCTAAGAAAATGAACAACAATGACAAATGGTTTGATGAAGAATGTAAAAACCGAAGAAAGAAATTGAGAAACCTATCCAACCAAAACATAGAGACCCAGAAAACCTGAGTCTACGCCTTCACTATGGTGAATCACTAAAACGATACAGAATTAAACTATGAAAAAAAGGAACAACACATCAAAAATCAGCTCAATGTATTTGAAGAATCCATAGAATATAACCACTTCTGGGAACACACTAAAGAAACAACCACATGAAGAGCTATCCATCCAAAACAGAGATGTGTGGATAAAACACTTCTCCAATCTTTTTGGCTCTATAACAAAGAATAAACAGCAAAACATACATGATCAATTACAAATCTTAGAATCAGCTATTAAATACTACTATAACCCAGTGGATTTTCCAATTACATTGAATTAACTACTGGACAAAATACAAACCCTCCAACGTTGGTGTTGAAGGTATCCTACATGAATTGATAAAATATACAGACTGCAAATTCCGATTGGCTATACTTAAAGTCTATAACATCATCCTCAGCTCTGGCATCTTCCCCAATATTTGGAATCAAGGACTGATAACCACAATCCACAAAAGTGGAGACAAATTTGACCCCAATAAATACAGTGGGATATGCGTCGACAGCAACCTTGGGAAAATCCTCTGCATTATCATTAACAGCAGACTTGTATATTTCCTCAGTGAAAACAATGTATTGAACAAATGTCAAATTGGCTTTTTACCAAATTACCATATGACAGACCAAGTATTCCTTCCTGCACACCATAATTGACAAATACACAAACCAAAACAAAGGCAAAGACTTATAATGCTTTGTTGATTTCAAAAAAGCTTTTGACTCAATTTGGCATGATGGTCTGCTATACACATTTGTGGAAGGGGGTGATGGGGAAAAGGTTTTGACATTATAAAATCCATGTACACAAACAACAAGTGTGTGGTTAAAATTGACGAAAAAACACCCATTGCTTTCCACAGGGCTGTGGTGTGAGACAGGGATGTAGCTTAAGCCCCACCCTCTTCAACATACAGTACCAGTCAAAAGTTTGGACACACATACTGATTAAACTTTTTAAAATTAAAAAAAAATATTTTCTACATTAATGAATAATAGTGAAGACATCAAAACTATGAAATAACATATGGAATCATGTAGTAACCAAAAAATTGTTGAACAAATCAAAATATATTTTAGATTCTTCAAAGTAGCCACCCTTTGCCTTGACAAAATCTTTGCAAACTCTTGGAATTCTCTCAACCAACTTCACCTGGAATGCTTTTCCAACAGTCTTGAAGGAGTTCCCACATAGGCTGAGCACATGTTGGCTGCTTTTCCTTCACTCTGCAGTCCAACTCATCCCAAACCAACCCAATTGGGTTGAGGTCAGGTGACTGTGGAGGCCAGGTCATCTGATGCAGCACTCCATAATTTTCCTTCTTGGTCAAATAGCCCTTACACAGCCCGGAGGTGTGCAGGGTCATTGTCCTGTTGAAAAACAAATGACAGTCCCACTATGTAACAAAATATGACGGATGGCTGCCGTCTTCTAGGCTCTTAACCAACCATGCTATTTTGTTTGTTTTTCTGCATTGTTCGTAACCTGCTTTGTACATAATGTTGCTGCTACCGTCTCTTATGACTGAAAAGAGCTTCTGGACATCAGAACTGCAATTACTCACCTAATATTAGACAAAGACTTTTTCTTCAATGAGTTGGACGGGAGGGATATACCACAGACACCTGACCAGGCCCGTCGTTTGCTGGAGAAGGAAACTTCTGAGATTTTGCAGAAAAAGATCAGGGTGCCTTGTGAGGATCAGGCGACGAGTGGCTAATCTGCCTTTGCCTTCCGTCCTGCTAGCTAACGTTCAATCGCTGAAAAGTACATGGGACGAACTGAAAGCCAATATAACCTACCAACGGGACATTAAAAACTGTAATTTCTTATTATTCACTGAGTTGTGGCTGAACGACGACATTATGAACATACAGCTAGCGGATTATACACTCTATCGGCAGGAAAGAACAGCAGCCTCAATTCCTGACATTTAATCCAAGTAAAATTTAGGATCACCACTTTATTTTAAGAATGTGAAATGTCAGAATAATAGTGGAGAGAATGATTTATATCAGCTTTTATTTCTTTCATCACATTCCCAGTGGGTCAGAAGTTTACATATACTATATTAGTATTTGGTAGCATTGCCATAAAATTGTTAAACTTGGGTCAAACGTTTTGGGTAGCCTTCCACAAGCTTCCCACATTAAGTTTGGTGAATTTTGGCCCAATCCTCCTGACAGAGCTGGTGTAACTGAGTCAGGTTTGTAGGCCTCCTTGCTCGCACACACTTTTTCAGTTCTGCCCACAAATTTTCTATAGGATTGAGGTCGGGGCTTTGTGATGGCCACTCCTATACCTTGACTTTTTTTGTCCTTAAGCCATTTTGCCACAACTTTGGAAGTATGCTTGGGGTCATTTGGAAGAAGCTTTAACTTCCTGACCCGTCATAATTTTCCTCCCACATGAGGCCATCTATTTTGTGAAGTGCACCAGTCTCTCCTGCAGCAAAGCACCCCCACAACAAGTTGCTGCCACCACCGCGCTTCACGGTTGGGGTGGTGTTTTTCCTCCAAGCATAACGATGGTCATTATGGCCAAACAGTTCTATTTTTGTTTCATCAGACCAGAGGACAGTTCTCCAAAAAGTATGATTTTTGTCCCCATGTGCAGTTGCAAACCGTGGTCTCACGTTTTTTATGGCGTTTTTGAAGCAGTGGCTTCTTCCTTGCTGAGCGGCCTTTCAGGTTATGTTGATATAGGACTCATTTTACTGTGGATATAGATACTTTTGTACCTGTGTCCTCCAGCATCTTCACAAGGTTCTTTGCTGTTGTTCTGGGATTGATTTGCACTTTTCGCACCAAAGTACGTTCATCTCTAGGAAACAGAACGCGTCTCCTTCCTGAGTGGTACAATGGCTGCATGGTACCATGGTGTTCATACTTGTGTACTATTGTTTGTACAGATGAACGTGGTACCTTTAGGCATTTGGAAATTGCTACTAAGGATGAACCAGACTTGTGGAGGCCTACAATTTGTTTTCTGAGGTCTTGGCTGATTTCTTTTGATTTTCCCATGATGTCAAGCAAAGGGGCACTGAGTCTGAAGGTAGGCCTTGAAATACATCCACAGGTACACCTCCAATTGACTCAAATTATGTCAATTAGCCTATCAGAAGCTTCTAAAGCCATGACATTATGTTCTGGAATTTTCCAAGCTGTTTAAAGGCACAGTCAACTTAGTGTATGTAAACTTCTGCCCCACTGGAATTGTGATACAGTGAATTATAAATGAAATAATCTGCCTGTAAACAATTGTTGGAAAAATTACTTGTGTCATGCACAAAGTAGATGTCCTAACAGACTTGCCAAAACTATAGTTTGTTAAATTTGTGGAGTGGTTGAAAAACGAGTTTTAATGATTCCAACCTAAGTGTATGTAAACTTCCGACTTCAACTGTAGATAATCTTTGACCTTGATGACAGCGTAAGTTCTTACCCTAGCTTTAGCACCCCACGATGTTAAACAGCAAATATCTCATCCTCTTCATCTTCTCTCTCTATCCCTCAAACCCAGAGACACTACATGCATCCCAAATGACACCCTATTTCCTCTATAGTGCATTACTTTTGACTAGAGTCCCATAGACCCTGGTCAAAAGTAGTGCACTATATAGGGAATAGGGTGCCATTTGAGACACAACCACATTATTAAAACCCGGTGGTTGGTCGGTTGGCCTGTTACAAATATCATCCATTCCTGCAGAAAGTCTTTGTCAGGCTGGGCTTGATGGTCGTCAGGCTCTCCCTGGTTGCGTCCCAAATGGAAATCTGTTCCCTTTATAGTTTGCTGCTTTTGCTCAGGGACCATAATGCTCTGGTCCAAAGTAGTGCGCTGTATTGATAATAGGGTACTATTTGGGACAGAGCCAAAGCCATTCTGGGGGAGATAAGGTGTCAACTATCTCTCTAGGTGGCTAATAGAGCAAGCCGGTTGTTCTTTCTCTTCTACTCTTAATTTGGGGTATTTGCATAAGGGTAATCTGATATGGTCATTCACTGTGGCTGCAGTCCAAATTCATTTCCACACAGGTTCTGTCACAGGAGGCTCCAAATTCGTCCCACCTACGTAACAGCCACTTGCAGCCTGTGGCGCGATTTTCAAAACCTTAAAAATCCTATTACTTCAATTTCTCAAACATATGACTATTTTACAGCTATTTAAAGACAAGACTCTCGTTAATCTAACCACACTGTCCGATTTCAAAAAGGCTTTACAACGAAAGCAAAACATTAGATTATGTCAGCAGAGTACCAAGCCAGAAATAATCAGACACCCATTTTTCAAGCCAGCATATAATGTCACCAAAACCCAGAAGACAGCTAAATGCAGCACTCACCTTTGATGATCTTCATCAGATGACAACCCTAGGACATTATGTTATACAATACATGCATGTTTTGTTCAATCAAGTTCATATTTATATCAAAAACCAGCTTTTTACATTAGCATGTGACGTTCAGAACTAGCATACCCCCCGCAAACTTCCGGGGAATTCGCTAACATTTTACTAAATTACTCACGATAAACGTTCACAAAAAGCATAACAATTATTTTAAGAATTATAGAAACAGACCTCCTCTATGCACTCGATATGTCCGATTTTAAAATAGCTTTTTGGTGAAAGCACATTTTGCAATATTCTAAGTACAAAGCCCAGGCATCACGGGCTCGCTATTTAGACACCCGGCAAGTTTAGCACTCACCATAATCATATTTACTATTATAAAAGTTTGATTACCTTTTGTTGTCTTCATCAGAATGCACTCCCAGGACGTCTACTTCAATAACAAATGTTGGTTTGGTGTTTTCTATCCAAAGCCAATAATTCCATGCATATTCTAGTTACTGGGCAGGAGTAGTAACCAGATTAAATCGGGTACGTTTTTTATCCAGCCGTGAAAATACTGCCCCCTAGCCATAACAGGTTAAGAATTATAGATACAGAACTCCTCTATGCACTCGATATGTCCGATTTTAAAATAGCTTTTTGGTGAAAGCACATTTTGCAATATTCTAAGTACATAGCCCAGCCATCACGGGCTAGCTATTTAGACACCCGGCAAGTTTAGCCTTCACCAAAATCAGATTTACTATTACAAAAGTTTGATTACCTTTTGTTGTCTTCGTCAGAATGCACTCCCAGGACTGCTACTTCAATAACAAATGTTGGTTTGGTCCAAAATAATCCATCGTTATATCCGAATAGCGGCGTTTTGTTCGTGCGTTCCAGAAACTATCCGAAATGGTAAATCAGGGTTGTGCGCATGGCGCATTTCGTGACAAAAAAAATCTAAATATTCCATTACCGTACTTCGAAGCATGTCAACCGCTGTTTAAAATCAATTTTTATGCATTTTATCTCGTAAAAAAGCGATAATATTCCGACCGGGAATCTCCTTTTCGGCAAACAGAGGAAAAAACACAAAGACGGGGGCGGCCAGTGCAATCGCCTAAGCCCACAGTCCCTTGATCGGCCACTTGAGAAAGGCGATAATGTGTTTCAGCCTGGGGCTGATATGACGATTTTCAGGTTTTTCCCGGGCTCTGAGAGCCTATGGAAGACGTAGGAAGTGTCACGTTAGAGCAGAGAACCTTTGTAATAGATAGAGATGGCAAAGAAGTTCAAGAAATGGTCAGACAGGGTACTTCCTGTACAGAATCTTCTCACGTTTTGGCCTGCCAAATGAGTTCTGTTATACTCACAGACACCATTCAAACTGTTTTAGAAACTTTGGAGTGTTTTCTATCCAAAGCTAATAATTATATGCATATTCTAGTTTCTGGGCAGGACTAATAATCAGATTAAATTGGGTACGTTTTTTATCCAGCCGTGAAAATACTGCCCCCTAGCCATAACAGGTTAAGCTTGAAAGGGCTGGTAACTGTGACAGCATGGAATTTAAAGGAGGCGATAGACAGATGGGTCAGGGGAGAAAGAGAGAATGTCCACTTGGGAGAGATGAGGATCCCAGTGCCACCACCCCGCTGTCCAGAAGCTCTCGGGGTGTGCGAGAACACGTGGGCAGACGAGGAGAGAGCAGTAGGAGTAGCAGTGTTATCTGTGGTAATCCATGTTTCCGTCAGCGCCAAGAAGTCGAGGGACTGGAGGGTAGCATAGGCTGAGATGAACTCTGCCTTGTTGGCCGCAGACCGGCAGTTCCAGAGGCTGCCGGAGACCTGGAACTCCACGTGGGTCGTGCGCGCTGGGACCACCAGGTTAGAGTGGCAGCGGCCACGCGGTGTGAAGCGTTTGTATGGCCTGTGCAGAGGGGATAGAACAGGGATAGACAGACACATAGTTGACAGGCTACAGAAGAGGCTACGCTAATGCAAAGGACATTGGAATGACAAGTGGACTACACGTCTCGAATGTTCAGAAAGTTAAGCTTACGTTGCAAAAATCTTATTGACTAAAATGATTAAAATGATACAGTACTGCTGGCTGGTGAAGTAGGCTAGCTAGCAGTGGCTGCGTTGTTGACTTTGTTTGAAAGTGTAGCTGGCTAGGTAACCTCGATAGTTTCAGTACTACACCTTATCATGATACAAAGGCAACTATGTAGCTAGCTAACATAACACTAATCAAGACGTTCCTTTGTAATGTATTTCGTTTCTACAATGCTGCTCGTCGGTAATAGTTGGCTAGGTTTGGAAATGGCGTCACGGGGGACGAAAATAGCTGGCCAGCTAACCTCGATAATTACTCTAAACTACACAATTATCAAACTATGACAAACTATGACAAAGACAACTTATTGACTAAAATGACTAAAATGATACAGTACTGCTGGCTGGTAAAGTAGGCTAGCTAGCAGTGGCTGCGTTGTTGACTTTGTTTGAAAGTGTAGCTGGCTAGGTAACCTCGATAGTTTCAGTGCTACACCTTATCATGATACAAAGGCAACTATGTAGCTAGCTAACACTATCTAACCTGGCTAGCTAACCTCGATAATTACTCTAAACTACACAATTATCTTAGATACAAAGACAGCAAAGACAACTATGTAGCTAGCTAACACTACACTAATCAAATCGTTCCGTTGTAATGTATTAGTTTCTACAGTGCTGCTAGTCGGTAGAAGTTGGCTAGCTATCTAGCAGTTGTTGACTAAGTAGGAGAATGGCGGCGCGGCGGACGAAAATAGCTGGCTAGCTAACCTCGATAATTACTCTAAACTACACAATTATCTTTGATACAAAGACAGCTAAGTAGCTAGCTAAAAATTGCTCAGATCAAACAAATCAAACCGTTGTAATGTAATGAGATGTAATATTACCTGCGGAGCGGAGTGCAGCACGACTACTCGCTCCAAACCCGCTCCAAACCCAAATGCTAGACACAAGCAGTGACACAAGCAAACACACACAGAGCCTCTCGGACAGCTATGGGTCATCAGTAGGTCAGCTCGATGTGATTCCTGTCTGGAGTTAACGACCCCCCCCCCCATCTTACTTTCAAATTGGACAGATCACACATCCATGCTTCTCTCTGTGTACTCTAGTCT
Organism: Salmo salar; assembly: GCF_965601325.2. Classification (NCBI taxonomy): domain Eukaryota; kingdom Metazoa; phylum Chordata; class Actinopteri; order Salmoniformes; family Salmonidae; genus Salmo; species Salmo salar. The sequence continues at coordinate 35,600,337 of NC_138299.1, forward strand.
GGTGCATATCTGACTATCTGTAAGCCGATAGGGGGGGATTAAATAATTTATGGAATAAATCGTTTATGAAATCATGAACTGGACCGATGCTACTAGATATTCCTCAGTCGTTTAGAGAGTGGACGATAACGATTGTCATTGGCATCCTTTTCCCTACATAGTACACTACTTTTTACCAGGGCCCATAGGGTGCCATTTGGGACCTTGAGAGCTGAAGTCTTTTCTCACTGGTAATTAACTGATAAATTGACGTCAATAACAAGCCAGAAATTCTGATATGATCCCTCGATCTGCCAGTGAAAGGCCTTACTGAATGAGAATTGACAAAGAACAAAACAATAGACAATAGATTTTGCATTATGTTTTAAGAGAAAACGAAGAAGAGCAAAGTATGCTTTTAACCACTCCTGTATGTGAAAACCTAAACTAGCCAGTCTCCCATGGAGCCATATAGAGATATCCCTATCAGGCATGGAAGATGACAACCCTCCCACTCTCCCCAATCATACTTAATCAATGAAGCTGATCTTTGCATATAGCTGCTTGCTGGGTGATTAAGCCAAGTCTCAACACAGAGGGATTGTGAGGGAGGGAGTGTGAGGGAAGGAGGGATTGTGAGGGAGGGAGCGTGACGGAGGGAGGGAATGTGAGGGAGGGAGGGAGGGTGGAGAAAAAGCCATCCAAATGGGGAGGAGAAGAGGACGACCTCCCACTGTTACACCCACCTCCCAATGCCACTGTCATTTCCATCTCTACTGCTTAGTGTTCCAATACACAGAGAGGGACCTCATACTGCTACGGACAGAGGATTCACAGGTAATGGTTTGTTATCTGTAGCCTGCATCTTACAATGCTCCTCTGTTCTATTCAGGTGTGATGTGTGACATTAACCGAGGGAGAAGAAGAAACAATGTGTGTGATGTGTGTCATTACCCGAGGTAGAAGAAGAAACAATAAGTGTGATGTGTGACATTAACCGAGGTAGAAGAAGAGACAAATGTAGTTATGAAAGTTCAATCAGCAAGGCTGGTCTGAATTGATTGTCATTTCATTCATCTAGTAAACGCTATTATTCACATCGGTTCCTATCTCACTCATCAGCAAAGCAGGTTTTTATAAGCTAGTGTCTATCACGTTACCTCATCACCATAGCTGGTATTTATAGGGTAGCGGTTATGTTACCGCATCAGCATAGCAGATATGGTAATGTTTTTAACCTGTTATGGCTAGGGGGCAGTATTTTCACGGACGGATAAAAAACGTACCCGATTTAATCTGATTATTACTCCTGCCCAGAAACTAGAATATGCATATAATTATTAGCTTTGGATAGAAAACACTCCAAAGTTTCTGAAACTGTTTGAATGGTGTCTGTGAGTATAACATAACTCATTTGGCAGGCCAAAACCTGAGAAGATTCTGTACAGGAAGTACCCTGTCTGACCATTTCTTGGCCTTGTTGATTATCTCTATCTATTACAGGGGATCTCTGCTCTTACGTGACACTTTCTACGGCTCATATGGGCTCTCAGAAGGCGACAAAATGTTGAATCGTGGCTTTGCAGGCTCTGGTTGAAACAAAGTAGCGCGTTTGGGTAGTGGCTGGTTACAGTACTGTGAGACTCAGGCTCGTGCCCGCGTCGACCGAAAGCTTTGTTTTCCTTTGTCTGTTTAGCTAAACGGAGATTCCCGGTCGGAATATTATCGCTTTTTTACGAGAAAAATGGCATAAAAATTGATTTTAAACAGCGGTTGACATGCTTCGAAGTACGGTAATGGAATATTTAGAAATCTTTTGTCACATTTTTTACATTTACATTTTAGTCATTTAGCAGACGCTCTTATCCAGAGCGACTTACAGTAGTGAATGCATACATTACATACATATTTTTTTTCTATTTTTTTTTTTTCTGTGCTGGCCCCCCGTGGGAATCGAACCCACAACCCTGGCGTTGCAAACACCATGCTCTACCAACTGAGCTACAGGGAAGGCCATATCACGAATTTCGCCATGCGCACGACCCTGATTTACCATTTCGGATAGTGTCTTGGAACGCACGAACAAAACGCCGCAATTTGGATATAACGATGGATTATTTTGGACCAAACCAACATTTGTTAGTGAAGTAGCAGTCCTGGGAGTGCATTCTGACGAAGACAACAAAGGTAATGAAACTTTTGTAATAGTAAATCGGAGTTTGATCAGGGCTAAACTTGGTCGGTGTCTAAATGGCTAGCCGTGATGGCTGGGCTATCTACTGAGAATATTGCAAAATGTGCTTTCACCGAAAAGCTATTTTAAAATCGGACATATCGAGTGCATAGAGGAGTTCTGTATCTATAATTCTTAAAATAATTGTTATGTTTTTTGTGAACGTTTATCGTGAGTAATTTAGTAAATTCACCGGATGTTTGCGGGGGGTATGCTAGTTCTGAACGTCACATGCTAATGTAAAAAAGCTGGTTTTTGATATAAATATGAACTTGATTGAACAAAACATGCAAACAACATAATGTCCTAGGGTTGTCATCTGATGAAGATCATCAAAGGTTAGTGCTGCATTTAGCTGTGGTTTTGTTTTTTGTGACATTATATGCTAGCTTGAAAAATGGGTGTCTGATTATTTCTGGCTGGGTACTCTGCTGACATAATAATGTTTTGCTTTCGCTGTAAAGCCTTTTTGAAATCGGACAGTGTGGTTAGATTAACGAGAGTCTTGTCTTTAAAATGCTGTAAAATAGTCATATGTTTGAAAAATGGAAGTTTTCGGATTTTAGAGGAATTTGTAATTCGATCCACGCCCATCATTTGATATTGGAGCAGGTGTTCCGCTAGCGGAACGTCTAGATGTAAGAGGTTAACGTTACCTCATCAGCAAAGGAATTGGTATGGTAGTGTTTATAATGTTACGTCTCTCCTCTTCACCATTAGCAAGCGGAGGGAATGTCATTCACCTATTAACTTCAGCCAATGAGCATGGGACACTAAGGCATTTCCATCACGCTTGCTGATTAACCTATGGGTTCACTTGTGCAATAATCACTTCCCTTTCTGTCAACCAATGGGCATCAATCTAGGGGAGTATTTATGTCAACTCACCCCTTGTCTCTCACTTGATTTTGCAGCAATTGTCTTCCAACGACCTTTCACCTCCCCACCACCACCAGCATAATAACCTGAAGGCCTGTCATCGGAACCCCGTTCTCCAAGCGGGGGAGTTTCGATGCCAACTGCCCAGCAAAGGGCAACCTGTCATCAGCATCTGGCTGTGAGGAGAATTTCTCGGAGACGAGGCCTACCCCAAACTATTCAATACAATTCCATATTGTATTTTGTCTGTTGTCATTCAGTTAAGCCTGTACTCGGTCGCAAACAGCTTAGTAGGAAGGTCAGGGGGGCACACAGAGAGAGAGAGAGCGAGCGAGAGAGAGAAAGAGAGAGAGAGAGAGAGGGGGATAGCAGGGAAATGAGACGGTTTATGTGGTTGTCTTACATCTGTGTGACAATGGATCCAACTTTTCATTATTTTTGTTAACAGGACTTTTGTTAATACTACCGTAGACAATGGGTTAGAGAAGTGAGATATGGTTTGCAGGCCGAACGGTATGTTCTGTATGTGTTTGGAACTCGATACTGTGAAGTAGGCAGGCCGTTAGCAATTCTCGCTACATTCCGGCTAAACCTAACCATGATCCCTGAGTGCCTTTCCCTGGACCCTTTTATACATTGTAGAATAATAGTGAAGACATCAAAACTTGTAGTAACCAAAAAAGTCCTAAACAAATCTAAATATATATTTGATTTTAGATTCTTCAAAGTAGCCACCCTTTGCCTTGATGACAGCTTTGCACATTCTTGGCATTCTCTCAACCAGATTCACCTGGAATGATTTTCCAACATTCCAACAGTTCCCACATATGCTGTGGACTTGTTGGCTGCTTTTCCTTCACTGTGTGGTCCAACTCATCCCAAACCATCTCAATTGGGTTGAGGTTGGGTGATTGTTGAGGCCAGGTCATTGGATGCAGCACTCTACTTCTTGGTCAAATAGCCCTTACACAGCCCGGAGGTGTGTTGGGTCATTGTCTTGTTGAAAAACAAATGATAGTCCCACTAAGCACAAACCAGATGGGATGGTGTATCGCTGCAGAATGCTGTGGTAGCCATGCTGGTTAAGTGTGCCTTGAAATCTAAGTAAATCACAGATAGTGTCACCAGAAAAGCACTCCCACTCCATCACACCACCTCCTCCATGCTTCACGTTGGGAGCTACGCATGCGGAGATCATCCGTTCACCTACTCTGCGTCTAACAAAGACACGGTGTCTGGAACCAAAAATCTCCAATTTGGACTCATCAGACCAAAGGACAGATATACAGTGGTCTAATGTACCTTTGCTCATGTTTCTTGGCCCAAGCAGGTCTCTTCTTATTGGTGTCCTTTAGTAGTGGTTTCTTTGCAGCAATTCAACCATGAAGGCTTGATTCATGCGGTTTCCGCTGAACAGTTGATGTTGAGATGTGTCTGTTACTTAAACTCTGCAAAGCATTTATTTGGGTTGCAATTTCTGAGGCTGGTAACTAATGAACTTGTCCTCTGCAGCAGAGGTAACTTTGGGTCTTCCTTTCCTGAGGCGGTACTCATGAGAAGCAGTTTCATCATGGCGCTTGATGGTTTTTGCGACTGCACTTGAAGAAATGTTCAAAGTTCTTGACATTTTTCATATTGACTGACCTTCATGTTTTAACCCTTGTGCTGTCTTAAAGGTCAAAAATTACCCGCCACTATGTTTAACAGCAGAGAAACCCCCTCAACATTAGAACAAGTGGCACATTGCCTTTGTTCATATTTTCATGAAGCTGTACACCACCAGGGTACAAAGATTGTCTTAGGGTCATTTTTGTCCAGGCAGTTATAAAATCATTTACACACCACAAAAACCACGAAGACACAGACACACATACACATATACACACACACACAAAGAGAAATTGAGATTATGTGTGCTACTGATTGAACTAAAACGTTCTTGTGCATGTGCAGCATCTCCCCTCCACGACCCCACACATGACTCAAGTTCACAGACAAAATAAACAACATTTCAGACAAAATAAACAACATTTCAGACAAAATAAACATTTCTTTAAAGCATTGTTTAATAATGGGGAATGCAGTCAGAGGCTATAAAGGTGCTGCATATAACAGTCCCCCCAGTTCTCTCAGTTCTCTCTTTGCTGAAGCCATGACTGCACGTTTCAGTGCCCAACAGGTCGTAGATCAGATTTTTTCAGTGGATGAGCAACTGGTTCCATTCAGAGGTCAATCTTTTTTTCCATATCTGTAATGTAAGTGATTTTCACTGTTAATTGTATTATGTATTGCTGTATTATCATTGATTTATGTGATTGTTTTCTGTGACACTGATACTAATTACTCATAATCTCTTTTGTCAAAAGGTCGTATTTGCCCAGCAAGCCAGCAAAGTATGGCATCAAGATATGGGTGGCCTGTGACGCATAATCCAGCTACGCTTGGAAGGTACAAGTCTTCACAGGGAAGCCGACCAGTGGAGGCCCGGAGAAGAACCAGGGGATGTGTGTTGTGCTTGATGTGACAGATGGACTGAGGGGGCACAATATCACGTGTGACAATTTCTTCACCTCTTATGAACTCAGTCAGCAGCTCCTGAAGAGGAAGATCACCATGGTTGGCACAGTCAGAAAGAACATGCCTGAGCTCCCCCCTGCACTCCTCACAACAAGGGGGAGAGAGGCCTTCTCATCAAAGTAAGCCTTCACCGTACCTCCCAAATAGGAACAAGAATCGTCCTCCTGAGCACACTGCACAAAATGGCTGAGATCAGTGATCATGAGGACAGGAAGCCAGTCATCCTCCTGGACTACAACCACAACAAAGGAGGCGTGTACAACCTGGACAAGGTCATTGGAACTTACAGCTGCAGGTGGATGACTGCACGCTGGCCCCTGGTCATCTTCCATATCATCATTGATGTGTCCTCATACAATGCCTTCGTGATATGAAACAAGATCAATCCTACCTGGATGCCTGATAAGCGGAACAAGAAGAGGGTGTTCCTGGAGCAGCTGGGAAAGGCACTTGTAACCCCACACATTCAAAGAAGGGAGTGCCTCCCCTGCACAGCAGCCTCTGCAGGGCTTGTGAAAGCTGTTCAGGGGGCTGAATCTTGTCCTGATCCACCTGAGGCTGCAGCTGGGGCAGGAAAGAGGAGGAGATGCCAATTCTGACCCCCAAAGGACTGTAAAACAAATACTATGTGCTACACATGTGAGAAATACATATGCAAAGTCCATCCACACACACTTGTATACTTTCCTACATGTGCTAATTAGAGTTGATTGATTTATGTTCTTCATATTTTTCTTTTGTATCTAGTATCTAATTTTATTGTTATGTATTGTTGCTGTTTATACACCTTGTGGGTTCAAAAAATGGGAGAAGACTAGTATTTTGTAGTTGAATTCCTTACTGTACAGTATATACGAATGTATCACTATGTTGCCAAAAAAGTTCAAGACTGTTATTGTTTCCCTTCAATAAAATGCATTGAAAACGACTTTTTGCACATTTCTGTTACTTTCTTAGGCTACACAAGTGCTATCTCTTGCAAAAAAAAATCTTTAGCAGTATCTTTAGCAATAATAATAATAAACCTCTACTTAAGTAAAGAAACAATTATGACAGGTGTGTTATAATACAAATTAGTGGTGTCCACTGATTAAATGCAGTCTTTCTGCATTGTGAAGAGGGAAAACCCAGATATTCACAAAGTTTGTGATGAATGACGTGTTGTTTCTTCATGCAAAATAGATGTAGGGTTTACAATTCAATTTAGCCTCTTTATTTTAGGGGTTTAGTGAAGGAGGGTTATTTTTTACCCTGAGGACAAGGGGAGTAAACCGAATGCTAAGACTACACAAGGGTTAAAGTAATGATGGACTACTGTTTCTCTTTGCTTATTTCAGCTGTTCTTGCCATAATATGGACTTGGTCTTTTACCAAATAAAGTTATCTTCTGTTTACCACGCCTACCTTGTCACATCACAACTGATTGGCTCAAACGCATTAATAAGGAAAGAAATTCCACTATTTAAATTTTAACAAGTCACACCTGGTAATCGAAATGCATTCCAGGTGACTACCTTATAAAGCTGGTTGAGAGAATCCAAGAGTGTGCAAAGCTGCCATCAAGGCAAAGGGTGGCTACTTTGAAGAATGTATTTTGATTTGTTTAATAAAACTTTTTTGGTTACTACATAATTCCGTATGTGTTATTTCATAGTTTTAATGTCTTCACTATTATTCTACAATGTAGAAAATAGTAAAAAAATAAAGAAAAACCCTTGAATGAGTAGGTGTGTCCAAACTTTTGACTAGTACTGTATATATTCCGTTGATGAATACCAGGGAAATAGTTTCATGGAGGTAAAATATTTATTATGTGAACAGCACAAAGTTCCTCATAAATCAAAACAAATGTTTTCAGGTAGCAGGGCTGGCATTTATGCAAGCCAAGCTGAGCAGGAGAGAGAGCGAGGATGGGAGACAAAGAGACAGAGAGAGAAAGTGAGGATGGGAGAGAGAGATGAGAGAGAGAGATTAGGAGAGAGAGATCCTAGCCACACTGTTGCCTCTCTCCATTCAATGGTGTTGGGATTTTGGATCAGATTAAATTCTTACTTTATTGTTTGCCCTCCCCTCGTCTGCACTTTTTTTACTCTTTCTTTGTCAATGGAACAGATTAATCTAAAATATTGCTGGTTTATTGGTATTGAAAACACTTAACAACAAATACACAGAGACCCAAAATGTCTGCGCAGTTTCTCAAACTGCTGTTGTATGCTAATGGGTGGCAGTGCATCTGTGTCTGAGGGTGTTTCTGCACCCACTGCCACCCATTAGCCTACAACAGCAGCTTGAGAAACCATGCGTACATGGGTCTCCATGCAGGAATTATGGAAATATGTTCATATGTCTGCAGACTGCCATCCCTAACCCCCAATCCAAATCCTGACACACTCCCAGCCCCAACATATTCTGAGTTTGCTTAACTGCTAACTGAAAAATGTTGACAGCCACACGTGATGTGCATGCTGGGTAATGGCCTGGTTTGCATCCCAAATGGCACCCTATTCCCTTTATCGTTCCCTACATTGAACAGTGCCCTATGGGCCCTGGTCAAAATAATGCACTATATAGGGAATAGGGTGCCATTTTGGATGCAACACTGGCCGTCACAGACAGACACGGACAGCGCATGTAATCGTCCTTATAACACCACGTCCTGGAGAGGTGAACTAAATGACATGCCATCCAAAAGACCAACCGGCTATCCAGTCTAACTATACATCTACTCTGGGGTTGAAGTTTGATGTTTCAGGGTCTTTTCTTTTCTGGGGATTATTTTAACATGGACGGCTGGATGGCTGTCAGCAGGCGTCCCAAATGGCACCCTATTTCCTATTTCCAACATAGGGCACTGCTTTTGACCAGGGCCCTGGTGCACTATATAGGGAATAGCTTGCGATTTGGGACGTTTTCTCTGTGAATGAGAGCGGGGGACTCTGTCTCGCCCGGAGAGTGCCTTGAAAAGGCAGGTAATTAAAGAGGGCTGGTGTGCAAATGACAAACTCCCGTTATGACACACAGACAGGGCTAGAAATAGTTATTTTTTTTGGGCTGAGAAGACAGGTATTGCTAGCTCAGCTGGCTCCTTGTAGGTTTGGATTCATTCAGTTGTCTCTGCTCTGGTCCTAAATAATTATTTATTTGTAAAAAAAACTGTGTTTGTGTTTTTTTGGGGCTGTAGTTTACTGTCATTCTTGGAGAGTGTGTCAGGGGTCTGGTGACTGACATTTACACAACAGAGGTCAAAGGGTAATGAATGACCAACCAATTGGTTGCGTTCCAGGCCGACTACATTACAGACTTGCATTGCATCAACCAATGGTTGTGCACAAAGCCATTGCCTACGCTGTCGGGCATCAGATTGGTATATTATATTATGTTGTGAGAGCTGGCATGCGTCTGCAATGTAGTCAGCCTGGAACGCGACCGCTATGTACTGACTGAACTAAGATGGGAGAATTCTGGATCTGGTTTTATATGGTGCTTCTGGACCATGGTGCTTCCAATACCAACGAATGTGAGATCTATTATTGTATGCAGTACATCCCACAACCTGAATTTAATATGATATAATTCTAGGAGTTCTAAGGCTTCTGTGTATATATATTTTTTGTTTATGTCTAATTCTCTATCATCACCCTTCCTAGATCCTCAGTAAGAACATTATAGAAGAGGAGGTTGGGTTCCTCTACTTATCCCATCAGGTCACATAAATATAATCCAGTACCATTATCGCTTTCCTCAGCAGAGCCGTATCATTGTAAATACTTCAGTAAAGACAGAGTCTTGGTTGTGGTCAGCCCTGAAGCATGCTGTCAATAAAATGTGGTCTGCTCACCAAAACCAGCTCTTTGGTCCTTGATTGATGCAGGTGGCTTGCTTTATTGCCATGGAAATAAGTATTTTTTTGTCCAGTAAATGCTTTATAAACAGATGCCAAATACATGGCCTGGTCTTTCAAAGCATTTACTGCTGCTTCTGTCTTTCAGGTGTTCAGTGTATTCTAAAAAGAACCTGTGCAAATGGCAGGCCTTTCTGAAACAAAATGATGTTGAACCAACGTGAAATATACTTTGAATTGATGTCTGTGCCCATTGTGTTCTTACTAGTTTTGGGTGTCGGTGCTCTTTAAAATTAGTTATTGAATATAGTATTCTATAAGAGGTGTCTGTACTCAAGCAGCAGAACATGTTAGGTGTCAGTACTCAGTACTGGTGTGTACCGGCCCAATTCAAGAACTGGTTCCAGGTCAAGCTAAATGCATGTGTGTCTTGGATCCTTAGCACTGTCACGAGCCTGCCTGCCACTTTGTACCTCCTGGGCTCTGATCTGGTTATGACCTTTTGCCTGTCCACGACCATTCTCTTGCCTATTCCCTTTGGATTTATTAAACATCTTAAACTTCAACCATCTGCCTCCTGTGTCTGCATTTGGGTCTCGCCAAGTGTCATGATAAGCACAAGCTATAAGGAGTCAAGAATGGCAGGTAATGTAGTTCAGGAAGTGATTAATTTCCATAATTCCTGGAGAATCAAAATGTGTGAGGAAATTGATGTCAAAACTCATTCCTCTCCAACATATTGATCAGGTAAACTGGTTAACTGAAAATGTAGTCCTGGGAACAAGAGCAGTATTACATAAGGAGCTTACAGTGGTTTGACAGTGTTAGATTGCGTTAGATAACTAATAATAGTTTGACCATTTTCATTTACCAAAACGCACAGAATTAGGAGATGAGCCGCGACTAGCCCATGTAGACCCGAGTGTACTGTACGTACCACAGGGAAAACACCTCTGACCACAAGAACAAAAGTCTCCTTTGGATAATTGCCAGCAAAAGCTAACGGGTAGAGAGGCAAAGAGAGGGCAGGAGCGATATCTTCTAGCCAGAGACAGAGAGAGGAATAGAGAGAGAGAAAGTGTCAAGGGTACTCAAGGAAGCAGGAGGGGATAGTCAGGCGCAGGAGACTAATATCCGTGAACACACGTTTAATAGGCACAATCCACAATTGCCAAAAACAGGTAAGGCAGGGCAACAATACAAATAACGGAACAAGCCCGAAAACAGAGTAGGGGCGCAGCCCAAAACTCGCAGCCTTACAAACACAAAGGCAGAGGGAAAAAACACCTAACCCCAGCCTAACAAACCTGGCGAAAACAATCACGCACAAACCCAAACCTAAACAGAAAGACTAAATAACCCCCCCACTAATGAACTAACACAATACAGGTGCAAACCTAAACTAGACCTAACCAAAAGAAAATGAACAGAGGATCGGTGGCAGCTAGTAGGCCGGCGACGACGAATGCCGAGCGCCGCCCGAACGAGGAGAGGCGCGACCTTCAGTCGACGTTGTGACAGTACCCCCCCCCGATGTGCGGCTCCCGCAGCGTGCCGACGGCGGCCTCGAGGACGACCCAGAGGGCGAGGCGCAGGGCGATGCGGATGGAGGCTATGGAACTCCCGCATCAGTGATGGGTCCAAGATGTCCTCCACCGGTACCCAGCACCTCTCCTCCGGACCGTACCCCTCCCAGTCCCCGAGGTACTGCAGGCCCCTTACCCGGCGCCTGGAGTCCAAGATGGACCGGACTGTGTACGCCGGGGCCCCCCCGATGTCCAGGGGGGCGGAGGGACCTCCTGTACCTCAGCGTCCTGCAGTGGACCAGCTACCACCGGCCTGAGGAGAGACACATGAAACGAGGGGTTAATACGATAATAAGAGGGAAGCTGTAACCTGTAACAGACCTCCTTTATTCTCCTCAGGACTTTAAATGGCCCCACAAACCGCAGACCCAGTTTCCGACAGGGCAGGCAGAGGGGCAGGTTCCGGGTTGAGACCCAGACTCTCTCCCCCGGGGTAAACACGGGGGCCTCACAGCGGCGGCGGTCAGCGCTCTCCTTTTGTCGTCCCCTGGCCCGTTCAAGGGATTCCTGAATGGCGTTCCAGGTCTCCTTAGAGCGCTGGACCCAGTCCTCCACCACAGGGGCCTCCGTCTGGCTCTGATGCCAGGGCACCAGGACTGGCTGGTAACCCAACACACACTGAAAAGGCAACAGGTTGGTAGAGGAGAGGCGGAGAGAGTTCTGCGCCATCTCGGCCAATTGCACGAACTTCCCCCACTCCCCTGGCCGGTCCCGGCAATAGGACCGCAGAAACCTGCCCACATCCTGATTAATCCTCTCTACCTGCCCATTACTCTCGTGGTGAAAACCTGAGGTCAAACTGACCGAAACCCCCAGTCGCTCCATAAACACCCGCCACACCCGGGACGTGAACTGGGGGCCTCGATCAGAGACGATGTCCTCAGGCACCCCGTAGTGCTGGAAGACGTGGGTGAACAGGGCCTCCGCGGTCTGCAGGGCCGTAGGAAGACCGGGTAAAGGGAGCAGATGGCAGGACTTAGAGAACCGATCCACAACGACCAGGATTGTGGTGTTCCCCTGAGACGGCGGGAGGTCTGTGAGGAAATCCACCGACAGGTGGGACCATGGTCGCTGTGGAACTGGGAGGGGCTGTAATTTCCTTCTAGACAGGTGCCTAGGAGCCTTACACTGAGCGCACACCGAACAGGAGGAGACATAGCGCCTCACGTCCTTCACCAAGGTGGGCCACCAGTATTTCCCACTAAGACCCCACACCGTCCGCTCAATCCCTGGATGACCCGAGGAGGGTAGCGTGTGTGCCCACTGAATCAACCGATCGCGGACACCGAGCGGGACGTTCTTACGACCCACGGGACATTGAGGGGGAGTAGGTTCCGCCTGTAGCACCTGCTCGATGTCCGCATCCACCTCCCAGACCACCGGTGCCACCAGGCAGGAGGCTGAAAGTATAGGAGTGGGATCGGTGGACCGTTCCTCTGTGTCATGGAGACGAGAGAGTGCGTCGGCCTTAGTGTTCCGGGAACCTGGGATGTACGAGATCGTGAACTGAAATCTCGTAAAGAACATCGCCCACCTGGCTTGATGAGGGTTCAGTCTCCTCGCCACCCGGATGTACTCCAGATTACGGTGGTCAGTCCAGATGAGAAAAGGGTGTCGTGCCCCCTCAAGCCAATGTCTCCACACCTTCAGGGCTCTTACCACAGCCAGCAACTCCCTGTCCCCCACATCATAGTTATGCTTCGCCGGACTCAGCTTCTTAGAGAAGAAAGCACAAGGGTGAAGCTTCGGGGGCGCACCCGAGCGCTGTGATAGCATGGCTCCCACCCCAGCCTCGGACGTGTCCACCTCCACTATGAATGGCAAAGTGGGATCCGGATGTGCCAGCACTGGAGCATCGGTAAACAGAGCCTTCAGCCGACTAAAAGCCCTGTCCGCCTCCGCCAACCACCGCAACCGCACCGGCCCCCCCTTCATCAGTGAGGTAATGGGAGCCGCCACCTGCCCAAAGCCCCGGATAAACCTCCGGTAGTAATTGGCAAACCCCAAGAACCACTGCACCTCCTTCACCGTGGTGGGAGTCTGCCAATTACGCACGGCCGAAATGCGGTCACATTCCATCACCACCCCGGATGTGGAAATGCTATACCCCAGAAAAAAGACGGCTTGTTTGGAGAACTCACATTTCTCAGCCTTGACGTACAGGTCATGCTCCAACAGTCGCCGAAGCACTTTGCGCACTAGAGACACATGCGCGGCGCGTGTGGCGGAGTAGATCAGAATGTCGTCGATGTACACCACCACACCCTGACCGAGCAGGTCCCGGAGAATCTCGTCCACAAAGGATTGGAAGACGGCGGGAGCATTTTTTAACCCATACGGCATGACGAGGTACTCATAATGGCCAGATGTGGTACTAAATGCAGTTTTCCACTTGTCCCCCTCTCGGATACGCACCAAATTGTACGCGCTCCTGAGATCCAGTTTTGTGAAGAAGCGCGCCCCGTGAAATGACTCCACCGCCGTGGCGATGAGAGGTAGCGGGTAACTGAAACCCACCGTGATGGAATTTAGACCTCTATAGTCAATGCACGGCCGCAAACCCCCCCTCCTTCTTCTTCACAAAAAAGAAGCTCGAGGAGACAGGTGATTTGGATGGCCGAATGTATCCCTTCTTCAAGGACTCAGTGACGTATGTTTCCATAGCCACTGTCTCCTCCTGAGACAGGGGATACACGTGACTCTGGGGAAGTGCAGAGTCAACCTGGAGGTTTATCGCACAGTCTCCTCATCGATGAGGTGATAATTGAGTCGCCTTCGTTTTACTGAAGGCGATAGCCAAATCGGCACACTCTGAGGGAATGTGCACGGTAGAGATTGGTCTGGACTCTCCACCATAGTCGCACCGATGGAAACCCCTATACATCTGCCCGAGCACTCCGTCAACCACCCCTTAAGAGCCCTCTGTCTCCACGAAATCTTAGGGTTGTGATTGGCTAGCCAGGGGATCCCTAGTACCACCGGAAACGCCGTGGAATCAATGAGAAAGAGACTAATGCTCTCCTCATGACCCCCCCGCATTACCTTGACCAGTGGCACAGTGACCTCCCTGACCCAAGTGGTCGACTGTCTAAGGCGTGCACGGGGAAGGGTTGGTCCAACTGAACCAGGGGAATCCCCGCCGCGCCTGAATCGACTAGCGCCTTAAGCCGGGAGGGAGGGGAAAACTCAGGAAAGGAAACTAATGCATGCATATGGCCGACAGGGGCTCTGGGTGAGGCTGGTGCTGACTCACCTGAGATGTCGAAGGAGTGCTCTGACTGCCCTCTGTACTCCCGGGCGAGCTCCTCCAGCACCTGTCGGCAGTGTGCCCTCTGCGACCACAGTGGGTGCAGGAGAAGGCTCCCCCTCCAGTCTTCCTGGCTGCAGCCCCCCCTATCACCTTGGGCGTTGGAGCAGGAGGGCTGGGAGGTGGAATAAACAGGGCCCGGTTCGGACGCCCGCGGGCGGCCAGCAGGTTGTCCAGTCAGATGGACAGATCAATAAGCTGGTCCAGGGTGATGGTGGTGTCCCGACAAGCTAACTCCCGGTGGACGTCCTCCCTCAGACTACAACGGTAGTGATCTATAAGGGCCCTCTCATTCCACTCCGCTCCAGCGGCCAGGGTCCGGAACTCTAACGCAAAGTCCTGCGCGCTCCTCGTCTCCTGTCTCAGGTGAAACAATCGCTCACCTGCCGCTTTACCTTCCGGTGGATGATCGAATACTGCACGGAAGCGGCGGGTGAACTTCGGGTAGTGGTCCCTGGCCGAGTCCAGACTGTCCCAAACGGCGTTGGCCCATTCCAGGGCTCTACCCATGAGACACGAGACGAGGACGCTGATGCTCTCCTCTCCCGAGGGAGGGGTACGGACGGTCGCTGGAGTAGGAACCCAGCTGGAGTAGGAACCCCTTAAACCCAGCGGCCATCCCATCGTACTCCCTTGGGGGCGCAATTTTAACCCCACTGGTACTGGGTGCTGTCGGCGCTGGTAGAGACGCAGGCTGTTGAGCAGCCGCATTAGTGGGGGAGGAAAGTGAAACACGTTGTGACAGAAAGTGAAACATGTCCACCAAAATAATACCAAAATATACACTTGTTTTATAAACGTCCAAAAAGCATTTGATTCTATTTGGCATACAGGACTGTTCTACAAAGTTATTGAAAGTGGCGTAGGGGGTAAAACATATGACATAATGAAATCAATGTATACTGGCAATACGTGCAGCATAAAAATCGGCAAGAAAAGAACAGAATTCTTTAACCAGGGGCGGGGCCTTCGCCAGGGTTGCAATCTGAGCCCTGCACTCTTCAATATTTACATCAACGAATTGGCCACTATTCTAGAAATATCTTCAGCCCCTGGTGTTAGTCTCCACAATTCAGAGGTTAAATGCCTATTCTTCGCAGATGACCTATGCCTGCTGTCACCCACAGCACATGGCCTACAGCAGAGCCTGGACCTGCTAGAGCAGTACTGCCAGACCTGGGCCCTGGCAGTAAACCACAAAAAGACTAAAATAATGATTTTCCAGAGAAGATCCAGATCTCAGGGAATTAGACCAAAGTTCTCAATTGGTACAAAATATATAGAGTACTGCACAGACTACAATTACTTAGGTTTAAAAATAAGCTCAACTGGACACCTTAATGAGGCAATGAATGAACTGAGAGACCTACCTATTTAAAATTTGGCTAAAACTAATCGAATGTGTCATTGAACCAATTGCACTTTATGGCAGCGAGGTGTGGGGTCCACTTGCAAAACAAGATTTCACCAAATGGGACAAACACCCCATTGAAAACCTGCATGCAGAGTTCTGTAAGATTATCCTACATGTCCAGAGGAAAACTACAAACAATGCATGCAGGGCAGAATTAGGCCAATTTCCACTAATAATAAAAACTCAAAAAGAGCAATTAAGTTTTGGAAAGATCTAAAATACAGTGACCCCCCTCTCATATCATTACCAAGCCCTGCAATGCCAAGAGCTGAGCAAAGAAAATAGTACACTCATCCTGGAGCTGAGTTCACAAACCTGTTTTACTAACACACTGAAGCCTCAGGACCAGAACAGCCAATCAATCAGAATAAAACAAATTACAACACAATCAAAACAAAACTACATTGCTTATTGGGAAACACAAGCACAAAGCAAAATGCAGTGCTATCTGGCCCTATATCGAAAGTACACCATGGCAAACAATTTGACCATGGTTACTGACAAAACCTTAGAAAAACCTTGACAAAGTACAGGCTCAGTGAGCACAGCCTTGCCATTGAGAAGGGTAGACACAGGAAAACCTGGCTCCCTGTAGAGGAAAGGCTGTGCAAGCACTGCACTGCAGCAGAACCTGAGATTTGAAACCCTTATTCAAGGTTTCAAAGACCTCTCTGATGAGACTAGGCTTCATGTCCTGTTGGAGGAGGAAGCAGAGAGCTGTGGGTTCGCAGCGCACTACATTGCTGTCTGTCATAAGACGAGAGACAGTGTCTGACAGACCAATCAACCTGCACATGTCCTCTAATATATTGTTATTGTTCAATGTATGGTTATTTTGACCCTTGGTTATTGTTGTTACTGTTGTCCTGTGGACAGTTTTGATTCTTATTATTTTCATATTGTAAATATCCAAAGCTTTGGCAATATGTACATTGTTACGTCATGCCAATAAAGCAAATTGATTTGAATTGAAACAGACACAGAGAGAGTGAGAGAAAGAGAGACAAACAGAAAGATAGACAGAGAGCAGAGTGAGACAGAGGAATATGAGAGAGAGAGAGAGAGAGAGAGAGAGAGAGAGAGAGAGAGAGAGAGAGAGAGAGAGATGGAGAGAGAAAGACACTGAGAGATAGAGAGGGAGGGAGAGAGAGAGAGAGAAAGACACAGAGATAGAGAGGGAGGGAGAGAGAGAAAGACACTGAGAGATAGAAAGAGAGGGAGGGAAAGAGAGAGAGAAAGACACTGAGAGATAGAAAGAGAGGGAGGGAAAGAGAGAGGCTAATGCTAATCCACTAATAAGGCAACAGCTGCAGCCTGGAACCAGCGCCTGATATTAATACCTAATCAAGAGTTAATTAAAGCATGGTGAGTTAGTGTCTAATCCTCTGTGATGGGGGTGTGATATGGAAGGGACTCACTGAGAGGGTCCTGAGCTGAACTAGGCCTAACTGTACAGTAGGTCTGTGGACTGGGGGAAGAGTGGGTGGCTCTAGCTACCTATGGGCTGGCGAATATAGTTTTATAAAATAGAATATATAACATAGTAATAATATATGCCATTTAGCAGATGCTTTTATCACATTCATTCAGTGTATACTTTTTTTAACCTACGGGTGGACCCTGGAATTGAACCCACCGTCCTGGTCTTGCAAGAACCATGCTCTACCAACTGACCTACAGAGGACCAATGTATATCATTATTATACTATGTGATTATATTTAGCATTGATTCTTGGGTAGCGCAAGCTAGCTCTGTGGGCTTGTGTATTAAGTAACACTATTTAGCTCTACAGTGGAATGAGGGATAGAGATTACTTCTTGGGTAGTGCCAGCTAGCTCTGGGCTGAGCTAGCATGGCTTCTTGGGTTGCATTAGCTAGTTCTGAGGGCCAGGTGAAGAGCGAACTTGGCTTCAGTTATGCAACACCCAATTCTCCTGTGTGATGACTGCAATGACTCGAACCAGCAAAGCTTCCCCAAACCATCCCACTACCATCCCCATGCTTGACTGTTGGTATGAGGTTCTTATTGTGGAATGCAGTGTTAGGTTTTTGCCAGGCATAATGGGACCCATGTCGTCCAAAAAGTTGACTAAAGTTTTCCTAAAAGCACCTGGATTACCATCAAGACTCTTGGGGATAATGCTCTGTGGACAGATGATTGAAAAGTATAACATTTGGATGACATGTGTCCCACTATGCCTGGCATAAATCAAACACTGCATTCCACAGTAAGAACCTCATACCAACGGTCAAGCATGGTGGTGGTAGTGTGATGGTTTGGGGATGCTTTGCTGCCTCAAGACCTGGATGACTTGCCTTAAAAACCTCCCTAGTGTAAGGGGCAGCATTCGGAATTTTGGATGAAAAGCGTGCCCAAAGTAAACTGCCTGCTACTCAGGTACAGAAGCTAGGATATGCATATAATTGGTAGATTTGGATAGAAAGCACTCTAAAGTTTCCAAAACTGTTAAAATAATGTATGTGAGTATAACAGAACTGATATGGCAGGCAAAAACCTGAGGAAAATCCATCCAAGAAGTACCTTTATTTTGAAATGCCTGTGTTTCCATTAAAAGCCTATCCGCCATACAAAGACTAATGACGCAGTTCACGATCCCTAAGGCTTCCACTACATGTGGCCAGTCTTTAGGCATTGTTTCAGGCTTTTACTCTGAAAAATGAGGGAGGAACACAACTTTCAATGAGAGGACAGTGGAAATTTCTAGACATGAGTGATCGCGTGACCAGGAGCGCCTTTCTTGTTTCTCCTTTTCTATTGACAAAGATATTGTCCGGTTGAAATATGATCGATTATTTATAACAAAAACAACATGAGGATTGATTATAAACATAATTTGACATGTTTCTACGAACTTTTATGGTACTTTTTTGTTTTTTCGTCTGCATGCTGTGAACGCGCTTTGTTCCAATGGATTACTGAACAAAATGAACAAACAAAACCGAGGTTTTTGGATATAAAGAGGGACATTATCGAACAAAACAAACATTTATTATGTAACATGGAGTCTTGGGAGTGCTACCATATGAAGATCATCAAAGGTAAGTGATACATTTTATCACTATTTCTGACTTTTGTTACTCCTCTTCTTGGCTGCTAAGTGTTTGTAATGATTTGTCTGCTGGGCTCTGTTCTCAGATAATCGCATGGTTTGCTTTCGCCGTAAAGCCTTTTTGAAATCTGACACAGCGGTTGGTTTAACAAGACGTTATCTTTAAGATGGTGTATAACATTTGTATCTTTTATGCATGTTTTTTAAGAGAATTTCTGTTTTGTTGAGTTTCACACTCTGCAATTTCACCAGCTGTTGTTTGAGACAGTGGATTACTGAACAAAACACGCTAACAAAACTGAGGTTTTTGGATATAAAGAGGGACTTGATCGAACAAAACGAACATTTACTGGGTAACTGGGAGACTTGTGAGTGTAACCATATCAAGATCATCAAAGGTAAGTGATTAATTTTATCGCTATTTCTGACTTTTGTTACTCGTCTACTTGGCTGGTTACTGTTTGTGATGATTTGTCTGCTGGGCTCTGTTCTCAGATAATTGCATGGTTTGCTTTCACCGTAAAGTATTTTTGAAATCTGACACCGTGGTTGGATTAACAAGAAGTTAATCTTTAAACTGATGTATAACACTTGTATGTTTCATTAATTTTTATAATGAGTATTTCTGTTTTTGAATTGGCCAGGTGGGACGGTAGCATCCCACACCCCCTAGAGAGGTTAATAGAAGGAACCTTGAATTCTGCTCTGTATCAGATAATTCTACAGGAGAATTGTCTTGTCCCATCCCTTGTATATATCGTTTCTTTCTTTGTAAATATTTCATACGTATTTTTTATCTCATTTTTCCGTCTACGGACTGAACATACTCTCCTGCAATCTACCTCACCCAATGCGGTATGGATCTGGTATTTTTTATACTTTAGAACCGTAACCCCCTTCAAGCTAACCAGCTACTAGCTAGTAGTCAGTTAGCCACTGCTAGTTAGCCATCAACATTAACTGGGACATCTGCCAGCTTCACCCCGGTCAACTCCTGCCAGCCTGCACAGCGCGATATCAACCCAGACCTTATCGGACTGCTTTTCTCCACCATATCTCCGGATTCCTATCGCAAGCTCTGAACCTTTACCCCGGATCATCACAGTTAGCTTGCTGCAATCCGAGTGGCTACTCCTGGCTAACGTCTCTGTCCCGAAGCAAGCACCAGTTAGCCTGGAGCTAGCCTCGAATCTAGGCCCATCTCCCGGCTAGCCGAATAGATCTATCAAGAATTCCTGGGCTTCTATTATCTCTTTTGCCAATTGGCCTGGACACTTTGCTGCAAACACGGAGCCCCACCAATCCATCACGACTGGTCTATCGACGTAACCGTCCGAGGGGGTTTCTATCCCGAAGCAAGCACCAGTTAGCCTGGAGTTAGCGTCGAGCTAGGCCCATCTCCCGGCTTGCCGAAGGAATCCATCAGATAATCCCTGGGCTTCAATACCTCTTTTGCCAATTGGCCTGGATCCTTTGTTGCCGACACGGAGCCCCGCCGATCCATCACAACTTGTCTGTCGACGTAACCATCCGAGGGGGTTTCAACAGGCTCCCCCATTGCAACGTCCCCCTGAGGCCCATCTGCTAGCCTGCTGCTAGCCTCAGTCTGCTAGCTGTCTGAATATCCATGCCTCCAGCTCGCCTAGCTATTCACTGGACCCTATGATTACTCGGCTACACATGCCTCTGCCTAATGTCAACATGCCTTGTCTATTGCTATTTTGGTTAGTCATTTTTGTCTTATTTCACTGTAGAGCCTCCAGCCCTGCTCAACATGCCTTAGCTAGCCCTATTGTTCCACCCCTACACATGCGGTGAACGCACCTGTCTTAAATCGTGCTTCTAGAGACAAAACCTCTCTCATCGTCACTCAATGCCTAGGCTTACCTCCACTGTGCTCACATCCTACCTTACCCTAGTCTGTACATTATGCCTTGAATCTATCCTTCCGTGCCCAGAAACCTGCCCCCTTAATTCTCTGTTCCGAACGCACTAGACGACCAGTTCTTTTAGCCTTTAGCCATACTCTTATGCTACTCCTCCTCTGTTCCTCTGGTGATGTAGAGGTTTACACAGGCCCTGCAGCCCCCAGCATTACTCCCATTCCCCAGGCGCTCTCATTTGTTGACTTCTGTAACCGTAAAAGCATTGGTTTCATGCATGTTACTGTTAGAAGCCTCCTCCCTAAGTTTGTTTTATTCACAGCTTTAGCACACTCTGCCAACCCGGATGTCCTAGCTGTGTCTGAATCCTGGCCACCAAAGATCTTGAAATTTAACTATAACATTTTCCGACAAGATAGAACTGCCAAAGGGGGTGGAGTTGCAATCTACTGCAGAGATAGCCTGCAGAGTTCTGTCATACTATCCAGGTCTGTGCCCAAACAATTCGAGCTTTTCTTATAAAAATCCACCTTTCCAGAAACAAGTCTCTCACCGTTGCCGCTTGTTATAGACCCCCTTCAGCCTCCAGCTGTGCCCTGGACACCATATGTGAATTGATTGCCCCCATCCATCTTCAGAGTTCGTACTGTTAGGTGAGCTAAACTGGGATATGCTTAACACCCCGGCCATCCTACAATCTAAGCTAGATGCCCTCAATGTCACACAAATTATCAAGGAACCTACCAGTTACAACCCAAAATCCGTAACCATGGGCACCCTCTTAGATATCATCCGGATCAACTTGCCCTACTAAATACACCTCTGCTGTCTTCAACCAGGATCTCAGCGATCACTGCCTCATTGCCTGCGTGCGTAATGGGTCTGCGGTCAAACCACCCCTCATCACTGTCAAACGCTCCCTAAAACACTTCAGCGAGCAGGCCTTTCTAACCGACCTGGCCTGGGTATCCTGGAAGGATATTGACCTCATCCCATCAGTAGAGGATGCCTGTTTGCTCTTCAAAAGTGCTTTCCTCTCCATCTTAAATAAGCATACCCTATTCAAGAAATGTAGAACTAAGAACAGATATAGCCCTTGACCAGCACAAAAACATCCTGTGGAGTTCTGCATTAGCATCAAATAGCCCCCGCAATATGCAACTCATCAGGGAAGTCAGGACCCAATATACTCAGTCAGTTAGGAAAGCTTTGGCTAGCTTTTTAAAACAGGAATTTGCTTCCTGTAGCACAAATTCCAAAAAGCTTTGTGACACCGTAAAGTCCATGGAGAATAAGAGCACGTCCTCCCAGCTGACCACTGCACTGAGGATAGGAACACTGTCACTACCAATAAATCTATGATAATCGATCATTTCAATAAGCATTTTCCACAGCTGGCCATGCTTTCCACCTGGCTACCCCTACTCCGGCCAACACCTCAGCACCACCTGTAGCAACTTGCCAACCCCCCCCCAACCCCCGCTTCTCCTTCACCCAAATCCAAACAGCTGATGTTCTGAAAGAGCTGCAAAATCTGGATGCCTACAAATCAGCTGGGCTAGAAAATCTGGACCCTTTCTTTCTAAAATGTTCCTCCTAAACAATTGCAACCCCTATTACTTGCCTATTCAACCTCTCTTTCGTATCGTCTGAGATCCCCAAAGATTGGAAAGCAGCCGCGGTCATCCCCCTCTTCAACGGCGGAGACACCTTAGACCCAAACTGTTATAGACCTATATCCATCCTGCCCTGCCTTTCTAAAATCTTCGAAAGCCAAGTTAATCAACAGATAACCGACCATTTCGAATCCCAACGTACCTTCTCCACTATGCAATCTGGTTTCCGAGCTGGTCATGGGTGCACCTCAGCCACGCTCAAGGTCCTAAATGATATCATAACTGACTCTCAATCACCGCATTCTTATCAGAAGACTCAATAGCCTTGGTTTCTCAAATGACTGCCTCGCCTGGTTCACCAACTACTTCTCAGATAGAGTTCAGTGTGTCAAATTGGAGGGCCTGTTGTCCGGACCTCTGGCAGTCTCTAAGGGGGTGCCTTAGGGTTCAATTCTTGGGCCAACTCTTTTCTGTGTATATATCAATGATGTCTCTCTTGCTGCTGGTGATTCTCTGATCCACCTCTACGCAGACGACTCCCTTCTGTATACATCTGGCCCTTCTTTGGACACTCTGCTAACAAGCCTCCAAACGAGCTTCAACGCCATACAACTCTCCTTCTGTGGCCTCCAACTGCTTTTAAATGCTAGTAAAACTAACTGCATGCTCTTCAACTGATTGCTGCCCGCACCCTCCCGCCCAACTAGCATCACTACTCTGGACGGTTCTGACCTAGAATATGTGGACAACTACAAATACCTAGCTGTCTGGTTAGACTGTAAACTCTCCTTCCAGACTCACATTAAGCATCTCCAATCCAAAATGAAATCTAGAATCGGCTCCCTATTTCACAACAAAGCCACCTTCACTCATGCTGCCAAACATACCCTCGTAAAACTGACTATCCTACCGATCCTTGATTTTGGCGATGTCATTTACAAAATAGCCTCCAACACTCTACTCAGCAAATTGGATGTAGTCTATCACAGTGCCATCCGTTTTGTCACCAAAGCCCCATATTCTACCCACCACTTCGACCTCTGTGCTCTCGTTGGCTGGCCCTCACTACATATATTTGGCGCCAAATCCACTGGCTCCAGGTCATCTATAAGTCTTTGCTAGGTAAAGCCCCGCCTTATTTCAGCTCACTGATCACCATTGCAACACCCACCCGTAGCACGCGCTCCAGCAGGTATGTTGCACTGGTCATCCCCAAAGACAACACTTCCTTTGGCCACCTTTCCTTTGAATTGCAAATTCTCTGAAGCTGGAGTCTTATATCTCCCTCTCTAACTTTAAGCATCAGCTGTCAGAGCAGCTTACCGATCACTGTACCTGTACACAGCCAATCTGTAAATAGCCCACCCAACTTCCTCATCCCCATATTATTACTTACACTCTTGCTCTTTTGCACCCCAGTATCTCTACTTGCACATCATCATCTGCACATATATCACTCCAGTATTCATGCTAAATTGTAATTATTTTCGCCTCTATGGCCTATTTATTGCCTACCTCCCTACTCTTCTACATTTGCAAACACTGTACATAGATCTTTCTATTTTTATTTTCCTTTGTGTTATTGACTGTACGTTTGTTTATGTGTAACACTGTGTTGTTGTTTTTGTCGCACTGCTATGCTTTATCTTCGCCAGGTCGCAGTTGTAAATGAGAACTTGTTCTCAACTGGCCTACCTGGTTAAATAAAGGTGAAATAAATAAAAATAAATAAAAAATGTCAGGCCATCCGTCTGTGAGCTGAAGCTGAAACGCAGTTGGGTCATGCGGCAAGACAATGATCCAAAACACATAAACAAGTCTACATGAAAATAGCTAAAAAGCAACAAATTTGAAGATTTGGAATGATCTAGTCAAAGTCCAGACCTAATCCCAATTGAGATATTGTGAAAACGACTTGAAACGAGCAGTTCAAACTTGAAAAAACACAAGTGTCACTGAGTTACAGCAATTCTCCATGGAAGAGTGGGCCAAAATTCCTCCACAGCGACACGGGAGACTGATCAACAACTACAGGAAGCAGCTGGTTGGAGTCATTGCAGCTGAAGGTGGCACAACCAGATATTGAGTGTTTGTGGGCAATTACTCTTTCACAAAGGCATTGGGTGTTGACTACTTTCTTTATGAAATAAATTAAATAAGTATATCATTTTTGTGTTATTTGTTCACTCAGGTTCCCTTTATCTAATATTAGGTTTTGGTTGAAGATCTAAAAACATTTAGTATCAAAAAATATGCAAAAGTAGAGAAAGTTAGAAAGGGGGCAAATACTTTTTCACGGCACTGTATGTGGGCTGGGCAAAGAGCTAGAATGTGTAATTGTGTCACGGTTGTTGTCGGTGAAGGAGGACCAATACGCAGCAGGTACGTGTATGCTCATCTTGATTTTTATTAACTACAAAAATGAACATACAAAATAACAAAAACGAAACGAACGAACAACTACAAACAGTCTGGTAAAGCATACGGCTTACACACAGAACAATCACCCACCAATAACACACACAAACACACCCTAATATATGGGACTCTCAATCAAAGGCAGATAGACAACACCTGCCTTCAACTGAGAGTCCCAACCCCAATCAACCAAACATAGAAACACACACACTAGACTAACCATAGAATTAACTAAACATAAACCAAAACCCGGAAATACTAAATCAAACACCCTTTACACAAACGCACCACCCCGAACCACATAAAACAAATACCCCCTGCCACGCCCTGACCAAACTACACAACAATTAACCTTATATACTGGCCAGGACGTGACAAATTGTAGTCACAATATAATCATGTGGAACACATCGTCACAATTTAATAACGTGGAACACATAGTCACAATATAATAATGTGGAACACATAGTCACAATAAAATCATGGTGAACACATAGTCGGCAGGTAGCCTAGTGGTTAGAGTGTTGAACTAGCAACTGAAAAGGTTGAAAGATCAAATCCCCGAGCTGACAAGGTAAAAATCTGTCATTCTGCTGCTGAACAAGGCAGTTAACCCACTGTTCCTAGGCTGTCATTGAAAATAAGAATTTGTTCTTAACTGACTTGCCTAGTTAAATAAAGGTAAAATAAAAATAAAAAAATGATGTAGAACACATAGTCACAATATAATCATGATAAACTCATAGTAACAATATAATCATGTGGAACACATAGTCACAATATAATAATGTGGAACACATAGTCACAATATAATTATGTGGAACACATAGTCACTATATAATCATGTGGAACACATAGTCACAATATAATCATGTGGAACACATAGTCACTATATAATTATGTGGAACACATTTTTAATTCTAAGTTAAACACCAATGGATCTAGAATGCCAAACCCCCTTTTCCATGTACAGTGAATTCAGAAAGTATTCAGAACCTTTATTTTTCCCACATTTTGTTACGTTACAGCCTTATTCTAAAATTCATTAAAAAAAAACTCCCTCATCAATCTACACACAATACCCCATAATGACAAAGCAAAAAATAAAATAAAAACTGAAATATCACATTTATGTAAGTATTCAGACCCTTTGTTGAAGTACCTTTGGCAGCTATTACAGCCTTGGGTCTTCTTGGGTATGACGCTACAAGCTTGGCACACCTGTATTCGGGGAGTTTCTCCCATTCTTCTGTGCAGATCCTCTCAAGCTCTGTCAGGTACATACAGTGTATGTACCTACTGTCTGGCCTCTGTGACCTCATGCATTCCCATTACTTTGTGAGGCACATGAGGACAATAACCCTGTAGCAGGAATGTGCCTGAACACTCATGTTGCTGCAGACATCTGAGATATGCCCTCGCTCCGCTGTCACCTTTACCATTTCCTGGAGAACAACAAAACACAGTCCATCCTGGACGCTTTACAGTGAGGTGTGTGTGTGTGTTTGCGTGTTCGTGTGGTCTTTCTCAGTCTTCATCTTCAGGACCTTGTGCAGTCTCTCTCTATCTATCTCTCTCTCTCTCTCTTCCTCTCTCCCTCTTTCCCTCTCTCCCTCAAGGCAATGTGTGTTAGTATTAGTGAGAGAAACAAGGAGAGCTTATTGTCTGCCCCTGCCTCCCCCTTGTGGCCCAGACAGAGAGAGAGAGAAAGAGAGAGAGAGCACCTACTCTCATTTTCCTCTCCACAGCTTTACTGAGCCTGTTGGCCAATAAACAGGCATGATACCTACCCTGTGTGTGTGTGTGTGTGTGTGTGTGTGTGTGTGTGTGTGTGTGTGTGTGTGTGTGTGTGTGTGTGTGTGTGTGTGTGTGTGTGTGTGTGTGTGTGTGTGTGTGTGTGTGTGTGTGTGTGTGTGTGTGTGTGTGTGTGTGTGTGTGTGTATTTTGTGTGTGTGTATTTTGTGTGTGTGCGTGTGTATGAATTTACATTCTAAATAAGTAG
The DNA here is from genome assembly GCF_965601325.2 of Salmo salar. Classification (NCBI taxonomy): domain Eukaryota; kingdom Metazoa; phylum Chordata; class Actinopteri; order Salmoniformes; family Salmonidae; genus Salmo; species Salmo salar. Next base: position 35,627,144 of record NC_138299.1, read on the forward strand.
AATTATAACTCTCACTATGGTAGACCACAAACAGCTGCGCTCCAGCCTAGGGAAGAAGAGAGACACTGAGAAAATACAATGAGAAAGGTGCAGAAGGGAAGAGAGACACTGAGAAAATACAATGAGAAAGGTGCAGAAGGGAAGAGAGACACTGAGAAAATACAATGAGATAGTTGCAGAAGGGAAGAGAGAAAAAGAGAGAAAGACAAAAACCTAAGTTCTCTGAAACTTGTCTGCAGAGTGGTTAACATCTGAGCTTTCACATTAATGAGAGAAACAAAAATGAAAATATTAATCCTTGGGAGAGAGAAGGGAGAGAGGGGGAAAGACAGAGAGAAGGGAGAGAGAGTGGGAAAGAGAGAGAAGGGAGAGAGAGCTAGGGACAGAGATAGAGAGATGGAGAGAGGGAAGTGGTCTTTACTGCTGGAGGGAGAGAGAGAGAGCAGGGGGAGAGAGACGGAGAGAGAGTAGACGGAGAGAGAGATAGAGACATAAAGAGAAAGACTGTAGACTTGGGGAAGAGAGGGAGTGATCTTTACTGCCGGAGGGAGAGAGAGGGAGAAGGGGTCAGAGAAGCTCTGCTGCAGTGGAATAGAGGAGTGGGTTTAAGCAGGAGAGTAAACAGATGTAAATTCTAAGATGGCAGACGTTTGGAGCCATCCAAAGGGCAAACACTTTTTTTCTTCCTCACTTTTTTCTCTCCCTAAAGGTTGAGATTAATTAACCTGTAATTCTTTCTCTCTCTCTCTCGTAGTTGAGAGGTCGTGTGGAGGGCTCTGTCCTTAGTTATTTTCTTGATTCTTTCCTTTTGTCTTTTCTTCCAATTTTTATTTTCTATGGTGGAGGGTTAACACACAGTTAGTTTATTAACAGTACCCACAGTTTTTTCAAAGTTAATAAGGAGGAAGAGGACAGAGTTTTAGTTCCCTGGGGTTTGAACGGTGTTGTGGGCGCAATGGCTTCGCAGCATAGTGTGGAGGAGACACTGTCGTTACGGCATGGATTCAGATGTGTTCCTGAGAATGGAGTTAAAATCTCTTATGGACAGGCGTTCCGCTAGCGGAATGCCTCGCGAATATCCAATGGTAGCGCCTGGCGCGAAATACGAAAAACCTTAAAAATGCTATAATTTCAATTTCTCAAACATATGACTATTTTACACCATTTGAAAGATAAGACTCTCCTTTATCTAACCACATCGTCTGATTTCAAAAAGGCTTTACAGCGAAAGCAAAACATTAGATTATGTCAGGAGAGTACCCAGCCAGAAATAATCACACACCCATTTTTCAAGCTAGCATATATGTCACAAAAACCAAAACCACAGCTAAATGCAGCACTAAACTTTGATGATCTTCATCAGATGACACTCCTAGGACATGATGTTATACAATACATGCATGTTTTGTTCAATCAAGTTCATATTTATATAAAAAAACAGCTTTTTTACATTAGCATGTTTTGTTCAGAACTAGCATACCCACCGAAAACTTCCGGTGAATTTACTAAATTACTCACGATAAACGTTGACAAAAAACATAACAATTATTTTAAGAATTATAGATAGAGAACTCCTTTATGCAATCGCGGTGTCTGATTTTAAAATAGCTTTTCGGTGAAAGCACATTTTGCAATATTCTGAGTATATAGCCCGGCCATCATGGCTAGCTATTTTGACACCCACCAAGTTTGGCACTCACCAAACTCAGATTTACTATAAGAAAAATTGGATTACCTTTGCTGTTCTTCGTCAGAATGCACTCCCAGGACTTCTACTTCAACAACCAATGTTGGTTTGGTTCCAAATAATCCATAGTTATATCCAAATAGCGGCGTTTTGTTCGTGCGTTCAAGACACTATCCGAAGGGTGACGCGCCGGCGCATATCGTGACAAAAAAATTCAAAATATTCCATTACCGTACTTCGAAGCATTTTTCTCGTAAAATAGCGATAATATTCCGACCGGGAGAAGTTGTTTTCGTTCAAAGACTCAAAGAAGAAAATGGACTCTTCACGTGCATGCGCACACCCGTCTCATTGTTCTTAGATCGACCACTTACCAAATGCGCTACTGTTTTTCAGCCAGGAAGTGCAGAGTCATCATTCAACGTTCTGGCGCCTTCTGAGAGCCTATGGGAGCTTTAGAAAGTGTCACGTTACAGCAGAGATCCTCTGTTTTGGAATAGAGATGACAAAGAAGGCCAAGCAATGGTCAGACAGGCCACTTCCTGTAAAGGAATCTTTCAGGTTTTGACCTGCCATTTGAGTTCTGTTATACTCACAGACACCATTCAAACAGTTTTAGAAACTTTGGAGTGTTTTCTATCCAAAGCAAATAATTATATGCATATTCTAGTTACTGGGCAGGAGTAGTAACCAGATTAAATCTGGTACGTTTTTTATCCGGCCGTGCAAATACTGCCCCCTATCCCCAACAATTTAATGTGCTTCTTCTTGAGTCACTCCTTTGTTGCCTTGGTCATGTGTTTTGGGTCATTGTCATGCTGGAATTCCCATCCACGACCCATTTTCAATACCCTGGCTGAGGGAAGAAGGTTCTCACCCAAGATTTGACGGTACATGGCCCCGTCCATCATCCCTTTGATGCGGTGAAGTTGTCCTGTCCCCTTAGCAGAAAAACACCTCCAAAGCATAATGTTTCCACCTCCATGTTTGATGGTGGGGATGGCGTTCTTGGGGTCATAGGCAGCATTCCTCCTCCTCCAAACACAGCGAGTTGAGTTGATGCCAAAGAGCTCCATTTTGGTCTCATCTGACCACAACACTTTCACCCAGTTGTCCTCTGAATCATTCAGATGTTCATTGGCAAACTTCAGACGGGCATGTATATGTGCTTTCTTGAGCAGGGGGACCTTGCGGGCGCTGCAGGATTTCAGTCCTTCACGGCGTAGTGTGTTACCAATTGTTTTCTTGGTGACTATGGTCCCAGCTGCCTTGAGATCATTGACAAGATCCTCCCGTGTAGTTCTGGGCTGATTCCTCACCGTTCTCATGATCATTGCAACTCCATGAGGTGAGATCTTGCATGGATCCCCAGGCCGAGGGAGATTGACAGTTCTTTTGTATTTCTTCCATTTGCGAATAATTGCACCAACTGTTGTCACCTTCTCACCAAGCTGCTTGGTGATGGTCTTGTAGCCCATTCAAGCCTTGTGTAGGTCTACAATCTTGTCCCTGACATCCTTGGAGAGCTCTTTGGTCTTGGCCATGGTGGAGAGTTTGGAATCTGATTGATTGATTGCTTCTGTGGACAGGTGTCTTTTATTCAGGTAACAAGCTGAGATTAAGAGTGTGCTCCTAATCTCAGCTCATTACCTGTATAAAAGACATCTGGGAGCAGTTGAGAGGTGGTCAAATACTTATTTCTCTCATTAAAATGCAAATAAATGTATAACATTTTTGAAATGCGTTTTTCTGGATTTTTTTGTTCTTATTCTGTCTCTCACTGTTCAAATAAACCTACCATTAAAATTATAGACTGATCATTTCTTTGTCAGTGGGCAAATGTACAATATCAGCAGGGGATCAAATACTTTTTTTCCCTCACTGTATATAGGGGATAGGGTGCCCTTTTGGATGCGGTCCCTGCCGGGTCAGGGGACCCGGCTGGGAAGGGAAGACTAGGGGTACGTCCCAAAGAGCACCCTGTTCCGTACATGGAGAATCGTGTGCATAGAGAATAGGGTGCATAGAGAATAGAGTGCATAGAGAACAGGATGCCATTTGGGACACATTCCATCACAATGAGCTCTGGGGTAATTAGAAACGTCTATCTGAGGCTCATCCATCTTCTGCTGCTGGAATCAGCTCCCAGCGCACCCCATTACCCTCATCACCCCCCATCACCCTCATTACGCCCATCACCCCCCTCACCCCTCATCACCACCCATCACCCCCCCCCCCCCCCCCCCGGCCCACACCCAGCCCACCCCATCACCCCCAGCCTACCCCATCACTCCCTCCATGTATTAAATGGTCCAGACATACACTACATGACACAAAGGTATGTGGACACCTGCCCATTCAACATCTCATTCCAAAATCATCGGTATTAACATGGAGTTGGTCCCCCCTTTGCTTCTATAACCTGTTAGGGCTAGGGGGCAGTATTGACACGGCTGGATAAAAAACATACCCGATTTAATCTGGTTACCACTCCTACCCAGTAACTAGAATATGCATATACTTATTACATATGGATAGAAAACACCCTAAAGTTTCTAAAACTGTTTGAATGGTGTCTGTGAGTATAACAGAACTCAAATGGCAGGTCAAAACCTGAGAGATTCCTTTACAGGAAGTGGCCTGTCTGACCATTTCTTGAACTTCTTTTCCATCTCTATCTTTTACTAAGGATCTCTGCTCTAACGTGACACTTCCCACGTCTTCCATAGGCGCTCAGAGCCCGGGAAAAAACAGAATGTCGTCATTCCAGCCCCAGGCTGAAACACATTATCGCCTTTCTCAAGTGGCCGATCAAGGGACTCTGGGCTTATGTGCGTGACCCGACCGCCTCCGCCTTTGTGATTTTTTCCTCTGTTTGCCGAAAAGGAGATTCCCTGTCGGAATATTATCGCTTTTCTACGAGAAAAATGGCGTAAAAATTGATTTTAAACAGCGGTTGACATGCTTCGAAGTACGGTAATGGAATATTTAGAATTTTATTGTCACGAATTGCGCCATGCGCGCGACACTTCTTTACCATTTCGGATAGTGTCTGGAACGCACGAACAAAACGCCGCTATTCGGATATAACGATGGATTATTTTGGACCAAACCAACATTTGTTATTGAAGTAGCAGTCCTGGGTGTGCATTCTGACGAAGAACACAAAAGGTAATCAAACTTTTATAATAGTAAATATGATTATGGTGAGTGCTAAACTTGCCGGGTGTCTAAATAGCGAGCCCGTGATGCCTGGGCTATGTACTTAGAATATTGCAAAATGTGCTTTCACCAAAAAGCTATTTTAAAATCGGACATATCGAGTGCATAGAGGAGGTCTGTATCTATAATTCTTAAAATAATTGTTATGCTTTTTGTGAACGTTTATCGTGAGTAATTTAGTAAAATGTTAGCGAATTCCCCGGAAGTTTGCGGGGGGTATGCTAGTTCTGAACGTCACATGCTAATGTAAAAAGCTGGTTTTTGATATAAATATGAACTTGATTGAACAAAACATGCATGTATTGTATAACATAATGTCCTAGGGTTGTCATCTGATGAAGATCATCAAAGGTGAGTGCTGCATTTAGCTGTCTTCTGGGTTTTGGTGACATTATATGCTGGCTTGAAAAATGGGTGTCTGATTATTTCTGGCTTGGTACTCTGCTGACATAATCTAATGTTTTGCTTTCGTTGTAAAGCCTTTTTGAAATCGAACAGTGTGGTTAGATTAACGAGAGTCTTGTCTTTATATAGCTGTAAAATAGTCATATGTTTGAGAAATTGAAGTAATAGCATTTTTAAGGTTTTGAAAATCGCGCCACAGGCTGCAAGTGGCTGTTACGTAGGTGGGACGCAAGCGTCCCACCTAGCCCATAGAGGATAACAGCCTCCACTATTCTGGGAAGGCTTTCTACTAGATGTTGGAACATTGCTGCAGGGACTTGCTTCCATTCAGTCAGAAGCGCATTAGTGAGGTTGGGCACTGATGTTGGGCGATTAGGCCTGGCTCGCAGTTGGCGTTCCAAATCATCCCAAGGTGTTCAATGGGGTTGAGGTCAGGGCTCTGTGCAGGCCAGACAAGTTTTTCCACACTGATCTTGACAAACCATTTCTGTACGGAACTCGCTATGTGCACGTGGGCATTGTCATACTGAAACAGGAAAGGCCCTTCCCCAAACTGTTGCCACAAAGTTGGAAACACAGAATCATCTAGAATGTGATTGTATGCTGTAACGTTAATATTTCCCTTCAGTGGAACTAAGGGGCCTAGCCCAAACCATGAACAACAGCCCCAGATCATTATTCCTCCTCCACCAAACTTTATAGTTGGCACTATGCATTCGGACATGTAGCATTCACCCGGCATCCGCCAAACCCATATTCATCCGTCAGACTGCCAGATGGTGAAGCGTGATTCATCACTCCAGAGAAGGCGTTTCTACTGCTCCAAAGTCCAATGGTGGTCATCTTAGGCTTGTGTGCGGCTGCTCGGCCATGGAAACCCATTTCATAAAGCTTCCGACGAACAGTTCTTGTGCTGACGTTGCTTCCAGAGGCAGTTTGGAACTCGGTAGTGAGTGTACTCGCTTCAGCACACGGCGGTCCCATTTTGTGAGATTGTGTGGCCTACCACTTCGCGATGAGCCCCTTTTGCTCCTAGACGTTTCCACTTCACAGCACTGACAGTTGACCGGGAAGCTCTAGCAGGGCTGAAATTTGATGAACTGACTTGCTGAAAAGGTGGACTCCTATGAAGGTGCAACATTTAAAGTCACTGAGCTCTTCAGTAAGGCCATTATCCTGCCTATGTTTATCTATGGAGATTGCATGGCTGTATGCTTGATTTGATACACCTGTCAGGAACGGGTGTGGCTGAAATAGCCGAATCCACTCATCTGAAGAGGCGTCCACATACTTTGTATATTTAGTGTATCATAGTGACATCAGTAATGGTTGTTAAATGTGCAGATTGGGTCTGACTCTGACCATGGGAACACTTTAGCCATTAGCACCTCTAGTGAGGGTTTATGAAAACATTACATACTCTCTCCATGCATCCAGCACTCTACCATCTAAGCAGCCAAGGATTACACATGCACGCTCGCACTCACTCACTCACTCACTCACTCACTCACTCACTCACTCACTCACTCACTCACTCACTCACTCACTCACTCACTCACTCACTCACTCACTCACTCACTCACTCACTCACTCACTCACTCACTCACTCACACACTCACACACTCACACACTCACACACTCACACACACACACACACACAGACTAAACTGAAGCATACAGGCTGGCTGGCTGCTCCTACATCACTTATTAAAACTGTACCTTATCAGATACGGAGCACCATTGAAGTTTGACATTGACAAAAAAAATCTGTTTTCCCAGCCGCTGTGTGAGGCAGAGTGTGTATGTGTTTATAAAGACCACCACTGTAGTAAAGATCTGGAAAGTGTGTGTGTGTGTTGTATTTTTAATTCAGGCCTGTTGAATCAGTTGAGTTGTAATGGCTTAATTGCCAAGGAACTCTAATTCTAAAAAGGTCTACAAATAAAACAGCTTTCAGTTTGTTTTTACGAAACTTGCAGTTTGGGAAAATAGCCCAAAAAACAGTCACAGTGATAACGTGTCAACAAAGGCACCCAAGGTAATAATGAGAGAACTCACACTGCATTTTCATATGTTACCAAAATTTGTTTTAGGCTGTGAGAAATAAATTCAGAGATTGTGTGTTGCCCGATTGCGCCTAAGATCTTTTCCTGTGAATAACATTTACTAATTATCTTAGACGGGTCAGCATCCTTTACTGATGCAAGCTTTATGTAATTTAATTAATGAAGCTCTGAAAGAGAGAGATGGAGAGAGGGAAAGAGAGAGAGGGAGAGAGAGAGGGAGAAAGAGAGAGAGAGAGAGAGAGAGAGAGATGGAGAGAGAGATAGGGAGAAAGAGAGGAAGGGAGAGAGAGAGAGAGAGAGAGAGAGAGAGAGGGAGAGAGAGAGAGGAAGGGAGGGAGAGAGAGCAATTACACGAGAGAGAGGGAGGGAGAGAGTTTTAAAACAATAAAGGGAATACGGAAAGGGACCCTTCACCCTTAGGAAAATGTCTTTCATAATATTAATTAATAAATGATGATATAGGGGTGAAATATTCAGCAGATGATGTAGGCCACTTTCAGGGAGTTTGTGTACCATACACAGTCTTTGGTATCAGAACATTCTACAGAACACCTCTTCTGTGACTCAATTTCATGGTAAGGTCTACACTTGTATTCGGTGCATGTGACAAATAAAGTTTGATTGGATTTGAATCACCAGAGATACTGATTCAGATTTTGTCACTGACTCTGGTTTGTGTCCCAATAATGTCTCCTTTCTCCTGAGGTGTTAACTTGTTCACTTCCCGTCATGGATTTGAAAGGAAATTACTGATATTTCAAAACTCCCTCTAGCCCTTGTCTACACCAATCCAATGCTTTTAAATTTGTAGGCAATAGTGAACAAGTGCATTCTTCAGGAGGAAGGATAAATTATTTGGACGCAAACTCTGACTCTGACTAATGTTCTATCAATCATTTTAGCTGATATCCTTAGTGTTGTTCCCCTCGGTCTGGATGAAGTGCTGTAACTGCCTAGTTTTATTCTCTAATGTTCTCTGGAGTACTTTCTTGTGAAGACGAGAATGTGGAGAATGCATAAAAAAATTACACTTGAGAAGCACTCGCACTCCCCCTCCTGTATTACCTCACGCTGCTCCTCCTCCTACTGTATTACCTCATGATGCATCTCCTCTACCTCAAGCTGCTTCTACTATATTACCTCCCACTTCCCCTACTGTTTTACCTCACACTGCTCCTCCCCCTACTGTATTACCTCACGATGCATCTCCCCCTACCTCACGCTGCTTCTACTGTATTACCTCCCACTCCCCCTACTGTATTACCTCACTCTGTTCCTCCCCCTACTGTATTACCTCACACTACCCCTACTGTATTACCTCACACTCCCCTTACTGTATTACCTCACACTGCCTCTGCTGTATTACCTCACACTCCCCCTACTGTATTACCTCACACTGCTCCTCCCCCTACTGTATAACCTCACTCCCCCTACTGTATTACCTCACGCTGCATCTCTCCCTACTGTATTACCTCACACTCCCCCTACTGTATTACCTCACGTTGCATCTGCCCCTACTGTATTACCTCACGATGCACCTCCCCCTACTGTATTACCTCACGATGCACCTCCCCCTACTGTATTACCTCACGCTGCTCCTCCCTCTACTGTATTACCTCACGCTGCTCCTCCCCCTACTGTATTGCCTCACGCTGCTCCTCCCCCTACTGTATTACCTCGCACTCTCCCTACTGTATTACCTCACGCTCCTCCTCCCCCTACTGTATTACCTCACGCTGCACCTCCCCCTACTGTATTACCTCATGCTGCACCTCCCCCTACGGTATTACCTCACGCTGCGCCTCCCCCTACTGTAATACCTCACACTCCCCCTACTGTATTACCTCACGCTGCTCCTCCCCCTACTGTATTGCCTGACGCTGCTCCTCCCCCTACTGTATTACCTCACACTCCCCCTACTGTATTACCTCATGCTGCACCTCCCCCTACTGTATTACCTCAGGCTGCACCTCCCCCTACTGTATTACCTCATGCTGCACCTCCCCATACTGTATTACCTCACACTCCCCCTACTGTGTTACCTCACGCAGCATCTCTCCATTCACTGAACCTTCTTCCAGCCAGGACAAAGGCAACAAGAAGAGACCAAACAAGGTATACACAAAGCAAACGTTTTACTACATAATTATCAACTAGATACATGTGAATCGCCAGCTAGCTAGTTAAACAGGAATAAATTACCTAAAACGTATGTTATGCAAGGTTCAGTAGATTCTTTGTGGGTAAGTAGCTAACAATTCTTTGTGGCTATTTAGCTAGCCAGTTATCCCTATTGATTTATGTTACGTACACCTCTTGGCGGAGGGAACGCAACACCCTGCTACAACTCAACTCCCTGTGGAGTCAAAAAGGTACGTGACCGTAGGTGCGGGGAAGGACGACAAAGCAGAGAATAATACCGTTTACAGGGAATGTATTCTTCCTTAAACACGGTAAGGTGGGGAAAAGGGTCTGGACGGAACCAAAGCAAAGAAAGTAAAAGTTAAAGAGTCCCCTTCCCTACCTACCCACTACTTACCTAATCTTAGCACCACCTGGCGTGCTAACCAAAATACAGGGGCTGGTCCGCCCAGGTCTTACCTAGTGTGCATAGACAGAGTAAATACTACGGGTTATGTATGCCCACAGGTCTCTTGCCTAAACACTCCCAAGGTGCCTTCCCCTTCCCCTCCAAAACAAATTAAACAGAATAATTCACCAATACTTAGTGAACAGTTTGAATAAACCAAAAACACTAAGTCCTATGGCGTACACATAACACTGCAGGAGCGGCTACAAAATACTTTCAACAACTTTACAGACCAATCACCAACACAGAACATACAAAGAAGCTCTCTCCTCTGAACAAAGGAACAATGGCTTTTCAAGCTGCAGAAGGAATAGGTCATTATTAATGAGCCAGCTGTTTCCCCTGACAAGAGGGCGGGGTCAGAGCTCCAATCAGTGATGGGGCCGACCAATCAGCTGCTTGAGGAATCCAGGATTCCATTTCCTGAAATACACACATACACATACATACAAACCCACAACAACACAGAAACTGGGGAATGTAACACGACCACCCAAAACCTGAAAACCCCCAGTTTGCAACAACAAAAACCAACACGCATCCCCACTTACTAAGCACACGATAGAGCATTGGCGATCATGTTTTCCGAACCCTTCATATAGTTAGTGTCTGCCAGTCGGCCATGAGCATGAGCTCAGTTCTCTTTCCTTTATGAAGACAAAGGAATTGTCTGGTTGGAATATTTTTGAAGATTTATGATAAAAACATCCTAAAGATTGATTCTACACATCGTCTGACATGTTTATACAAACTGTAATATAACTTTTTTGACATTTCGTCTGGACTTTAGTGTGCGCACCTTCAGCATTTGGAATAGTGAATCTAACACGCAAACAAAATTGAGGTATTTGGACATAAAGATGAACTTTATCGAACAAATTGAACATTTATTGTGGAACTGGGATTCCTGGGAGTGCATTCCGATGAAGATCATCAAAGGTAAGTGAAGTGCTATTTCTGACTTCTGTTGACTCCACAACACGGGTATCTGTATGGCTTGTTTTGGTTTCTGAGCGCTGTACTCAGATTATTGCAAAGTGGGCTTTCGCCGTAAAGCTTTTTTGAAATTTGACACAGCGGTTGCATTAACCTGTTAGGGCTAGGGGGCAGCATTTGCACGTCTGGATAAAAAAATGTACCCGATTTAATCTGGTTACTAATCCTACCCAGTAACTAGAATATGCATATACTTATTATATATGGATAGAAAACACTCTAAAGTTTCTAAAACTGTTTGAATGGTGTCTGTGAGTATAACAGAACTCATTTGGCAGGCAAAACCCTGAGACATTTTCTGACAGGAAGTGGATACCTGATGTGTTGTATTACCTTTAAACCTATCCCATTGAAAAACACAGGGGCTGAGGAATATTTTGGCACTTCCTATTGCTTCCACTAGATGTCACCAGCCTTTACAAAGTCTTCTGGAGGGAGATCTGACCGAACAAGAGCCATGGAACGATGATGTCCCATTAGACACCTGGCGCGCGAGTTCATGTTGGGTACCCTCGTTCCAATACGTTATAAAAGAGTATGCATTCGTCCACCTTGAATATTATTCATGTTCTGGTTAAAAAAGGCCCTAATGATTTATGCTATACAACGTTTGACATGTTTGAACGAACGTAAATATATTTTTTCCCCTCGTTCATGACGAGAAGTCCGGCTGGCTTAGATCATGTGCTAACAAGACGGAGATTTTTGGACATAAATGATGAGCTTTTTTGAACAAAACTACATTCGTTATGGACCTGTGATACCTGGAAGTGACATCTGATGAAGAGAATCAAAGGTAATGGATTATTTACATAGTATTTTCGATTTTAGATCTCCCCAACATGACGTCTAGTCTGTATCGCAACGCGTATTTTTCTGGGCGCAGTGCTCAGATTATTGCAAAGTGTGATTTCCCAGTAAGGTTATTTTTTAAATCTGGCAAGTTGATTGCGTTCAAGAGATGTAAATCTATAATTCTTTAAATGACAATATAATATTTTACCAATGTTTTCTAATTTTAATTATTTAATTTGTGACGCTGACTTGACTGCCGGTTATTGGAGGGAAACGATTTCCTCAACATCAATGCCATAGTAAAACGCTGTTTTTGGATATAAATATGAACTTGATAGAACTAAAAATGCATGCATTGTCTAACATAATGTCCTAGGAGTGTCATCTGATGGAGATTGTAAAAGGTTAGTGCATCATTTTAGCTGGTTTTATGGTTTTGGTGACCCTGTCTTTGACTTGACAAAACATTACACACAACTCTTGTAAATGTACTGTCCTAACATACTCTAAATTTATGCTTTCGCCGTAAAACCTTTTTGAAATCGTAAAACGTGGTTAGATTAAGGAGATGTTTATCTTTCAAAGGGTGTAAAATAGTTGTATGTTTGAAAAATTTGAATTTTGACATTTATTTGGATTCAAATTTGCCGCTCTTGAAATGCACCTGCTGTTGATGGAGTGCACCACGGGTGGCACGCTAGCGTCCCACCTAGCCCATAGAGGTTAAGGAGAAGTTTAGCTATAATTCTGTGCAAAACACTTGTATCTTTTATCAAAGTTTATGATGAGTATTTCTGTAAATTGATGTGCTCATTCACCGGTAGGTTTGGAGGCAAAACATTTCTGAACATTACACGCTAATGTAAATGGGTTTTTTGGATATAAATATTAACTTTATTGAGCAAAACATTACATGTATTGTGTAACATGAAGACCTATGAGTGCCATCTGATGAAGATCATCAAAGGTTAGTGATTAATTTTAGCTGTATTTCTGGTTTTTGTGACGCCTCTCCTTGCTTGGAAAATGGCTGTGTGGTTTTTCTTGTCTAGATGCTGTCCTAACATAATCTAATGCTATGCTTTCGCCGTAAAGCCTTTTTGAAATTGGACACTGTGGTTGAATTAACATGAAGCTTATCTTTAAAATGGTGTATAATACTTGTATGTATGAGAAATTTGAATTATGAGATTTTTGTTGTTTTGAATTTGGCACTCTGCTATTTCACTAGCTGTTGGCGAGTTGGACGCGTCCCACATACCCCAGAGAGGTTAAAAAGTGCTTTCTGGAGCGTTTTTTGAAATTCTTTCGATTTTTTGGTCAATTATACATGTATAAGAACTGTATGAACATACTTTTGTCATATTTTATTGTCATATTGTTTTTACTTGTCCATAAGGCATATGTTTTGTCCATTTGCAATATGATTTCATAGGAAGTCAACAGTCGAAGTCGAAAGTCAGTGAACCATTGCCAAATGCCATAAGAAATGTCCAAATGCAATATGAAAGTATTGAAAGTGCCAAATCAGGATGTTTTGTCCATTTGCAATATGATTTCATAGAAAGTCAAAAGTCGAAGTCAAAAGTCAGTGAACCATTGCCAAATGCCATAAGAAATGTCCAATTGCAATATGAAAGCATTGAAAGTGCAAAATCAGGGTGTTATGTCCATTTGCCATGTACGATCATATGAAGTCGGTTTCCAAACCCCAAAGTCAGTGAACCATGTCCAAATGGCATTTACACTGCCCAAATGATATAGCCCTATGTTAACTTGTTATGGATAGGGGGCAGTATTTTCACGGCCGGATAAAAAACGTACCCGATTTAATCTGATTATTACTCCTGCCCAGAAACTAGAATATGCATATAATTATTAGCTTTGGATAGAAAACACTCCAAAGTTTCTAAAACTGTTTGAATGGTGTCTGTGAGTATAACAGAACTCATTTGGCAGGCCAAAACCTGAGAAGATTACATGCAGGAAGTGCCCTGTCTGACAATTTCTTGCCCTTCTTGATTATCTCTATCTATTACAGAGGATCTCTGCTGTTACGTGACACTTCCTACGGCTCCCATGGGCTCTCAGAAGGCGGCAAAAAGCTGAATCGTGGCTTTGCAGGCTCTGGTTGAAAAAAAGTAGCGCGTTTGGGTAGTGGCTGGTTACAGTACTGTGAGACTCAGGCTCGTGCCCGCGTCGACAGAATGCTTTGTTTTCTTTCGTCTGTTTACCTAAATGCAGATTCCCGGTCGGAATATTATCGCTTTTTTACGAGAAAAATGGCATAAAAATTGATTTTAAACAGCGGTTGACATGCTTCGAAGTACGGTAATGGAATATTTAGAAATCTTTTGTCACGAATTGCACCATGCTCGTGACCCTTATTTACACTTCGGATAGTGTCTTGAACGCACGAACAAAACGCCGCTATTTGGATATAACGATGGATTATTTTGAACCAAACCAACATTTTTTATTGAAGTAGCAGTCCTGGGAGTGCATTCTGACGAAGACAACATAGGTAATCAAACTTTTGTAATAGTAAATCGGAGTTTGGTCAGGGCTAAACTTGGTCGGTGTCTAAATGGCTAGCCGTGATGGCTGGGCTATCTACTGAGAATATTGCAAAATGTGCTTTCACCGAAAGCTATTTTAAAATCGGACATATCGAGTGCATAGAGGAGTTCTGTATCTATAATTCTTAAAATAATTGTTATGTTTTTTGTGAACGTTTATCGTGAGTAATTTAGTAAATTCACCGGATGTTTGCGGGGGGTATGCTAGTTCTGAACGTCACATGCTAATGTAAAAAAGCTGTTTTTTGAAGTAATAGCATTTCTAAGGTATTTGAAAATCGCGCCACGGGATTCAACTGGCTGTTGCGTAGGTGGGACGAATTCGTCCCGCCTAGCCCAGAGAGGTTAAAGCATTTAGTCTGCAGGTAAGGTGATACTGTTGTACACTACACCTGTTGGAGGAGCTAATGACGTTACAGAGAAAGAGGCAAATTAACGGCATCTAAATATACATGTGTTATACAGGAGAGGAGAGGCAGTAAGGTAAAACAAAGCCCCCATCATTTTTCTCCATCAACACATCTGAGGATGGCCATGGCACTGTGACCACTGTGTGGTTACTGTTCCATTCAAACATCACTTGTTTTGTTGATGTGCTCCTTCATCCTTTTTCTATCCAGTTTTTATTTTATTTTACTTTGAAAGATACATGTTTCTTTCTAAAGCGAGAGGCACCTTGTTCTTGGAAAATAAAGAGCATATTTTAATTAATTAGTTGAAAAACAGAGGTAATGAACTACGGAGGCAGCATGGCCATGATGCTAGGGATGTGCCTCAAATGGCACACTATTCCCTATATGGGGCACTACATTTGACCATTTGACCCATTGTGCTCTATGTAGGAAATAAGGTGCTATTTGGTCTGCTGCCTTGATCCACCTTCCAGGCAGGCTGTGATGTGAAGTCTCTGTAACACAATGGGGAGATGTAGGGATAAAAGGAATGTAGCGAGAGAGTGGAAGAAGAGAGAGTAGTGGTAGGAGAGAGACAGCGAGAGTAGTGGTAGGAGAGAGATAGAGAGAGTAGTGGTAGGAGAGAGACAGAGAGAGTAGTGGAAGGAGAGATATTGAGAGAGTAGAGGTAGGAGAGATGGAGAGAATAGTTGTAGAAGAGATATAGAGAGAAAGAGAACAGTGGTAGGAGAGAGATAAAGAGAGCAGTGGTAGGAGAGAGATAGAGAGAGTAGTGGTAGGAGAGAAATAGAAAGAGTTGTGATAGAGTAGTGGCAGGAAAGAGAGAGAGAGTAGTGGTAGCAGAGAGATAGAGACTAGTGGTAGAAGACAGAGAGAGTAGTGGTAGGAGAGAAAGAGAGAGAGCAGTGATAAGAGAGAGAAAGAGAGTAGTGGTAGGAGAGAGATGGAGAGAGTAGTGGTCTGAGAGACATGGATAGAGTAGTGATAGAGAGTGTAGTGGTAGGAGAGACATTGAGCGATATGGAGAGAGTAGAGGTAGAGAGAGTAGTGGTAGAATTTAAGATAGGGAGAGTAGTGAAAGGAGAGAGATAGAGTAGTGGCAGGAAAGAGATAGAGAGATTAGTGGTAGGAGAGAGGTAGAGAGATGTGGAGAGAGTAGTGGTAGGAGAGAGAGAGTGAGAGTAGTGGTAGGAGAGAGGTAGAGAGATGTGGAGAGAGTAGTGGTAGGAGGAGATAGAGAGATAGAGAGAGTAGTGGTAGGAGGGAGATAGAGAGAGTAGTGGTATGAAAGAGCTAGAGAGAGTAATGGTAGGAGAGAGAGAGAGCGAGTGGTGGTAGGAAAGAAATAGAGAGAGTAGTGTTAGGAGAGAGACAGAGAGAGTAGTGGTAGGAGAGAGATAGACAGTGTAGTGGTAGGAGAGAGATAGAGAGAGTAGTGTTAGGAGAGAGATAGAGAGAGTAGTGGAAGGAGAGAGATAGAGAATAGTTGTAGGAGAGAGATATAGTGAGTAGTGGTAGGAGAGATAAAGAGAGCAGGGGTCGGAGAGAGATAGAGAGAGTAGTGATAGAAGAGAGAGAGTAGTGGTAGAAGAGATAGAGAGACAAGTGGCAGGAGAGACATGGATAGAGTAGTGATTGAGAGTGTAGTGGTAGGAGACAGAGAGATATGGAGAGAGTATTGGTAGGAGAGAGGTAGAGAGATACAGAGAGAGCAGGGGTAGGAGAGAGATAGAGAGAGTAGTGATAGGAGAGAGATCGAGAATAGTTGTAGGAGAGAGAGAGTAGTGGTAGAAGAGAGAGAGTAGTGGTAGGAGAGAGAGAGAGAGAGAGAGAGAGAGAGAGAGAGAGAGATTGAGAATAGTGGTAGGAGAGAGATAGAGTAGTGGTAGGAGAGAGATAGAGATAGAGAGATATAGAGAGAGATGTGGTAGAAGAGATAGAGAGAGCAGGGGTAGGGGAGATAGAGAGACTAGTGGCAGGAGAGAAATGGAGAGAGTAGTGATAGGAGAGAGATAGTAGTGATGGTAGAGAGATAGAGAGAGTAGTGGTAGGAGGGATATAGAGAGTAGTGGTATGAGAGAGAGAGAGAGAGAGAGAGAGATTGAGAATAGTGGTAGGAGAGAGAGCGAGAGTAGTGGTAGGAGAGATTGAGAAAGTAGTGTTCAGAGAGAAATAGAGAGTGTAGTTGTAGGAGAGAGATAAAGAGATATGGAGAGAGTTGTGGTCAGAGAGAGACAGAGAGATATAGAGAGAGTAGTGGTAGGAGGGAGATAGAGAGAGTAGTGGTAGGAGAGATGGAGAGAGTAGTGGAAGGAGAGAGATAGATGGAGAGAGTAGTGGTAGGAGAGAGATAGGGAGAGTAGTGAAGAAAGATAGGGAGAGTAGTGATAGGAGAGAGATAGACTAGTGGTAGGAAAGAGATAGAGAGAGTAGTGGAAGGAGAGAGATAGATGGAGAGAGTAGTGGTAGGAGAGAGATAGTGTGAGTAGTGGTAGGAGAGAGATAGAGACATCAGTGGTAGAAGTGATATAGATAGTGTGGTGGTAGAATGGAGAAATAGAGATATATATAGATGTCATGACTTTCCCTCCTGGGTGGGGATCAAGGAGATCCCCCCCTCTCTCTCCCTCCAGGGAGGAAGGTGTGGAAGTGGGGTCGGTTTTAGGACTTTAACGACTGGTCGTAAACTTCCTCTCTTGTGCACTGTAGTATGGAGAAGTAAAAAATCCTTTGTCTGTAGACAAAAGACTCTGCCCCAAAACTTTAACATCAAAAGGTTGGACATTGAAACAATATTTCTAACATAAATAATGTAGGAAATGGTTGTTGGGGCTCCAAACAATAATCATGTCAAATCAGTTGTTGTTTTGTGATTGGCACGTTCACTGTCCTCAAACTCCCTGTCATAAATAAGCCAAGGCGCAGCGTGCCGGTAATTCCACATCATTTATTTTACGTGAAACCGAACAAAACAATAAACAGGATAAACAGAAATGAACGTGACGCAACTGAGGCGCACACAAAACACTCACAGAAAGAATAATTACCCACAACTACAAGTGGTGAAAAGGCTGCCTAAGTATGATTCCTAATCAGAGACAACGATAGACAGCTGCCTCTGATTAGGAACTATACTCGGCCAAACACAAAGAAATACATTACATAGAATGCCCACCCCACATCACACCCTGACCTAACCAAAGGTGCAGACTCCCGGCCGCAAACCTGAACCTATAGGGGAGGGTCCGGGAGGGCATCTAACCATGGTGGCGGCCCCGGTTCGGGACGTAGCCCCCACTCCGCCCGCTGATCCCCCCGCTTTTGTGTCACCGGAGGAACCAGACCTTGGATCTTCCCCCGGAAGCTCCAAACCGTGGATCATCGTCGAAGGAACCGGACCGAGGATCATCGCCGGAGGTTCTGGACTGCAGACCGCCGCTGAAGACTCTGGACTGCAGACCGCCGCTGAAGACTCTGGACTGCAGACCGCCGCTGAAGACTCCGGACTGCAGACCGTCGCTGAAGACTCCGGACTGCAGACCGTCGCTGAAGACTCCGGACTGCAGACCGTCGCTGAAGACTCCGGACTGCAGACCGTCGCTGAAGACTCCGGACTGCAGACCGTCGCTGGAGGCTCCGGACTGCAGGCCGTCGCTGGAGGCTCCGGACTGCAGACCGTCGCTGGAGGCTCCGGACTGCAGGCCGTCTCAGGAGGCTCCGGACTGCAGGCCGTCTCAGGAGGCTCCGGACTGCAGGCCGTCTCAGGAGGCTCCGGACTGCAGGCCGTCTCAGGAGGCTCCGGACTGCAGGCCGTCTCAGGAGGCTCCGGACTGCAGGCCGTCTCACGAGGCTCCGGACTGCAGGCCGTCTCACGAGGCTCCGGACTGCAGGCCGTCTCAGGAGGCTCCGGACTGCAGGCCGTCTCAGGAGGCTCCGGACTGCAGGCCGTCTCAGGAGGCTCCGGACTGCAGGCCGTCTCAGGAGGCTCCGGACTGCAGGCCGTCTCAGGAGGCTCCGGACTGCAGGCCGTCTCAGGAGGCTCCGGACTGCAGGCCGTCTCAGGAGGCTCCGGACTGCAGGCCGTCTCAGGAGGCTCCGGACTGCAGGCCGTCTCAGGAGTCTCCGGACTGTAGGCCGTCTCAGGAGTCTCCGGACTGTAGGCCGTTGCTGCAGGCTCCGCGCCATGGATCATCGCTACAGGCTCCGCGCCATGGATTATCACTGAGGCTTCGTGCCATGGATCATCCCTACAGGCTTCTTCCCATGGATTATCACTGGAGGCTTTGTGCCATGGATCATTCCTACAGGCTCCGGGCCATCGATCAGCACTGGAGGCTTCGTGCCATGGATCATCACTGGATGCTTCAGACCATGGATCATCACTGGAGGCTTCTTACGTGGAGCCGGAACAGGTCTCACCGGACTGGGGAGACGCACTAGAGACTGGGTGCACAGAGCAGGCACAGGGTATACTGGGCCGTGGAGGCGCACTGGAGGTCTGGAGCTTATGACTGGCACAACCCGTCCTAGCTGTACGCTTACTTTAGCCCGGCAAGTGCGGGTGCGGGCGCAGGACGAACTGGGCTGTGTAGGCGCACTGGCGACACAGTGCGTAGAACTGGCGCAGGATACACTGGGCCATGGATGCGCGCTGGCGGTCTGGAGCTTAGGGCCGGCACAACCCGTCCTGGCTGAATGCTTTATTTAGCCCGGCAAGTGCGGGGCGCTGGCACAGGACGAACTGGGCTGTGAAGGCGTACTGGTGACACCGTGTGTACCACATAATACGGTGCCTGACCAGTCACACGCTCCCCACGGTAAGCATGGGGAGTTGGCTCAGGTCTGAACCCTGACTTAGCCAATCTCCCTGTGTGCCCCCCCAAAACGGGCTGCCTCTCGGGCTTCCGTTGTTGCCGTGCCTCCCGATCTCGTCGCTGTTCCTCCCTCGCTGCTTCCACCTGTTCCCATGGGAGGCGATCCCTTCTGGCCTGGATCTCCTCCCACGTCCAGGATCCTTTGCCATCCAGGATGTCCTCCCATGTCCACCTCGTCTTCCCCGTAGGCGCACGCTGCTTGGTCTTCTTGTGGTGGGTAATTCTGTCACGTTCACTGTCCTCGAACTCCCTGTCATAAATAAGCCAAGGTGCAGCGTGCCGGTAATTCCACATCCTTTATTTTACGTGAAACCGAACAAAACAATAAACAGGATGAACAGAAATGAACGTGACGCAACTGAGGCGCACACAAAACAGTCACAGATAGAATAATGACCCACAACTACAGGTGGGGAAAAGGCTGCCTAAGTATGATTCCTAATCAGAGACAACGATAGACAGCTGCCTCTGATTAGGAACCATACTCGGCCAAACAAAGAAATACATGATATAGAATGCCCACCCCACATCACACCCTGACCTAACCAAAATAGAGGAAATAAAACATCTCTCTCAGGTCAGGGTGTGACAGTGATATCATTAAGGACGATATAACTAAATAGCTGTGTCTCTGAAAGTGTTCGCATTCAAGTGGTCAGGTTTACATCTTAATGTTGTAAAATAAGGTGAATGCACCAATTTGTAAGTCGCTCTGGATAAGAGCGTCTGCTAAATGACGTAAATGTAAATGTATGTTTCAATATGAAACAATTTGCGAGATGATGCAATGTGATTTTAGCCTTCTAAATGAGATAATTGTTTTTAAATAAACTTTGGCCAAGTCAGTAACCATGCCCACATGAGCACAGACATTGTGTTAACCTGTTATGGATAGGGGGCAGTATTTTCACAGCCGGATAAAAAACGTACCCGATTTAATCTGATTATTACTCCTGCCCAGAAACTAGAATATGCATATAATTATTAGCTTTGGATAGAAAACACTCCAAAGTTTCTAAAACTGTTTGAATGGTGTCTGTGAGTATAACAGAACTCATTTGGCAGGCCAAAACCTGAGAAGATTCCATGCAGGAAGTGGCCTGTCTGACAATTTCTTGCCCTTCTTTATTATCTCTATCCATTACAGAGGATCTCTGCTGTTACGTGACACTTCCTACGGCTCCCATGGGCTCTCAGAAGGCGGCAAAAAGCTGAATCGTGGCTTTGCAGGCTCTGGTTGAAACAAAGTAGCGCGTTTGGGTAGTGGCTGGTTACAGTACTGTGAGACTCAGGCGCGTGCCCGCGTCGACAGAATGCTTTGTTTTCTTTCGTCTGTTTACCTAAACGCAGATTCCCGGTCGGAATATTATCGCTTTTTTACGAGAAAAATGGCATAAAAATTGATTTTAACCTCTTACATCTAGACGTTCCGCTAGCGGAACACCTGCTCCAATATCCAATGATAGGCGTGGCGCGAATTACAAATTCCTCAAAAATACAAAAACTTCAATTTTTCAAACATATGACTATTTCACAGCATTTTAAAGATAAGACTCTCCTTTATCTAACCACACTGTCCGATTTCAAAAAGGCTTTACAACAAAAGCAAAACATTAGATTATGTCAGCAGAGTACCAAGCCAGAAATAATCAGACACCCATTTTTCAAGCTAGCATATAATGTCACAAAAACCCAGAAGACAGCTAAATGCAGCACTAACCTTTGATGATCTTCATCAGATGACAACCCTAGGACATTATGTTATACAATACATGCATGTTTTGTTCAATCAAGTTCATATTTACATCAAAAAACAGCTTTTTACATTAGCATGTGACGTTCAGAACTAGCATACCCCCCGCAAACTTCCGGCGAATTCACTAAGAATTTACTAAATTACTCACGATAAACGTTCACAAAGAGCATAACAATTATTTTAAGAATTATAGATACAGAACTCCTCTATGCACTCGATATGTCCGATTTTAAAATAGCTTTTTGGTGAAAGCACATTTTGCAATATTCTAAGTACATAGCCCAGGCATCACGGGCTAGCTATTTAGACACCCGGCAAGTTTAGCACTCACCAATATCAGGTTTACTATTATAAAAGTTTGATTACCTTTTGTTGTCTTCGTCAGAATGCACTCCCAGGACTGCTACTTCAATAACAAATGTTGGTTTGGTCCAAAATAATCCATCGTTATAACCGAATAGCGGCGTTTTGTTCGTGCGTCCCAGACACTATCTGAAATGGTAAATCAGGGTCGTGCGCATGGCGCAATTCGTGACAAAAAAAATCTAAAAATTCCATTACCGTACTTCGAAGCATGGAAGACGTAGGAAGTGTCACGTTAGAGCAGAGATCCTTTGTAAAAGATAGAGATGGCAAAGAAGTTCAAGAAATGGTCAGACAGGCCACTTCCTGTAAAGGAATCTCTCAGGTTTTGACCTGCCATTTGAGTTCTGTTATACTCACAGACACCATTCATACAGTTTTAGAAACTTTGGAGTGTTTTCTATCCAAAGCCAATAATTATATGCATATTCTAGTTACTGGGCAGGAGTAGTAACCAGATTAAATCGGGTACGTTTTTTATCCAGCCGTGAAAATACTGCCCCCTAGCCATAACAGGCTAAGACATGCACCGCCTGCAGCTCTGCATGTAAAGTAGTCCAGAACTTTGACCAAAGACACAAGGAAGATCTTATCAAACGACCATTGAAATGTCTGATGTATCCAGTCTTCCAGAACAAAGAAAGCTACTACGACAACTACTAAGGACATTGTGATCTCTAGTGGACAACCAGGGACTTACACAACCAGAGACTTTCTGTCAAACTGTTCATCACAGACAGATCGGGCGATTTCAACAGAGAGAGAGACGACAAAGACATTCAAGTGTAAATATGTACATTGCATTTCTGTCACACCCTGATCTGTTTCACCTGTCTGCACCCCCCTTCAAGTGTCGCCCATCTTCCCAATTATCCCCTGTGTATTTATACCTGGGTTCTTTGTTTGTCTGTTGCCAGTTTGTTTTGTTTCATCAAGCCTACCAACATTTTTCCCTCTGTTCCTGTCTCTCAATTGTTCCCATTTTCTATTTTTCCAGATTTTGACCTTTTCTGCCTGACCCTGAGCCTGCCTGCCGTCCTGTAACTTTGCCCCACCTATCTAGATTACTGACCTCTGCCTACCCTGATCCTGAGCCTGCCTGCCATCCTGTACATTTGCCCCACCCATCTGGATTACTGACTCCTGCCTGCCCTTGACCTGTCTTTTGTCTGCCCCTGTTGGATTAATATACTATTGTTAATTCAATGTTGTCTGCATCTGGGTCTTACCTGAAACATGATAAATTCTAAATCCGAATGAGCGGTTATTGAGGTGCTAAGTATCCATATTTAAAATGAGCGTATCATTCAACAGCATGTACAATACTTGAATTCCTTTCTCTCCTTCTCCTGCTCTTTCGTTCCCCACCCCTTTCATGGTGTAACCAGCCGCCATATTGGGTTAGTCCACTAGGGACTTTTCATTGCATTATGTTAGTAATCAATTCAACCTTTACTGTGTGTGTTTACATATTTCTGTGTGATTATTTCATTAGTTAGTAAATAAATAATTAAGCCAATTTGTGTAAGCTGAGTCATCAGGGTTCGTGCAGATTTATAGAATATTACGACGTTCAGAATGAGACTGATATGAGGTAAAAATACATGAATAAGTGACTATTATCTACAGATATGAATATATCTTATAAGAGTTTCATTCGGGAGATAGTAACTTGTTAAATACGTTTTCCTGTGGTGCCCCAAGTTACTGAATTTAATCACGTAATCAATTAAACATAGTTAATTGATTTGATAAGAAAACAGTCATCGCATTAATGGTAGTCACATCACGACAGAGAGTAGTGGGAGAAAAGAGAGAGAGAGTAGTGATAGACGAGAGATACAGAGCAGTGGTAGGAGAGAGATGGAGATAGTAGTGGTAGGAGAGAGATAGAGAGAATAGTGGTAGAAGAGAAAGAGAGAGAGTAGTGATAGAAGAGAGATAGCGAGAGTAGTGGTAGGAGAGAGAGAGAAATAGAGAGAGTAGTGGTAGGAGAGAGAGAAATAGAGAGAGTAGTGGTAGGAGAGAGATGGATGGAGAGAGTAGTGGTAGGAGAGAGATAGATAGAGAGAGTAGTGGTAGGTGAGAGATGGATGGAAAGAGTAGTGGTAGGAGAGAGATAGAGAGAGTAGTGATAGGAGAGAGATAGATAGAGAGAGTAGTGGTAGGAGAGAGATAGATAGAGAGAGTAGTGGTAGGAGAGAGATAGATAGAGAGAGTAGTGGTAGGAGAGAGATAGAGAGAATAGTGGTAGGAGAGAGATAGAGAGAGCAGTGGTAGGAGAGAGATAGAGAGAATAGTGGTAGGAGAGAGATAGAGATAGAGAGAGCAGTGGTAGGAGAGAGAAGGGTATATTCAAGTTGAGGGCAAGGCCTTTGCATCAACTGATTCTGTGGCCATGTGTCGCCAGGGACTAACAAGAACACCAAATTTAAAACATAACACTGGCGCCATCAGGCTAAGGTACTGAGAACTTGATGAACCGTAAACGACTACTAGGCGACTACTGCTGTTCTCTGTAGTGATATAGACATTGTTTTTTGGCCAGGGCTGTAGTCTTGTCTTTAGGCCACAAACCACAATGATAAGCCTAGGAAGAGATCACCGTAACCTCTGGTTGTACAACGACCACAGATGTTCAGATTCATCGGAGCTGTGAAACCACGATGACCGACCCGTCACCCCAACAACCTTAATGTCAACCTCAACTGACCGGTCTCTACTGCTGGGAACACAGAGATTACTGAGAGAGAGATTTTTGTTGTTGTTGATGAACTCCCATATCTATTGGGTGAAATACCACAGTGTGCCATCACAGCAGCAAGATTTGTGACCTGTTGCCACAAGAAAGGGCAACCGGTGAAGAACAAACACCATTGTAAATACAAGCTATATTTATGTTTATTTATTTTCCCTTTTGTACTTTAACTATTTGCACATCATTACAACACTGGATATGGCCTTAATATGACATTTGACATGTCTCTATTCCTTTGGAACTTTTGTAATGTAATGTTTACTGTTCATTTGTGATTGTTTATTTCACTTTTGTTAATTATCTTTTTTAAATTAAGATTTTGTTTCACTGGCCTACACAAAATACCCCATACTCCATTAATTAAAAATGAGAAGCTAAAATATCTTGAGTCAATATGTATTCAACCCCTTTGTTATGGCAAACCTAAATAAGTTCAGGAGTAAAAATGTGCTTATTGTTTGAGGAGAGTGCACATGTCACGACCTGACTGTAGAGATCCTTATTATTCTCTATGTTTGGTTAGGTCAGGATGTGACTCGGGTGGGGAAGTCTATGTTTTTTGTTTCTTTGTTTTTGGGCCAGTGTGGTTCCCAATCAGAGGCAGCTGTCTATCGTTGTCACTGATTGGGAATCATACTTAGGCATCCTGTTTTCCACCTGTGTTTGTGGAAGGTTGTTTTCTGTTTAGCATTCTGAGCCTGACAGAACTGTTCGCTTTCGTTTTGGTTTCTTTTGGTTATTCTTGTTTGAGTGTTTCTTCCTCTTGACGGTCTCCGTCCCGTATGCGGGATCAACACCCAGCGAAAAATCCTATCGCTATATTCATAACAAAATTTTATATATATATTTTTTCAAATATAGGACTATTTTATATCGTTTTATAGATACACCTCTCCTGAATCGAACCACGTTGTCCGATTTCAAAAAGGCTTTACAGCAAAAGCAAAACATTAGATTATGTTAGAGGAGTATATCGTAAAAGTAGCCACATAGCCATTTTCTGACCAACCACATGCATCACAAATAACCAAAAAACAGCTAAATGCAGCACTAACCTTTGACAATCTTCATCAGATGACACTCCTAGGCCATCATGTTACACAATACATGCATTATTTTGTTCGATAAAGTTCATATTTATATATAAAAACAGCATTTTACATCGGCGCATGACGTTGACTAACTATTTTCCCTCAAATGCATCCGGTGAAACAGCGCTACAATTTACTAAATTACTATTCGAAAACATTTTTAAAATGTAATATTGTCATTCTAAGATTTATAGATTAACATCTCTTGAAAGCACCTGCAATGCCAGATTTAAAAATAACTTTACTGGGTAATCACACTTTGTGATAAAAGGGGATGCGATACTCAGAAAATAGGCTACGTTACAGGTCAGCGCCATCTTGGAACAATCGCATATCAAATCTACTCTTGTATACTATTGTCAATAATCCCTTACCTTTGATTATCTTAATCAGAAGGCACTTCCAGGAATCCCAGGTCCACAACAAATGTATTTTAGTTCAAAAAAGTTAATCCTTTATGTCCCGATAGCTTGTTGTTGTTAGCGCGTTCTGAAGGCTGCACCAAAAGTACCGTCGTCCGCGGGACTCCTCTCATACCAAAATGGAAGAAAAAAAAATATTTAAGTTCGTTCAAACATGTCAAACGTTGTATAACATCAATCTTTAGGGCCTTTTTCAACCAGAGCTCCAATAATATTCAAGGGGGACGATTGCATTGTCTTTCAAAACGTTTCGAAAGGGGAGGGTAGCCAGGGGCGCCGGCGTCATAATGGTGATGGCCCTCCCCATGTGACCACGTTCCACAGACTCTCATTCTGTCAGTTTTCACAGTAGAAGACTCAAACCACTTTGTAAAGACTGGGGACATCTAGTGGAAGCAATAGGAAGTGCTCAATGAACCATAGCTCATGGTGTGATTTATAGGCAAAGTGATGAAGTTGAGTCCGCAATTCAGAATTCCACATCCTGTTACGATCTGTCTCGGGGTTTTGACTGCCATATGAGTTCTGTTATACTTACAGACACCATTCAAACAGTTTTAGAAACTGTAGGGTGTTTTCTATCCACAAGTATTAATTATATGCATATCCTAGCTTCTGAGTTTGAGTAGGAGGCCGTTTAAAATGGGCACGAATTTTTTTCAAAAAGCGCTGTAGCGCCCCCTATCCTAGGCGAACTTCAAGAGGATAAGGTATCATGAACACTTCTCCTTCTAACGATGAGCGTTACAGCACAGTTATGAACTTGAAAATGTATAAATATACTAATTAGGCACATTTGGGCAGACTTGATACAATATTTTGAACAGAAATGCAATGGTTCATTGGATCTGTCTAAAACTTTGCACATACACTGCTGTCATCTAGTGGCCAAATTCAAAATTGCGCCTAAACTGGAGTAATACATTTTGGCCTTTCTCTTGCATTTCCAAGGAAAAAAAATAAAGAAAAAAATGTTTTTTTCTTTGTATTATCTTTTACCAGATCTAACGTGTTATATTCTCCTACATTAATTTCACATTTCCACAAACTTCAAAGTGTTTCCTTTGAAATGGTATCAAGAATATGCATATCCTTGCTTCAGGTCCTGAGCTACAGGCAGTTAGATTTGGGTATGTCATTTTAGAGGCTTCAAGAGGCTTCAAAAATCTTTGGAAATCTAGCAATGATGGACAACCAACTTGACACAGTTTGAAGAATTCTTTAAAATAATAATGTGAAAATATTGTTCAATCCAGGTGTGCAACGCTCTTAGAGACTTACATTGAAAGACCCACAGCTGTAATCGCTTTACTTTTTACAAACGTTACATTTTTTTGTGTCTTTTATCCTTGACAGAAAAATTACAATCAAATCCATTTTAATAATCCTTTACTGTAAAAATCCCACCTTCTTTATTTTACCTTCTAACACCACGAAATGTGGAAAAAGTGTGAATACTTTTCGAAGGCACTGCAGCTGATATTATATCACCAGAGAAACATCTCACCTCTGCAGAGC
Organism: Salmo salar; assembly: GCF_965601325.2. Taxonomy (NCBI): domain Eukaryota; kingdom Metazoa; phylum Chordata; class Actinopteri; order Salmoniformes; family Salmonidae; genus Salmo; species Salmo salar. The sequence continues at coordinate 35,654,679 of NC_138299.1, forward strand.
TACATTTACTGTTCATGAAGAGGTGTGACCTTTAAAAACACCATCCTGCTCTCTTTATTAATAACACACTGCATTTTATCTCTCCCTGTCTCACATGTGGTCTGGGCCCTTTAAAGGGAAATATATTTGTCAGTTTTTAACTTTATCTAACTGACATTCGGAAACTTGGCACCCCAAAGGCCCCATGCTGTAACCACTAGCTCAGTCATAGACTCCCACCCACTCCCCACCTACACCCCCCTTCAAAGTTGCAACCATCTTCACACCTGCTAATACCACAAAGAGGACGTTAACCAACAGCATTACTGATATTCATCATGCTGAATTGTTCACCCAACGTGACCAAGCACAGACACAGAAGCTCACAATATGAACACACACACAGACAGAGAGGGAGAGAGAAGAGAGAGAGAGCAGAGAGCAGAGTAGAGCAGATCAGAGCAGAGCAGAGCAGATCAGAGCAGAGAATAGAGAACAGAGAACAGAGAGTAGAGAGTAGAGAGCAGAGAGTCAGTAGAGAGCAGAGAGTAGAGAGTCAGTAGAGAGTAGAAAGCAGAGAGTAAGAGTAGAGAGCAGAGAGTCAGTAGAGAGTAGAGAGCAGAGAGTCAGTAGAGAGCAGAGAGTAGAGAGTCAGTAGAGAGCAGAGAGTAGAGAGTAAAGAGTAGAGAGTAGAGAGTCAGTAGAGAGCAGAGAGTAGAGAGTAGAGAGTAAAGAGTAGAGAGTAGAGAGTCAGTAGAGAGTAGAGAGCAGAGAGTCAGTAGAGAGTAGAGAGTAGAGAGTAAAGAGTAGAGAGCAGAGAGTCAGTAGAGAGTAGAGAGTCAGTAGACAGTAGAGAGTAAAGAGTAAAGAGTAGAGAGTCAGTAGAGAGTAGAGAGCAGAGAGTCAGTAGAGAGTAGAGAGTCAGTAGAGAGTAGAGAGTCAGTAGAGAGTAGAGAGTAAAGAGTAAAGAGTAGAGAGTAGAGAGTCAGTAGAGAGTAGGGAGCAGAGAGTCAGTAGAGAGTAGAGAGCAGAGTCAGTAGAGAGCAGAGAGTAGAGAGTCAGTAGAGAGTAGAGAGTCAGTAGAGAACAGAGAGTAGAGAGTCAGTAGAGAGTAGAGAGTAAAGAGTAAAGAGTAGAGAGCAGAGAGTCAGTAGAGAGCAGAGAGTAGAGAGTCCGCAGAGAGTAGAGAGTCAGTAGAGAGTAGAGAGTAAAGAGTAGAGAGTAGAGCGCAGAGAGTAGAGAGTCAGTAGAGAGCAGAGAGTAGAGAGTCAGTAGAGAGTAGAGAGCAGAGAGTCAGTAGAGAGTAGTGAGTAAAGAGTAAAGAGTAGAGAGCAGAGAGTCAGTAGAGAGTAGAGAGCAGAGAGTCAGTAGAGAGTAGAGAGCAGAGAGTCAGTAGAGAGTAGAGAGTAAAGAGTAAAGAGTAGAGAGCAGAGAGTAGAAAGCAGAGAGTAAAGAGTAGAGAGCAGAGAGTCAGTAGAGAGCAGAAAGTAGAGAGTAGAGAGCAGGGGGTCAGTGGAGAGTAGAGAGTCAGTAGAGAGTAGAGAGTACAGAGCAGAGATAAGAGAGTAGATAGTCAGTAGAGAGTACAGAGTAGAGAGTAGAGTAGGTCCCATGTGGCTCAGTTGGTAGAGCATGGTGTTTGCAACGCCAGGGTTGTGGGTTCGAGTCCCACGGGGGACCAGTGCAGAGAATTTGTTTTAGGAAATGTATGCATTCATTACTGTAAGTCGCTCTGGGTAAGAGCGTCTGCTAAATGACTAAAATGTAAAAATGTAAATGTAGAGCAAAAAGAGAAGAGATCAGTCAGCAGATAGTAGATTAAAGAGTAGAGAGAAGAGATTAGAGAGAAGAGATTAGAGAGCAGAGAGTCAGTAGAGATCAGAGAGCATAGAGTAGAGAGTAGAGAGTCAGTAGAGATTGGAGAGTAGAGAGAAGAGATCTGAGAGTAGAGTCAGTAGAGAGTAGAAGTAGAGATCAGGGAGCATAGAGTGAGAAGAGGTCAGAAGAGAATAGAGAGTCAGTAGAGAGTAGAGCGAAGAGAGAGTCAGTGGAGAGTAGAGAGTAGAGATCAGAAACTAGAGATTAGAGAGCGGAGAGCAGAGCAGTCATCTGTAACCAGAGACTATAAATAATGCACAGTTACAGGGCCTGGGAGTAGAGAGGTAGGTTTTCTGTTCTTGTGAGGACAACAGAGACTCCCCCCAGCCTACACATGTTTTTCCGTGTATGTGTGTGTTTGTATGTGTGTGTTTGTATGTGTATGTGTTTGTATGTGTGTGTTTGTATGTGTGTGTGTGTACGTATGTGTTTATATGTGTATGTGTTTGTTTGTATGTGTGTGTGTTTGTTTGTGTATGTGTGTGTTTGTGTTTATATGTGTATGTGTGTGTATGTGTTTGTATGTGTGTGTTTGTATGTGTGTGTTTGTGTGTGTATGTGTTTGTATGTGTATGTTTGTGTGTGTGTATGTGTTTGTATGTGTGTGTTTGTGTGTGTGTATGTGTGTGTATGTGTGTGATGTGTGTGTATGTGTTTGTATGTGTGTGATGTGTGTGTATGTGTTTGTATGTGTGTGTTTGTATGTGTGTGTTTGTATGTGTGTGTTTGTATGTGTGTGTATGTATGTGTTTGTATGTGTGTGTTTGTGTTTGTGTTTGTATGTGTGTGTTTGTGTGTGTATGTGTCTTTCATCTCTGCCACTTCTCCTTGGGCAAGCTTGGGTCATGGATGAACAGAAGACTGCCTTTCCCTGTCCAATCAAAGACCAAACATCTAGAAAAGTTAAAATATTCTGTTTTCTTTTTTCCGCCGTTGTCCACAAAAAACTTAATCGGTTGTGACTTATTCATGCGTCCCAAATGAGGATGAAGCATTTATTGTTTTATGAGATGGAGAGAAAGAGACGCCGGTGTCAAATTGAGTCAAATGAAGACACCAGTCTGTAAAGGCGTGTAATGGAAGTTGCAAAAAGGCCCTGTTCCGAAGTGCACTGTTGTTAAATATGCATACATAGCTTAAGGACACGTTCAGGGTAGCCCAGCCTAGGTTAACATGACACGAGGTGGATACTCTTTGTGCGGGCGAGTTTGAAGCATCACACACCAATTGATAGAAGACTTTGAGAATGAAGGAAATTCTCTGTGCTGCTGGAGAGGGCTCTCTCTCTCTCTCTCTCTCTCTCTCTCTCTCTCTCTCTCTCTCTCTCTCTCTCTCTCTCTCTCTCTCTCTCTCTCTCTCTCTCTCTCTCTCTCTCTCTCTCTCTCTCTCTCTCTCTCTCTCTCTCTGCATATGAGGGTTATACATGCAACATCTTATGTAAATGCTTTGAATTAATCATCACCTTAGAAAGCGCTGTCCATTTCATTGTTCGGCTTTGAAACAACATCCACAAGGACCATGTTCTCCACTCAGTTTCAAACTGTTGTTAAACGTCTTTCTTCAAATTGATTATCATAGTGAGGTCAAAAAATGTAGCATAATGATGAGTATTAAAAGCATGATACTGTTGATAAGTGTTTGATGGGATTTTCCATTGCATTTGCATTGATGTCAGAGTGGTTAGAGGAACAATAGAGCCCTGAGTACCAGGTCATTACAAACTGATGGAGGACAATAGAGCCCTGAGTACCAGGCCATTAGAACTTGATGGAAGGACAATAGAGCCCTGAGTACCAGGTCATTTGAACTTGATGGAGGGACAATAGAGCCCTGAGTACCAGGTCATTTGAACTTGATGGAGGGACAATAGAGCCCTGAGTACCAGGTCATTACAAACTGATGGAGGACAATAGAGCCCTGAGTACCAGGCCATTAGAACTTGATGGAAGGACAATAGAGCCCTGAGTACCAGGTCATTTGAACTTGATGGAGGGACAATAAAGCCCTGAGTACCAGGTCATTAGGACCTGCTGGAGGGACAATAGAGCCCTGAGTACCAGGTCATTAGGACCTGATGGAGGAACAATAGAGCCCTGAGTACCAGGTCATTAGTGACCTGATGGAGGGACAATAGAGCCCTGTGTACCAAGTCATTAGGACCTGCTGGAGGGACAATAGAGCCCTGAGTACCAGGTCATTAGGACCTGATGGAGGAACAATAGAGCCCTGAGTACCAGGTCATTAGTGACCTGATGGAGGGACAATAGAGCCTGAGTACTAGGTCATTAGAACCTGATGGAGGGACAATAGAGCCCTGAGTACCAGGTCATTAGGACCTGATGGTGGGACAATAGAGCCCTGAGTGACCTGATGGAGGAACAATAGTAATGATGCTCGTTAGCGAGTTGGGTACTACCAACGCATGTCCAGAGTGCATAAGAGGAGATTAACATGACTCAATGGTCACCTGGAATTTTACTGCGGTCACGACTCATTACTGCCAATGTGGTGGTAATACGGTCACAGCAACTGCCCTTCACACATACCTTATGTAGTGTCTCTCTCTCTCTCTCTCTCTCTCTCTCTCTCTCTCTCTCTCTCTCTCTCTTTCTCTCTCTTACCCCCCTCTCTCTCTCTCTTTCTCTCTCTTACCCCCCTCTCTCTCTCTCTTTCTCTCTCTTACCCCCCTCTCTCTCTCTCTCACCCCCCTCTCTCTTTCTCTCACCCCATCTCTCTTTCTCTCTCTTACCCCCCCCCTCTCTCTCTCTCTCTCTCTCTCTTACCCCCCTCTCTCTCTCTCTCTCTCTCTCTCTTACCCCCTCTCTCTCTCTCTCTCTCTCTCTTACCCCCCCTCTCTCTCTCTCTCTCTCACCCCCCCCTCTCTCTCTCTCTCTCACCCCCCCTCTCTCTCTCTCTCTCTTACCCCCCTCTCTCTCTCTCTCTCTTACCCCCCTCTCTCTCTCTCTCTCTTACCCCCCTCTCTCTCTTACCCCCCTCTCTCTCTTACCCCCTCTCTCTCTCTCTCTCTTACCCCCCTCTCTCTCTCTCTCTCTCTCTTACCCCCCTCTCTCTCTCTCTCTCTCTTACCCCCCTCTCTCTCTCTCTCTCTCTCTCTCTTAATCTCACTCTCTCAGACTCATAAGTTACCATTTTTAGTTCTATCAAGTTCATATTTATATCCAAAAACAGCGTTTTACTATGGCATTGATGTTGAGGAAATCGTTTCCCTCCAATAACCGGCAGTCAAGTCAACACCACAAATTAAATACTTAAAATTAGAAAACATTGGTAAAATATTATATTGTCATTTAAAGAATTATAGATTTACATCTCTTGAACGCAATCAACTTGCCAGATTTAAAAATAACCTTACTGGGAAATCACACTTTGCAATAATCTGAGCACTGCGCCCAGAAAAATACGCGTTGCGATACAGACTAGACGTCATGTTGGGGAGATCTAAAATCGAAAATACTATGTAAATAATCCATTACCTTTGATTCTCTTCATCAGATGTCACTTCCAGGTATCACAGGTCCATAACGAATGTAGTTTCGTTCAAAAAAGCTCATCATTTATGTCCAAAAATCTCCGTCTTGTTAGCACATGATCTAAGCCAGCCGGACTTCTCGTCATGAACGAGGGGAAAAAATATATTTACGTTCGTTCAAACATGTCAAACGTTGTATAGCATAAATCATTAGGGCCTTTTTTAACCAGAACATGAATAATATTCAAGGTGGACGAATGCATACTCTTTTATAACGTATTGGAACGAGGGTACCCAACATGAACTCGCGGACCAGGTGTCTAATGGGCCATCATCGTTCCATGGCTCTTGTTCGGTCAGATCTCCCTCCAGAAGACTCAAAACACTTTGTAAAGGCTGGTGACATCTAGTGGAAGCAATAGGAAGTGCCAAAATATTCCTCAGCCCCTGTGTTTTTCAATAGGATAGGTTTAAAGGTAATACAACACATCAGGTATCCACTTCCTGTCAGAAAATGTCTCAGGGTTTTGCCTGCCAAATGAGTTCTGTTATACTCACAGACACCATTCAAACAGTTTTAGAAACTTTAGAGTGTTTTCTATCCATATATAATAAGTATATGCATATTCTAGTTACTGGGTAGGATTAGTAACCAGATTAAATCGGGTACATTTTTTTTATCCAGCCGTGCAAATACTGCCCCCTAGCCCTAACAGGCTAACATAATGTCCTAGGAGTGTCATCTGATGGAGATTGTAAAAGGTTAGTGCATCATTTTAGCTGGTTTTATGGTTTTGGTGACCCTGTCTTTGACTTGACAAAACATTACACACAACTCTTGTAAATGTACTGTCCTAACATACTCTAAATTTATGCTTTCGCCGTAAAACCTTTTTGAAATCGTAAAACGTGGTTAGATTAAGGAGATGTTTATCTTTCAAAGGGTGTAAAATAGTTGTATGTTTGAAAAATTAGAATTTTGACATTTATTTGGATTCAAATTTGCCGCTCTTGAAATGCACCTGCTGTTGATGGAGTGCACCACGGGTGGGACGCCTGCGTCCCACCTAGCCCATAGAGGTTAACCTGTTAGGGCTAGGGGGCAGTATTGACACGGCCGGATAAAAAACGTACCCGATTTAATCTGGTTACTACTCCTGCCCAGTAACTAGAATATGCATATAATAATTGGCTTTGGATAGAAAACACCCTAAAGTTTCTAAAACTGTTTGAATGGTGTCTGTGAGTATAACAGAACTCAAATGGCAGGCCAAAACCTGAGAAGATTCCATGCAGGAAGTGGCCTGTCTGAGAAGTTGTGTTTCATCTTGGCTCTTTTTATGGAAGACTGAGGATCTTTGCTCTAACGTGACACTTCCTACGGCTCCCATAGGCTCTCAGAGCCCGGGAAAAAGCTGAACGATATCGAGGCAGCCTCTGGCTGAAACACATTATCGCTTTTGGCAAGTGGCCGATCAGAGTACTATGGGCTTAGGCGCGTGCCCGAGTCGACCCCATGCTTTATTTTCTTTCGTCTGTTTACCTAAACGCAGATACCCGGTCGGAATATTATCGCTTTTTTATGAGAAAAATGGCATAAAAATTGAGTTTAAACAGCGGTTGACATGCTTCGAAGTACGGTAATGGAATATTTAGCCATTTTTTGTCACGAATTGCGCCATGCTCGTCACCCTTATTTACCCTTTCGGATAGTGTCTTGAACGCACAAACAAAACGCCGCTGTTTGGATATAACTATGGATTATTTTGAACCAAACCAACATTGAAGTAGAAGTCCTGGGAGTGCATTCTGACGAAGACAGCAAAGGTAATAACATTTTTCTTATAGTAAATCTGACTTTGGTGAGTGCTACATTTGCTGGGTGTCTAAATAGCTAGCCCTGTGATGCCGGGCTATCTACTGAGAATATTGCAAAATGTGCTTTCACCGAAAAGCTATTTTAAAATCGGACATATCGAGTGCATAGAGGAGTTGTGTAACTATAATTCTTAAAATAATTGTTATGCTTTTTGTGAACGTTTATCGTGAGTAATTTAGTAAATTCACCGGCAGTGTTCGGTGGGAATGCTAGTCACATGCTAGTCACATGCTAATGTAAAAAACTGGTTTTTGATATAAATATGAACTTGATTGAACAAAACATGCATGTATTGTATAACATAATGTCCTAGGGTTGTCATCTGATGAAGATCATCAAAGGTTAATGCTGCATTTAGCTGTGGTTTGGGTTTATGTGACATTATATGCTAGCTTGAAAAATGGGTGTCTGATTATTTCTGGCTGGGTACTCTGCTGACATAATCTAATGTTTTGCTTTCGTTGTAAAGCCTTTTTGAAATCGGACAGTGTGGTTAGATTAACGAGAGTCTTGTCTTTAAAATGGTGTAAAATAGTCATATGTTTGAAAAATTGAAGTTTTTGCATTTTTTAGGTTTTTGAATAACGCGCCACGGGATTACACTGGCTGTTACGTAGGTGGGACGATTTGGTGCCACCTACCCTAGAGAGGTTAAGAATTATAGATACAGAACTCCTTTATGCAACCGCTGTGTCAGATTTTAAAATAGCTTTACGGAGAAAGCACATTTTTCAATATTCTGAGTACATAGCTTGAGTACATAGCTCGCCATCACAGAAATATGCTCTTACCTTTGCTGATCTTCGTCAGAATGCACTCCCAGGACTGCTACTTCCACAATAAATTTAGTTTTTGTTCGAAATAATCCATAGTTATGTCCAAATAGCTCCGTTTTGTTTGTGCGTTCAGGTCACTATCCAAAGGCTAACGCGCGAGCACAATTCAATACACAAAAAGTCAAAATGTTCCATTACCGTACTTAGAAGCATGTCAAACGCTGTTTAAAATCAATTTTTATGATATTTTTTATGTAAAATTGCAATAATATTCCAACCGGACAATAGCGTATTCATTCAAGGAGAAAAAGAAAAAACAGCGAGCTCGCGGGACCGCGCATATCCAATCCCTTTGTTGCCAGGCAGACCACTCAGTAACTGAGCTCCTATACTCTGCCCAGTGACAGGAAAAGGCTCAAACCACTTTCTGAAGGCTTTTAGACAGCCAATGGAAGCCTTAGAAAGTGCAACATAACACCACAGATACTGTAGTTTTGAAAGGGACTAGAAAGAAGAACTACAATTCTCAGATCCTCCACTTCCTGGTTCACTTTTTCTCAGGTTTTTGCCTGCCATATGAGTTATGTTATACTCAGACACCATTCAAACAGTTTTAGAAACTACAGAGTGTTTTCTATCCAAATCTACTAATAATATGCATATTCTCATTTCTGGGCAAGAGTAGTAACCAGTTTAAATCGGGTACGTTTTTTCATCCGGCTGTGAAAATACTGCCCCCTATCCATATCAGGTTTTAAAAAATATTAAAACATATATACATATTTGTTTTCCTTTTTTTTCTTCACATTTTCAAACAATCCATTTATATTTTTAAATGGGGCTATACATTTGAGTGAGTTTTTTTTCTTGCCTGAGTATCCTCATTTCACTGGCAAAAATAAAATTAAACCATCTAGTCAAATAATTAACATCCAATCACATTAACCGTTACTGTCTCGCGGGAATTCCACTAACGGTCCGTATGTAGCCAAACGTAGCTGCTGCTCATGTTGGTATCTGTACTGATGGTGCAAAAGCCATGACAGGGAGACGTAGTGGAGTGGTAACGCGAGTGCAAGCAGTTGCTCCTGATGCCACTTAGGTAACACTGCAGCATCCACCGAGAGGCTCTTGCTTCCAAGGGAATGCCTGACAAGGAGCAAAGTATTGACATGTTTTTTTTAAAATTGAGAGACGAGCCTAAAGTTTTCTTTACTCACCATCATTTTCACTTGTCTGACCGTTTGCATGATGACGAGTTTCTCACACGACTGGCCTATCTGAGAGATGTTTTTTCTTGCCCGAATTTACCGATGTGAGAGTGGATTTTTGGCCCTCAATAGCATGAAAACTAAATACAGGCACAGACTTTGTGTGGAAAATGATTTAAGACTGAGACCCTCTCCAATACAACACAACATTGCAGAGTTATGGGCATCCTTTCAAGCACACCCTTCTCATTAACCTGTGGTGAGTTATTCACAATTTTCAACAAACAAATAAGGTTTTATACGTAAGATGGCTAAATAAAGAGCAAAATTATTGATTATTATTATATTACTCTTTGTGCGCTGGTCCTATAAGAGCTCTTTGTTATTTCCCACGAGCCGGGTTGTGACAACTCACACTCATTCTTATGTTTAATAAATGTATCGTATAGTGTGTATGTGGCAGGCTTACAATGATGGCAAAAAACAACATTTGAGAGTGCGCTGACACTAGTGCTAGAGGGGGTACGCAGCTGGAGGTTGAATGTTTGAAGGGGTACGGGACTATAAAAAGTTTGGGAACCACTGTCGTAGAGGAAAGAGGCTAACAACACCTGCTAACCGATTCATGACATGATCCTGGTTGAAGGCTGTCCTGGAAATGACTGAGGTGGTGTAGAGGAAAGAGGCTAGCAACACCTTTTCCTTAACACACCATTCTTTGAGTAGTGGAGCAAAGCTTGAGCATACAGTACCTGCTTGTAGAAAAGGTGTGATGATACTGTACAATGAATGGGGTAACACTTCGGTTTAAGTGGCCTGATATGTAGCCTATTCACCTAAAAGGTTGTGCATGCAGAACAGAGTACGGAATACAGCTTTGGCTCCGGGTGCTGTTGCTTAAGAGAACATCTACTTTTAGTGGATAAAGACGACAAAACCACACATGCTCGCTACTGTAACCCTGTCAAAGCAATTGCAAAATGCCTGTCTTACTGTATGCTGCTGAAAGCAGCAGAGGACTCAGAGGCTGTAGTCAGGGAGGGTGTATATCGTGGACGACACGAGTAGTGTGGCCTGAGCTGGGACTTTATTTCACCAGCGTGTCCCTGAGCTGGGACTTTATTTCACCAGCGTGTCCCTGAGCTGGGACTTTATTTCACCAGCGTGTCCCTGAGCTGGGACTTTATTTCAGAAGTGTGTCCCTGAGCTGGGACTTTATTTCACCAGCGTGTCCCTGAGCTGGGACTTTATTTCAGAAGTGTGTCCCTGAGCTGGGACTTTATTTCACCAGCGTGTCCCTGAGCTGGGACTTTATTTCACCAGCGTGTCCCTGAGCTGGGACTTTATTTCAGAAGTGTGTCCCTGAGCTGGGACTTTATTTCACCAGCGTGTCCCTGAGCTGGGACTTTATTTCACCAGCGTGTCCCTGAGCTGGGACTTTATTTCAGAAGTGTGTCCCTGAGCTGGGACTTTATTTCAGAAGTGTGTCCCTGAGCTGGGACTTTATTTCAGAAGTGTGTCCCTGAGCTGGGACTTTATTTCAGAAGTGTGTCCCTGAGCTGGGACTTTATTTCAGAAGTTTGTGTGTGTGTGTTGCATTAGTGTACTGTTTTATGTTCGCACACTGCTGTTACCTACAGCCCTAAAAGGTTAGGCTGTGAGTCTATGTTGGCTCACAATGGCTGATTGGAATAAAAGTCTGCACTTTGTTGTACAAAGCTGTCCTGATGGGTCGTCATGAGGCTGTGAGACAGACAGCAGAAGCTCATACACTGAACAGTAAAACATGCAATACAGCTCCTAGCCCTTTTCAGCCAAATGAGGTTAGTCCTTCCCTGTTTGTAGGAACATGTCATTTTATAAAGGGGAATTCCCTGCAAAATAGTGCCTTACGTGAGGTGGATCCTTCATCTCTTCTGATTTTATGTTCAGAATAATATTGGTATATCAACAAAGCATTTCATTCCAAGGAAATTGCAATGAATCTATCAGTAAATAGCCTTATACCTCAATCAAAGTCTCTGTGAATAAAATTAATTTCTCTGTAGATATTTGCAGGTGTAAAGACAGTGCTGGAGTCCTTCAACCAGGTCTTTCTCTCTGTATAAATGCAACAATCCTTTAATGAAGCAAGTCCCAAATGGCCTCCTTTCCCTTATAATAGGGATCATCAACAAGATGTTGGGCTCCCGAGTGGCTCAGCGGTCTAAGGCACTCCATCTCAGTGCAAGAGGTGTCATTACAGACCCTGGTTTGATTCCTGGCTGTATCACAACTGGCATTGATTTGGGAGTCCCACAGGGCGGCGAACAATTGTCCCAGCGTCGCCGGGGTAGGCCGTCATTGTAAATAAGAATTTGTTCTTAACTGACTTTCCTAGTTAAATAAAGGTAAAATAAAAATATTTCTGAAGTGGATGGTTGCGGGACTGGAACATAATAAAACATTATTTGTAGATGTGTAATTGAAGGCAAAAAGCCAAAACAGATATAATATTTGACTATAACATAATAATTTCAAAATGTCCTTACGTTTGTATTTGATCACATATCTCTCTATTACGCGTGGGAATACGTGGGAACAGATTTCCAAAATTAAAATCACTTGGAGCTGATTTCCTGGTGTTTTAAAAAATGCACTCACACACGCACGCACACACACACACACACACTCGCACACTCACACACACGCACACACACACACACACACACACACACACACACACACACACACACACACACACACACACACACACACACACACACACACACACACACACACACACACACACACACACACACACACACACACACACACACACACACACAAATGGAGACACAGTACCTCAGACCTTATACACAGTCTCTGCTGCATACACATACACTGAGAGTACAAAACATTAGAAACACCTGCTCTTTCCATGACAGACTGACCAGGTGAATCCAGATGAACGCTATGATCTCTTATTGATGTCCCTTGTTATTAAATCTACTTCACTCGGTGTAGATGAAGGAGAGGAGACAGGTTAAAGAAGGATTTTTAAGCTTTGACACACATTGAGACATGGATTGTGTATGTGTACCATTCAGAGGGTGAATGGACAAGACTAAATATTTATGTGCCTTTGAATGGGGTATGGTTGTAGGTGCCAGGCACACCGGTTTGTGTCAAGAACTGCAACGCTGCTGGGTTTTTCACGCTCAACAGTTTCCTGTGTGTATCAATAATGGTCCACCACCCGAAGGACATCCAGCCAACTTGACACAACTGTGGGAAGCATTGGAGTCCACATCTGCCAGCATGGGTGAGGGGGAAGGCGGGGGAAGGAGATGAAGAGGCTCTCTCTCATTCATGTATACAGTGCGGGGGGTGATTGTCAGCCAATTATAGGAGCTGAAGCAGGTTTGATTCATCTGCAGGGAGCAAAGGGCTCCGCCGGACTGGCAGGTCAGCTATGTTAGGTCCAAGGAGCACTGCCGGACTGGCAGGTCGGCTATGTTAGATCCAAGGGGCTCTGCCGGACTGGCAGGTCGGCTATGTTAGATCCAAGGGGCTCTGCCGGACTGGCAGGTCGGGTATGTTAGATCCAAGGGGCTCCGCCGGACTGGCAGGTCAGCTATGTTAGATCCAAGGGGCTCCGCCGGACTGGCAGGTCGGGTATGTTAGATCCAAGGGGTTCCGCCGGACTGGCAGGTCGGGTATGTTAGATCCAAGGGGCTCCGCTGGACTGGCAGGTCAGCTATGTTAGATCCAAGGGGAGTTATGCAGACCAAAATCAGCACAAACACACTCACACACATACACAAACATGCACACACACACTTACACACATACACAAACACGCACACACACGCACATGCACACAAACACACACACAAATGGATGCTATTGGCCAGTTTCAATAGACAGAATAACCAAATCACAAAGAATAGAGAGAGAGAGAGAGAGAGAGAGAGAGAGAGTGAGGTCCCCTTCCCTGAACAGTTGATAAGTTATTGGGTCTCTTCTTTTCCAATTGTTTCTCTTTAGTTCTCAGCTGAATCGAGAGAGAGAGAGAGAGAGAGAGAGAGAGAGAGAGAGAGAGAGAGAGAGAGAGAGAGAGAAAGAAAGAGAGAGAGCGAGAGAACGAGAGAACGAGGGAACAATAGAAAAAAGGAGCTACTAGAAAGACAGCGGTGACATTGATTGATGTCTGAGCGCTCTCCCTGATTCGCTGATTAAACCCATCAATCTATATGCAGAACAGGTGTCCAATGCAAATAGGACCAATCAGGCAGGACAAAATGGTTTTGTCAGGAAGTCATGGAAATAAAGCCAAGCGGTAAAGGTAGGGTCGGGGGAAAGAGAGGGCGAGAGAGGGAGAGCTGGGAGATCTGATACCGGGAGTACGGAAGGTGTGATAGTCCAAATTAGGGTGAATACATGGCCCTATTCCTCCCGCTTTGGTCCTGCACTGACAACCAAATTGCTCTGCCATTCTTTTCTCCTTTTTGCTTAGTGACCAAAGCTGACTGCTCAGGCTCACCGATGTATGCAACAATACACATCGCAATTGCCTGGCTTTACCACTTTTTTTGGGGGGGGGGGGGGCTGTTTAAACTATAATGTAGTTGTACCTTTTACAGAGGAAATGTGGTTTGTTGCTCACAGACATTATGCTATCTGCATTTATTTTTTCTTGGAAATACACTGAGTGTACAAAACTATTTCCATGACATAGACTGAACAGGTGTATCCAGGTGAAAGCTATGATCCCTTATTGATGTCACTTAAATCCACTTCAATCAGTGTAGATATACTGGAGGATACAGGTTAAAGAAGAATGTTTAAGCCATGAGACAAATGAGACATGGATTGTGTATGTGTGCCATTCATTAAAGGTTTGTGCCAACTTTACACAACTGTGGGAAGCATTAGAGTCAACATGGGCCAGCATCCATGTGGAACGCTTTGTGACATTTTTTACCGCTGACCCAGTCTGTAATACCTACAGTGGGAAGAAAAGTTATGTGAACCCTTTAGAATTACCTGGATTTCTGCATAAATTGGTCATACCATTTGATCTAATCTTCATCTAAGTCACAACAATAGACAAACACAGTCTGCTTAAAGTAATAACACACAAACTGTAACGGTTGTTGCAAGGAGAGGACCAAGGTGCAGCGTGGTACGTGTTCATCATGTTTATTAGTTCTGAACACTGAATCAAAAACAAAGTGCAACAGTGCTGTCAGGTGAAAAACACAAGACAGAAAACAACTACCCACAAAAACCCTGTGGGAAAATTCTACCTAAGTATGGCTCCCAATCAGAGACAACGATAGACAGCTGTCCCTGATTGAGAGCCATACCCGGCCAAAACAAAGAAATACACAAAACATAGAAAACGGAACATAGAATGCCCACCCTAGTCACACCCTGGCCTAACCAAAATAGAGAACAAAAACCTCTCTATGGCCAGGGCGTGACACAAACAATTAGAATTTTTCATGTCTTTATTGAACACACCGTGAAAACATTCACATTTCAGGTTGGAAAAAGAATGTGAACTCTTGGATTTAATAACAGGTTGACCCTCCTTTGGCAGCAATAACCTCAACCAAACGTTTTCTGTAGTTGCGGATCAGACCTGCACAACGGTCAGGAGGAATTTTGGACCATTCCTCTTTACCAAACTGTTTCAGTTCAGCAATATTCTTGGGATGTCTGGTGTGAACCGCTCTCAAGGTCATGCCACAGCATCTCAATCGGGTTGAGGTCAGGACTGACTGGGCCACTCCAGAATGCATATTTTCTTCTGTTGAAGCCATTCTGTTGTTGATTTACTTCTGTCTTTTGGGTTGTTGTCCTGTTGTTCTGTTGCATCACCTAACTTATGTTGAGCTTCAATTGGTGGACAGAGAGCCTTACATTCTCCTGCAAAATGTCTATATAAACTTGGGAATTCATTTTTCCGTCGATGATAGCAGGCTGTCCAGGCCCTCACGCAGCAAAGCAGCTCCAAACCATGATGCTCCCTCCACCATACTTTATAGTTGGGATGAGATTTTGATGTTGGTGTGCTGTGCCTTTTTTCTCCACACAGTGTTGTGTGTTCCTTCCAAACAACACAATTTAAAAAAAATCTGCTCAAAGAATACTTAGCCAGTAGCGCTGTGGAACATCCAGGTACTCTTGTGCAAACTTCAGATGTGCAGCAATGTTTTTTTTGGACAGCAGTGGCTTCTTCTCTGGTGTCCTCCCATGAACACCATTCTTGTTTAGTTTTTTACGTATTGTAGACTCGTCAGCAGAGTCTACAATACATCTTCCAGAGATTTCTGTGAGTCTTTAGCTGACCCTCTAGGATTCTTCTTAACCTTAATGAGCATTCTGCGCTGTGCTCTTGCAGTCATATTTGCAGGACTGACACTCCTAGGGAGAGTAGCAACAGTGCTGAAATTTCTCCATTTATATACAATTTGTCTTTCTGTGGACTGACTTCTAGAGATACTTTTGTAACCCTTTCCAGCTTAATGCAAGTCAACTATTCTTAATCTTAGTTCTTCTGAGATCTCTTTTGTTTGAGGCATGGTTCACATCAGGCAATGCTTCTTGTGAATAGCAAACTCACATTTTGTGAGTGTTTTTTATAGGGCAGGGCAGCTCTAACCAACATCTCCAATCTCATTTCATTGAATGGACTCCAGGTTAGCTGACTCCTGACTCCAATTAGCTTTTGAAGAAGTCATTAGCCTAGGGGTTCACATACTTTTTCCAACCTACACTGTGAATGTTTAAATGATGTACTCAATATAGTCAAGAAAAATACAATAATTTGTCTGTTATTAGTTTAAGCACACTGTGTTTGTCTATTGTTGTGACTTAGATGAAGATCAGATCTAATGTTATGTAAAATGTATGCAGAAATCCAGGTAATTACCAAGGGTTTGCATACTTTTCCTGTACATGTTTGAAGCAGATCATCATAGTCCCCGTGCTCAAGAACACCAAGGTAACCTGTCTAAATGACTATCACCCTGTAGCACTCACATCGGTAGCCATGAAATGCTTTGAAAGGCCGGTGATGGCTCACATCAATACCATCATCCCAGACACCCTGTACCCACTCCAATTCCTATACTGCCCCAACAGATCCACAGATGATGCAATCTCTATTGCACTCCACACTGCCCTCTTACACATGGACAAGAGGAACACCTATGTGAGAATGCTATTCATTGACTATACCTCAGTGTTCAACACCATAGTGCCCTCCAAATCATCACTAAGCTTAGGACCCTGGGACTGAACATCCCCCTCTGCAACTGTATCCTGGACTTCCTGATGGGCCACCCCCAGGTGGTGAGGGTAGGAATCAACACAACCACCACGCTGACCCTCAACAAGGGGACCCCCTCAAGGGTGCACGCTTAGTCCCCTCCTGTATTCCCTGTTCATCCCCGACTGCTTGGCTGCGTATGACTTCAACACCATAAATGAAGTTTGCTGACGATACGGCTGTGGTTTTGGTCTGATCACCAATGACAATGAGACAGCCTGTAGGGAGGAGGTCAGTGAATTGGCATTGTGGTGCCAGGACAACAACTTCCCCCTCAGCGTCAGCAAGACAAAGGAGCTGAACTACAGGAAACAAACTACTGGAAATGGAGGCCCGACCACACTACCATCCACTTCGACGGGGCTGTAGTGGAGCAGGTCGAGAGCTTCAAGTTCTTCGGTGTCCACATCACTAAGGAATTACCATAGTCCACACACCAACAGAGTCGTGAAGAAGGCATGACAGCACCTCTTCCCCCTCAGGAGGCTGAAAAGATTTGGCATAGGCCCTCAAATCCTCAAAAAGTTATACAGCTGCTCCATTGAGAGCATCTTGACTGGCTGCATCACCATTTGTTATGGAAACTGCTTGGCATCCGACCGCAAGGGGCTACAGATGATAATGAGTATGGCCCAGTACATCACTGGGGCTGAGCTTCCTGCTATCCAAAACCTCTATACCAGGCGATGTCAGAAGAAGGCCATAGAAATTGTCAAGGACTCCAGCCACCCAAGTCATACACTGTTCTCTCTGCTATCGCACGGCAAGCGGTACCGACATAGCAAGTTTGGAACCAACTGGATTTTACCCCTAAGCCATAAGACTGCTAGAAATAGTTAGTTAAATAGTTAACAAATAGCTAATAGGACGATCTGCATTGACGTTTTTTGCACTAACTCTTCTGACTCATCACGTACGCTGCTGCTACTGTTTATTATCTATCCCGTTGCCTAGTCATTTTATCCCTACCTATATGTACATATATACCACAATTACCTCGTACCTCTGCACACCGACTCTGCACTGGTACGCCGTGTATATAGCCAAGTCATCGTTACTCATTGTGTATTTATTCCTTGTGTTATTAGGGCCTGTAAGTAAGCCTTTTACTGTTAGTCTACACCTGTTGTTTACGAAGCATGTGTCAAATAAAAATATTTTCCTTGATAGAACATGCCTGTGACACCTCTGTCCCCCAGCAAGACAAAAATAAATAAATTCTACTTGAAAAAAAAATTCTAGCAGATTTTCTATGTGAAATAGGGGGCAAAACAATTCTAAACTATAATGTAGTTGTACCTTTTACAGAGGAAATGTGGTTTGTTGCTCACAGACATTATACTATCTGTATTTATTTTTTCTTGGAAATACACTGAGTGTACAAAACTATTTCCATGACATAGACTGAACAGGTGTATCCAGGTGAAAGCTATGATCCCTTATTGATGTCACTTAAATCCACTTCAATCAGTGTAGATATACTGGAGGATACAGGTTAAAGAAGAATGTTTAAGCCATGAGACAAATGAGACATGGATTGTGTATGTGTGCCATTCATTAAAGGTTTGTGCCAACTTTACACAACTGTGGGAAGCATTAGAGTCAACATGGGCCAGCATCCATGTGGAACGCTTTGTGACATTTTTTACCGCTGACCCAGTCTGTAATACCTACAGTGGGAAGAAAAGTTATGTGAACCCTTTAGAATTACCTGGATTTCTGCATAAATTGGTCATACCATTTGATCTAATCTTCATCTAAGTCACAACAATAGACAAACACAGTCTGCTTAAACTAATAACACACAAACTGTAACGGTTGTTGCAAGGAGAGGACCAAGGTGCAGCGTGGTACGTGTTCATCATGTTTATTAGTTCTGAACACTGAATCAAAAACAAAGTGCAACAGTGCTGTCAGGTGAAAAACACAAGACAGAAAACAACTACCCACAAAAACCCTGTGGGAAAATTCTACCTAAGTATGGCTCCCAATCAGAGACAACGATAGACAGCTGTCCCTGATTGAGAGCCATACCCGGCCAAAACAAAGAAATACACAAAACATAGAAAACGGAACATAGAATGCCCACCCTAGTCACACCCTGGCCTAACCAAAATAGAGAACAAAAACCTCTCTATGGCCAGGGCGTGACACAAACAATTAGAATTTTTCATGTCTTTATTGAACACACCGTGAAAACATTCACATTTCAGGTTGGAAAAAGAATGTGAACTCTTGGATTTAATAACAGGTTGACCCTCCTTTGGCAGCAATAACCTCAACCAAACGTTTTCTGTAGTTGCGGATCAGACCTGCACAACGGTCAGGAGGAATTTTGGACCATTCCTCTTTACCAAACTGTTTCAGTTCAGCAATATTCTTGGGATGTCTGGTGTGAACCGCTCTCAAGGTCATGCCACAGCATCTCAATCGGGTTGAGGTCAGGACTGACTGGACCACTCCAGAATGCATATTTTCTTCTGTTGAAGCCATTCTGTTGTTGATTTACTTCTGTCTTTTGGGTTGTTGTCCTGTTGTTCTGTTGCATCACCTAACTTATGTTGAGCTTCAATTGGTGGACAGAGAGCCTTACATTCTCCTGCAAAATGTCTATATAAACTTGGGAATTCATTTTTCCGTCGATGATAGCAGGCTGTCCAGGCCCTCACGCAGCAAAGCAGCTCCAAACCATGATGCTCCCTCCACCATACTTTATAGTTGGGATGAGATTTTGATGTTGGTGTGCTGTGCCTTTTTTCTCCACACAGTGTTGTGTGTTCCTTCCAAACAACACAATTTTAAAAAAATCTGCTCACAGAATACTTAGCCAGTAGCGCTGTGGAACATCCAGGTACTCTTGTGCAAACTTCAGATGTGCAGCAATGTTTTTTTTGGACAGCAGTGGCTTCTTCTCTGGTGTCCTCCCATGAACACCATTCTTGTTTAGTTTTTTACGTATTGTAGACTCGTCAGCAGAGTCTACAATACATCTTCAGAGATTTCTGTGAGTCTTTAGCTGACCCTCTAGGATTCTTCTTAACCTTAATGAGCATTCTGCGCTGTGCTCTTGCAGTCATATTTGCAGGACTGACACTCCTAGGGAGAGTAGCAACAGTGCTGAAATTTCTCCATTTATATACAATTTGTCTTTCTGTGGACTGACTTCTAGAGATACTTTTGTAACCCTTTCCAGCTTAATGCAAGTCAACTATTCTTAATCTTAGTTCTTCTGAGATCTCTTTTGTTTGAGGCATGGTTCACATCAGGCAATGCTTCTTGTGAATAGCAAACTCACATTTTGTGAGTGTTTTTTATAGGGCAGGGCAGCTCTAACCAACATCTCCAATCTCATCTCATTGAATGGACTCCAGGTTAGCTGACTCCTGACTCCAATTAGCTTTTGAAGAAGTCATTAGCCTAGGGGTTCACATACTTTTTCCAACCTACACTGTGAATGTTTAAATGATGTACTCAATATAGTCAAGAAAAATACAATAATTTGTCTGTTATTAGTTTAAGCACACTGTGTTTGTCTATTGTTGTGACTTAGATGAAGATCAGATCTAATGTTATGTAAAATGTATGCAGAAATCCAGGTAATTACCAAGGGCTTGCATACTTTTCCTGTACATGTTTGAAGCAGATCATCATAGTCCCCGTGCTCAAGAACACCAAGGTAACCTGTCTAAATGACTATCACCCTGTAGCACTCACATCGGTAGCCATGAAATGCTTTGAAAGGCCGGTGATGGCTCACATCAATACCATCATCCCAGACACCCTGTACCCACTCCAATTCCTATACTGCCCCAACAGATCCACAGATGATGCAATCTCTATTGCACTCCACACTGCCCTCTTACACATGGACAAGAGGAACACCTATGTGAGAATGCTATTCATTGACTATACCTCAGTGTTCAACACCATAGTGCCCTCCAAATCATCACTAAGCTTAGGACCCTGGGACTGAACATCCCCCTCTGCAACTGTATCCTGGACTTCCTGATGGGCCACCCCCAGGTGGTGAGGGTAGGAATCAACACAACCACCACGCTGACCCTCAACAAGGGGACCCCCTCAAGGGTGCACGCTTAGTCCCCTCCTGTATTCCCTGTTCATCCCCGACTGCTTGGCTGCGTATGACTTCAACACCATAAATGAAGTTTGCTGACGATACGGCTGTGGTTTTGGTCTGATCACCAATGACAATGAGACAGCCTGTAGGGAGGAGGTCAGTGAATTGGCATTGTGGTGCCAGGACAACAACTTCCCCCTCAGCGTCAGCAAGACAAAGGAGCTGAACTACAGGAAACAAACTACTGGAAATGGAGGCCCGACCACACTACCATCCACTTCGACGGGGCTGTAGTGGAGCAGGTCGAGAGCTTCAAGTTCTTCGGTGTCCACATCACTAAGGAATTACCATAGTCCACACACCAACAGAGTCGTGAAGAAGGCATGACAGCACCTCTTCCCCCTCAGGAGGCTGAAAAGATTTGGCATAGGCCCTCAAATCCTCAAAAAGTTATACAGCTGCTCCATTGAGAGCATCTTGACTGGCTGCATCACCATTTGTTATGGAAACTGCTTGGCATCCGACCGCAAGGGGCTACAGATGATAATGAGTATGGCCCAGTACATCACTGGGGCTGAGCTTCCTGCTATCCAAAACCTCTATACCAGGCGATGTCAGAAGAAGGCCATAGAAATTGTCAAGGACTCCAGCCACCCAAGTCATACACTGTTCTCTCTGCTATCGCACGGCAAGCGGTACCGACATAGCAAGTTTGGAACCAACTGGATTTTACCCCTAAGCCATAAGACTGCTAGAAATAGTTAGTTAAATAGTTAACAAATAGCTAATAGGACGATCTGCATTGACGTTTTTTGCACTAACTCTTCTGACTCATCACGTACGCTGCTGCTACTGTTTATTATCTATCCCGTTGCCTAGTCATTTTATCCCTACCTATATGTACATATATACCACAATTACCTCGTACCTCTGCACACCGACTCTGCACTGGTACGCCGTGTATATAGCCAAGTCATCGTTACTCATTGTGTATTTATTCCTTGTGTTATTAGGGCCTGTAAGTAAGCCTTTTACTGTTAGTCTACACCTGTTGTTTACGAAGCATGTGTCAAATAAAAATATTTTGCTTGATAGAACATGCCTGTGACACCTCTGTCCCCCAGCAAGACAAAAATAAATAAATTCTACTTGAAAAAAAAATTCTAGCAGATTTTCTATGTGAAATAGGGGGCAAAACAATTCTAATTGGAAAAATAAATAAAAATGACATTCTATGTGAAAAGAGAAAGGTCAGCATGTTCTCTTGAAGATGCACTCCAGGATCTTTAAGCACAACAATTGTTTTTACATACAGTACAAATTGGATTCGTAACATATCATGCGAATTGAACAAACACTTAAAAAATAATAATAATTATGATGTAGCACACCACTTTTTTTTGTGAGCACCTCTTTCAAAACTACTGGCTGAAATTCTACAAAAGCTAGAGAGTGCATCGTTAAGGGAAAAAAGACCCATCTGTTCCTTGTCTTGTTGCCTCTGTCTGCGTTTCCTCTAAAGCCTGACCACTTCAATATCTCTGCCCATCTAATAACAGTCATTCTAGGGTGGATTCTCTTTCCTCCTCCTCACTCTCATGTTTCTCCATCTCCATGTCTCTCCCTTGGTCCCGGGGGGGGGTGTGTGTGTGTGTGTGTGTGTGTGTGTGTGTGTGTGTGTGTGTGTGTGTGTGTGTGTGTGTGTGTGTGTGTGTGTGTGTGTGTGTGTGTGTGTGTGTGTGTGTGTGTGTGTGTGTGTGCCTGTGTGCGTGTGTGTGCATGTGGGTGTGCGTGCGTGTGTGGGTGTGTGTGTGTGTCTCAGGGAGTCTGGGTTCTTTCTCAGTGAGAGTGTGGCACTCTTTCTCTGATCTGAATCAGTTTCATTAAGTAACAAATTCTGTTGGCATAGTAACAGCCCAGCTAATTTATCATGGGAAATAGTCTGTGAGATGGACAGGTTGCCCGGCAACAGCCAATGGCAGGCCAAAGACGGACCAATGATGGGGCGGCCTCCGTGTTTGACTTGCGATAGCATGGGAAGGACACACGCGCTCACGCGCACACGTGCCTCACACATGCACACGCACACGCCCCACACACACACACACACACACACACACACACACACACACACACACACACACCACACCACACACACACACACACACACACACACACACACAGCTCTGCTCTGCTTTATACCTTCCAAGGGCGTTAAAAACTAGAGTGATCAATGGATGATGATTTGGAACAACTCACCTCACACACTTGAGAGCCATTCAGAGGCCCATCCCTGAGCTGTAGTGAGCACAGTAACAAAGGCTGTGTGATGTATTCTGACATTTCAAGGGGACTTGTTATACTCTTTTGTACTGTTTGGCAAACTAAGTGTTGCACAGTTCACCTAGCTAAGTAACCCCTAATTCAACATTTAGACTTTCTATGGAGTCAAGGCTACCAAACAAATAGTCACATTTTGCTCTAATAAATGCAGAAAGCGTCATCACTTGACCTTATGATTCATATTTCTCATGTCTGTATTCACTTTCATTTTTGTGTGTTTGATTCTAAGACACCAAATGCAATAATATTAGCCTATTATATAGCCATCCTAACATGACTATAGTAAGAATCAATGTGTTAGATAAATACTGGACTTTGTGAACCTCCCCCTACTGTGAACCTCCCCCTACCACATGTCAGAGAAAAAACTAAGCCATGAGGTCGAAGGAATTGTCCGTAGACAGGATTTTGTCGAGGCACAGATCTGGAGAAGAGTATCAAAAAATGTCTCCATCATTCTTAAATGTAAGAAGTTTGAAACCACCAAGACTCTTCCTAGAGCTGGCCGCCCGGCCAAACTGAGAAGGGCCTTGGTCATGGAGGTGACCAAGAACCCGATGGTCACTCTGACAGAGCTGTAGAGTTCCTCTGTGGAGATGGGAGAACCTTCCAGAAGGACAACCATCTCTGCAGCACTCCACCAATCAGGCCTTTACGGTAGAGTGGCCAGACGCAAGCCACTCCTCAGTAAAAGGCACATGACAGCCCTCTTGGAGTTTGACAAAAAGCACCTAGACTCCCAGACCATGAGAAACAATATTCTCTGGTCTGATGAAACCAAGATTGAACTATTTGGCCTGAATGCCAAGCACCACATCTGGAAGAAACCTGGCACCATCCCTACGGTGAAACATGGTGGTGGCAGCATCATGCTGTGGGATGTTTTTCAGCGGCAAGGACTGGGAGACTAGTCAGGATCGAGGCAAAGATGAACGGAGCCAAGTACAGAGAGATCCTTGATTATAACCTGCTCCAGAGTGCTCAGGACCTCATACTGGGGTGAAGGTTCACCTTCCAACAGTACAACGAACCAAAGCACACAGCCAAGACAACGCAGGAGTGGCTTCAGTACAAGTCTCTGAATGGCCCAGCCAGAGGCCGGACTTGAACCCGATCGAACATCTCTGGAGAGACCTGAAATTGGCTGTGCAGCGACGCTCCCCATCCAACCTGACAGAGCTTGAGATGATCTCCATAGAAGAATGGGAGAAACTCCCCAAATACAGATGTGCCAAGAAGACAAAATGCTCTTATCGATGCCAATGGTGCTTCAACAAAGTACTGAGTAAAGAGTCGGAATACTTATGCAAATGTCCTATTTCCGTTTTTGGGTGGGCCTATGCCCTCCCAGGCCCACCCATGGCTGCTCGCCTGCCCAGTCATGTGAAATCCATAAATTAGGGCCGAATGAATTTACTTCAACTCAATTCTTTCTATTAATTGTAACTCATTAAAATCTTTGAAATTGTTGCATGTTGCATTTATATTTTTGTTCAGTATACAACTGCTTATTATCAGCCATTTTGCTCTATATGTAAAGATCTACAGTCTATGTCATCTGTATTGCTGTCACATGGAAGGACAATAAGCTCTAATAGGGGCCCTTCAATTCTAATGGCGATAGTCGTGAAGAGTGGCAACCATTTATATGTGTGATAGGAACATTTGCTGTAATTTATGCATGTCTTTGATATGTCGAAATTCATAGGAGACTCTAGGCCCTTGTCTCTTGTCTCTCTCCACTGCACATTCCCCCTTTCCTAATGGGTACTCAACACAGAGGCACAACTCCCAAACCGACGAACGATGCACTCTCTCACTGGACGGACGTGTGAGATACGTATATGATGAAAGTTATTCACCACATTTGAATGATTCTAATCAATTCCCTGTCACAGACAGTAGCTGTTGCTGAGGCCCTTAGCGTGATGCTAGTGATGAGCAGCATTTGTTTCTGCACTGTAGTGCTCATGTGAAATTTATATTTTCCATAAGTACTCATAAAACCTTCAAGGCATGACTGAAAGGAACTCACTCTGCTCTTCTGCCATGGCCGCCGGCACAGCACCCGGAGGGAGAGACAGCCAGACAGACACAGTCAGATAAATAGACGAAATTAAGAAGCAAATTTTGCAATTCTAAAAACAAATGCAATAATGGCCATACACAGGGAAAGGTCTGTCTTGCCGAAGCCAAAACAACACATCTAGGACTGAGCAAGCGATTGGGACGCTGCCCAACCATCACAATAAAATAACATTTCAGATGCCAAGCAAATACATAACAATCTCAACTTTACACGGGGTGTGAATGATTCCCTGTATTAAAACAAAACCTCTAAACAACCACTTAGAATAGGGAGTCAAATCTGGTTGAAAGTTGTATGAATATAAAAGCAAAAGCAAAAGCAATGGTGTAGCGACAGAGGGAAACCGAGAAACAGAAAGAGAGATGAAGGACAGGGAGGCATTTCTCTCGTCTGAGGCGTGGGATGTAAATTCCCCTGTGTGTCTGCTGCCACAGCGTAGGTGAAATAAGATTGTCACTCTAATGCGTCGGTGAGATCCTGATGAGCTTGGGAATAAATATGCAAAAAAGGACCGGCGTGGAAGAAAAGGGAGGCAATCAACGATAGCAGCGGGCCCGGCTGGACAATAAATCTTTGTCTGTTTCAATTGTGGCTGTGGCCGAAACAGTGTAAAATTCAAGCAGGGATGTCATCAATTTCTGTTAGCTGCTCTGTCCCTCTGTATGTCAACTGCAGCAGCCGTGATAGATTGATTTAGTCACTTGTGCTCGGTTCACAGTATGTTAACACGGAAGGACAGAGTTGGGATATGGAGAAAGGGTTATTAGAGACCTGGATTTGACTCGACTCTTTTTCTCTCTCCTTCTCTTTCTCAACATCTCTCTCTCCTTCTCCCTCCTCTCTCACCTCCCTCTCTCTCTGTCCCTATCTCTTCCACCCCTCTATCTGTGTCCCCCCCCACCACCCTCCCCTCTCTGTGTCCACTAG
The DNA here is from genome assembly GCF_965601325.2 of Salmo salar. Lineage (NCBI taxonomy): Eukaryota > Metazoa > Chordata > Actinopteri > Salmoniformes > Salmonidae > Salmo > Salmo salar. Next base: position 35,680,650 of record NC_138299.1, read on the forward strand.
GATAGGAATGATGGCTTCAAACAGAGAAGAAGAAAAAGAGAATAAACAAAATAAAGGAGAGCATAGTCAACAGCAGAGCGAGAGATATAGAGAGAAGAGGTGGAGGACAGAGAAAGAGAAAGAGAGACAGATCGAGAGAGAGGAAGGGAAAGGCAGAAAGAGAGAGGTTCTCCTGGGGATTAGAAGGCAGGGCTTTAATGGGATGTGTCTGGGAAGGCCTGGTGTCCCAGGAACAGAGAGCAGGTTTGACATCACTACAAACAGCTTTAACATGTAAAAAAAAGAGCAAGCACATGAATACTAAGAGAACTGGCATTGCCGAAAACCATTTGGAAGGAATAGATGCGACTCTTCTAACAATTAAAAATGGATGATTCATTTGCGTTAAAATAATGACATTTCAGCCGTCAATGGCCTTCTTCAGAATCACTGTCATTGTTAGAATATTGGTGAAAACCACAACAAAACCAGTCAAATATTTTATCCATACCATATATGTCAACATGATATCCTTTTTGATTGAGCGACTCAGACAGACACACAGACTGACATAAACACTCATAGACAGACAGACAGACAGACAGACAGACAGACAGACAGACAGACAGACAGACAGACAGACAGACAGACAGACAGACTGACTGACTGACTGACTGACTGACTGACTGACTGACTGACTGACTGACTGACTGACTGACTGACTGACTGACTGACTGACTGACTGACTGACTGACTGACTGACTGACTCTATATGTACACTGCTCAAAAAAATAAAGGGAACACTTAAACAACACAATGTAACTCCAAGTCAATCACACTTCTGTGAAATCAAACTGTCCACTTAGGAAGCAACACTGATTGACAATAAATTTCACATTCTGTTGTGCAAATGGAATAGACAACAGGTGGAAATTATAGGCAATTAGCAAGACACCCCCAATAAAGGAGTGGTTCTGCAGGCGGTGACCACAGACCACTTCTCAGTTCCTATGCTTCCTGGCTGATGTTTTGGTCACTTTGGAATGCTGGCGGTGCTTTCACTCTAGTGGTAGCATGAGACGGAGTCTACAACCCACACAAGTGGCTCAGGTAGTGCAGCTCATCCAGGATGGTACATCAATGCGAGCTGTGGCAAGAAGGTTTGCTGTGTCTGTCAGCGTAGTGTCCAGAGCATGGAGGCGCTACCAGGAGACAGGCCAGTACATCAGGAGACGTGGAGAAGGCCGTAGGAGGGCAACAACCCAGCAGCAGGACTGCCACCTTCCGCCTTTGTGCAAGGAGGAGCAGGAGGAGCCCTGCCAGAGTCCTGCAAAATGACCTCCAGCAGGCCACAAATGTGCATGTGTCTGCTCAAACGGTCAGAAACAGACTCCATGAGGGTGGTATGAGGGCCCGACGTCCACAGGTGGGGGTTGTGCTTACAGTCCAACACCGTGCAGGATGTTTGGCACTTGCCAGAGAACACCAAGATTGGCAAATTCGCCACTGGCGCCCTGTGCTCTTCACAGATGAAAGCAAGTTCACACTGAGCACATATGACAGACGTGACAGAGTCTGGAGACGCCGTGGAGAACGTTCTGCTGCCTGCAACATCCTCCAGCATGACCGGTTTGGCAGTGGGTCAGTTATGGTGTGGGGTGGCATTTCTTTGGGGGGCCGCACAGCCCTCCATGTGCTCGCCAGAGGTAGCCTGACTGCCATTAGGTACCGAGATGAGATCCTCAGACCCTTTGTGAGACCATATGCTGGTGCGGTTGGCCCTGGGTTCCTCCTAATGCAAGACAATGCTAGACCTCATGTGGCTGGAGTGTGTCAGCAGTTCCTGCAAGAGGAAGGCATTGATGCTATGGACTGGCCCGCCCGTTCCCCAGACCTGAATCCAATTGAGCACATCTGGGACATCATGTCTCGCTCCATCCACCAACGCCACGTTGCACCACAGACTGTCCAGGAGTTGGCGGATGCTTTAGTCCAGGACTGGAGGAGATCCCTCAGGAGACCATCCGCCACCTCATCAGGAGCATGCCCAGGCTTTGTAGGGAGGTCATACAGGCACTTGGAGGCCACACACACTACTGAGCCTCATTTTGACTTGTTTTAAGGACATTACATCAAAGTTGGATCAGCCTGTATATATATATATATATATATATATATATATATATATATATATATATATATATATATATATATATACAGCATATAGACAGACAGACAGACAGACAGACAGACAGACAGACAGACAGACAGACAGACAGACAGACAGACAGACAGACAGACAGACAGACAGACAGACAGACAAGCAGACAGACATATAGACAGACAGACATACACACTCAGAATAACAGGCAGACAGGCAGGCAGACAGATTCAATGGGGAAAGATGATTGTCACATGGTTGATGTCTTTGTCAATACATTGCATTCAATGGGAAAACATAAGTGTCAAAGGGGTTGGACATACAGACAGACAATAACATGGGCTAATTATTGAGAGACTCAGACAGACCTTTATTTAACCAGGTAGGCCAGTTGAGAACAGGTTCTCATTTACAACTGCGACCTGGCCAAGATAAAGCAGATAAAGCAGAAAAAAACACAGTTACACATGGAATAAACAAACATACAGTCAATAACACAATAGAAAAATCTATATACAGTGTGTGCAAATGTAGTAAGATTAGGGAGGTAAGGCAATAAATAGGCCGTAGTGGCGAAATAATTACAATTTTGCAATTAAACACTAGAGTGATAGATGTGCAGAAGTTGAATATGCAAGTAGAGATACTGGTATGCAAAGGAGCAACAAAATAAATTACAATATGGGGATGAGGTAGGTAGTTGGGTGGGCTATTTACAGATGGGATGTGTACAGGTGCAATGATCGGTAAGCTGCTCAGATAGCTGATACTTAAAGTTAGTGAAGGAGATATAGGACTCCAGCTTCAGTGATTTTACAATTCGTTCCAGTCATTGGCAGCAGAGAACTGGAAGGGAAGGTGGCCAAAGGAACATTTGGCTTTGGGGGTGACCAGTGAAAAATACCTGCTGGAGTGAGTGCTATGGGTGGGTGCTGCTATGGTGACCAGTGAGCTGAGATAAGGTGGGGCTTTACCTAGAAAATACTTATAAATGACCTGGAGCCAGTGGGTTTGGCAACGAATATGAATCGAGGGCCAGCCAGCGAGAGCATACAGGTCGCAGTGGTGGGTAGTAAATGGGGCTTTGGTGACAAAACAGATGGCACTCTGAAATTCAATGTAAGGCGTCCTGGGGACACTCACTCTTTAACAATGCCCTAAGTTTAAAGTCTTCATGTTAAGAATTCCAAGAATTGGAACAAAGGTTTGAATACAGTGTTTTGTGTAACTGCAGGGAGAAAATGAAGGGGGGGGGGGGGGGGGGGGCGTGGATAAATGGTTATATAAGGGCTCTAGGTAATGCTTTTCTGTGGAATAATGGCCGTGTTCTCTGTGGGACCAAGTTTTACTGTGAAGAGTTAATTTCCCATGATCACGTGTAAGCTTGCATTCATTCATTAACGATCCAATATGAGTTGTGTTTCTAACCTCAACCATTCTACCGATGTGCTAAACTCTTGGGCAGGCAACAAGTGAGGCCTACCTTTCAGTCATGTAGTGGGGGGAGGGGCACATTCATTAATTTGTTTTAATGGATTAGGGTTAGGGTTATGTCTAGAGTTGAGACCTTAACCCTAGCTTCATGTCCATTCCCAGCTCAACCCTAACCTTAACCCTAACCCTAGCTTCATATCCACATCAGGTGTTAACCTTAACCCTAACTCTACACTGTAAACCACAATGTGCTCTCATTACTCAAAGCGTTTGTGGATACCGTTGCATTAACATGTCAGAGTACAGTTACTTGAAGTGATTTTGTAGTTATTACTCAAACCGATAGAGTTCCATCAGCTTGAATATTTTTTACAAGTCAAGACATGTTTTAATGCAAAACTTATTAGTGGCTTGAACTCTAAGTTGATTGTACTTAGAAAACAGATATTTTGTAACCTCACTTTCAGGCTTGATGTGGCCTGTAAACCATCAGTTTTAGGCCACTGTTTTAGCGTAAAACTAGGCCATTCCCAATCTTCCCACACTTTCAAAAAATCCTGGTTGAAGGATATCCTGCTTATTATCTCCTGTTTCCATGAATCTTTCAAACTGAATTTCTGGAAAATGTTACCAAAATGTTGCAACCCTACCTGGAAGTAACATTATGCTTAAATTATGCTGGCTTGCAAAGTGATGTATAATTCCTATAGAGTGGTGAGGAGGTGGCGTCTACGTGTCCAGAAGCAACTTCATCATTCATTTTATGTATTCAGGGTTCACTCAAACGTAAATTTAAGCTTTGTTTTACTATTGACAGTTACAGTTCATTTCAGGATTGTATATGGATTTGCTCTCTTTAAATGTAAATAATCTGATTTATTAGTTTCAGATCTCTGAACTGCCTAATCAAACTTTTAGCTGCCAGCTCCTGACATCAGGGCACAACCTGTCTCCTGAATTATCCTAGTACGACTGTGGGCACACTAGCTGGGTGCAAATGCGCACTAGACCCGGGCTCGTTTTACCTGGCTAAACTAGCTGGCAAGTTTTTGTCCTCGTTGCCAAACTTCATAAACACTGCACACTGAACTTCAACAATCCTTTGCTAGTTATCCTCTACAGGATTGGTGGGCCCCCCTCGGGATGGTTGAGCTAACATGGCTAATGCGATTAGCATGAGGTTGTATGTGACAAGAACATTTAAATTCTTGTTCATCTAACTGCACTGTCCAATTTACAGTAGCTATTACTGTGAAAGAATACCATGATATTGTTTGAGGAGAGTGCACAGTAGTGAACTTGAAAATGTATTAATAAACCAATTAGGCACATTTGGGCAGTCTTGATACAAACTTTTTAACAGAAATACAATGGTTCGTTGGATCAGTCTAAAACTTTGTACATACACTGCTGCCATCAAGTGGCCAAAATATAAATTGCGCCTAGGCTGGAATAATACATTATGGCCTTTCTCTTGCATTTCAAAGATGATGATACAAAAAATAATACAAAAAACGCATGTTTTTTCTTTATATTATCTTTTACCAGATCTAATGTGTTTCATATTTCCACAAACTTCAGTGTTTCCTTTCAAATGGTATCAAGAATATGCATATCCTTGCTTCAGGGCCTGAGCTACAGGCAGTTAGATTTGGGTATGTCATTTTAGGCAAAAATTTTAAAATAGGGTCCGATCCTGAACAATCATATAACAAAAGAATTTGCTGGAAAGAAACATGATTTTTAAAATTGTTTTATTGTTTTGTTGAATAGTCATGACTGGTTTGAGATCTGATGAAAAGCTAGTTACACAAAGGAAAGGGGTTTGGGCTTGAATGAAAGAGCGGGAAGATTTAGGAACACAGAAACAGCAGCTATGCTATCGTAAATACATTATCTTATGCATTCTAAATTACCGCCCATTTGGAAAAGGAAAATGCAATAAATATTTACTCTGAGCTGCGCTTCGGTAGATTGGTCGTAGATGCTGGCCGGGTTGGCCAACAGATCTTCCTGTAAACTCTTAAGAATGTCTCTGGTGGTAAATTGGATAAGTGGTGGTATCTTCGTCCGTCTGTTAGACTGGATCCGTCGTCCGTCCTTTCCTAACCCACGTTAGCAGCGGCCGCTGCGAACTCAACGGCTAGGAAGTAGCACTTCTGTAGTGAATAAGCTCAAAGTTCATACCAGTTCATACCAGAGCTCACGCCGAGGTTGGCTTAGTTCTGTACTTGACATGTGTGTCCTTCTAACGTAGAGGCTGCAGACCTCCCATACTGGAACCACCCTGGTTATCTTTTCGTCAAAGGATTATATAGTGGAGAGGTGGAGGGAGGTGTTTCATCGTTTATAACCCCTGTCTCTTCACAGGGTTGGGTTACTGATCGAGCAGGGCACTTTCCTTATGAAAACCCAAATCTCTCATTCGGAAGCTAAAATTACATTTCATCTCCTAACAAACATTTTCAATATCAAACATTTCAATTGCATAACAATTCCATGTGACTCTGATAACTAGAGGGTGTATACTTTCTCAGATACAGTTTATGTCGTCCTGTCATCAGTCATAATGTCTCAGATGACAACCGAACTGACATACATACTCATTACGTTCCCAAGCATATTTCCAACTGGTTTTATTAACAAAATATGTGGTACCTTTCCCCATTTTGTTTGATGTTCCCAGACTCTCTATATTTATCAGGACAGCAGTCCTTCAGTAGGGTCAGTAAGAGAGGGGAAGGGGGAAAGGTATTTATGGGGGGGTCATAAACCTTACCCACAGGCCAACGTCATGACACTAGGTATTCCTTAAAGAGGTGGGGTTTCAGGTGTCTCCGGAAGGTGGTGATTGACTCCGCTGTCCTGGCGTCGTGAGGGAGCTTGTTCCACCATTGGGGTGCCAGGGCAGCGAACAGTTTTGACTGGGCTGAGCGGGAACTGTGCTTCCTCAGAGGTAGGGAGGCGAGCAGGCCAGAGGTGGATGAACGCAGTGCCCTTTTTTTTTTTTTTTTTTTTAAACCTTTATTTAACCAGGAAAGGCTCATTGAGATTTAAAATCTCTTTTTCAAGAGCGTCCTGGCCAAGATAGGCAGCGCCAAGTCATTACAAAAATTAGACAAACAACATGAAAAACTACAAGTAATCTAGTAAAAACCATAAAATTAACAAAGAATATAACAAAATCAAAAACAGCAAATTAAAAACATTGACAGGTCAGGGAATCAGTCTCAAGATCATTCATCAGTGATTTAAAAATACCAATCGGGACAAGTTCTTCCAGTTTAAAAGTATTTTGTAAGGCATTCCAAGACGATGGCGCAGAGTACATAAAAGCCCTTTTACCAAATTCAGTTCGGACATTTGGAACAGTTAGCAAGATAAAGTCCCTCGAACGAAGAGAGTACCCACCACATTTCTGAACAATAAAAATGCCCAAATAAAAAGGTAGTAAACCCAAAATGGCTTTGTAAATAAAAGTATACCAGTGACTGAGCCTACGAGTGACTAGAGAAGGCCAGCCAACCCTGGTATACAAAGTGCAGTGGTGCGTAAGGGTTTTGCAATTTAAAATAAATCTCAAAGTGCCATGGTAAAGGGTGTCAATTGATCTCAAACACTGAGCGGAAGCATTTATATATAAAATATCCCCATAGTCTAGTAAAGGCATAAATGTAGCTGATACTAGCCTCCTTCTGGCTTCAAAAGAAAAACAAGCCTTATTCCTAAAATAAAATCCTAATTTCAGCTTCAATTTTTTTGTAAGTTGTTGAATATGCATTTTAAAAGAGAGGCCATCATCAATCAAAATTCCAAGATATTTATATGAGGTTACAACCTCAATCTCCTTGCCCTGAAAGGTAGTAATAGGTGAAAGGTTCAGGGGTCTATTTCTTGCTTTAGAAAACACCAGAAGTTTAGTTTTGTCAGTATTGAGGATAAGCTTCAATTGAGACAAGGTATGTTGAACAGTATTAAAAGCAGTTTGCAAGTTCTGGAAAGCTTTTGTAAGAGATGAAGCACAACAGTAAATAACAGTATCATCAGCATAAAAATGAAGTTGTGCATTTTGGAAATTTTTGTCTAAATTATTTATATAAATAGTGAATAAGAGAGGACCAAGTACAGAGCCTTGGGGCACACCATTTAAGACAGACAATTTAACAGACCTAAGCCCATCAAATTGAGTGCACTGAGTTCTATCAGACAGATAGTTAACAAACCATGCAACTGCATGCTCTGAAAGACCTACACTCGACAATCTCTGCCTTAGTATAGCATGATCAACTGTATCAAAAGCCTTAGAGAGATCAATAAAAAGTGAGACACAATGCTGTTTTTTGTCAAGAGCTTCAGTGATATCATTTAAAACCTTCATGGCTGCTGTAATTGTGCTATGCTTCTTCCTGAAACCCGATTGGTACATTGATAAAATAGAGTTAGTATATAAAAACTCTTTTAGCTGGTCACTCACAAGGGTTTCAAGTATTTTCACCAGGGGTGACAGCTTTGAGATTGGCCTATAATTATTTAACCTGTTGGGTCTAGGGGGCAGCATTTGCACGTCTGGATAAAAAAAATGTACCCGATTTAATCTGGTTACTAATCCTACCCAGTAACTACAATATGCATATACTTATTATATATGGATAGAAAACACTCTAAAGTTTCCAAAACTGTTTGAATGGTGTCTGTGAGTATAACAGAACTCATTTGGCAGGCAAAACCCTGAGACATTTTCTGACAGGAAGTGGATACCTGATGTGTTGTATTGACTTTAAACCTATCCCATTGAAAAACACAGGGGTTTAGGAATATTTTGGCACTTCCTATTGCTTCCACTAGATGTCACCAGCCTTTACAAAGTGTTTTGAGTCTTCTGGAGGGAGATCTGACCGAACAAGAGCCATGGAACGTTGATGTCCCATTAGACACCTGGCGCGCTAGTTCATGTTGGGTACCCTCGTTCCAATACGTTATAAAAGAGTATGCATTCGTCCACCTTGAATATTATTCATGTTCTGGTTAAAAAAGGCCCTAATGATTTATGCTATACAACGTTTGACATGTTTGAACGAACGGAAATATATTTTTTCCCCTCGTTCATGACGAGAAGTCCGGCTGGCTTACATCATGTGCTAACGAGACGGAGATTTTTGGACATAAATGATGAGCTTTTTTGAACAAAACTACATTCGTTATGGACCTGTGATACCTGGAAGTGACATCTGATGAAGAGAATCAAAGGTAATGGATTATTTACATAGTATTTTCGATTTTAGATCTCCCCAACATGACGTCTAGTCTGTATCGCAACGCGTATTTTTCTGGGCGCAGTGCTCAGATTATTGCAAAGTGTGATTTCCCAGTAAGGTTATTTTTAAATCTGGCAAGTTGATTGCGTTCAAAAGATGTAAATCTATAATTCTTTAAATGACAATATAATATTTTACCAATGTTTTCTAATTTTAATTATTTAATTTGTGACGCTGACTTGACTGCCGGTTATTGGAGGGAAACGATTTCCTCAACATCAATGCCATAGTAAAACGCTGTTTTTTGATATAAATATGAACTTGATAGAACTAAAAATGCATGCATTGTCTAACATAATGTCCTAGGAGTGTCATCTGATGGAGATTGTAAAAGGTTAGTGCATCATTTTAGCTGGTTTTATGGTTTTGGTGACCCTGTCTTTGACTTGACAAAACATTACACACAACTCTTGTAAATGTACTGTCCTAACATACTCTAAATTTATGCTTTCGCCGTAAAACCTTTTTGAAATCGTAAAACGTGGTTAGATTAAGGAGATGTTTATCTTTCAAATGGTGTAACATAGTTGTATTTTTGAAAAATTTGAATTTTGACATTTATTTGGATTCAAATTTGCCGCTCTTGAAATGCACCTGCTGTTGATGGAGTGCACCACGGGTGGCACGCTAGCGTCCCACCTAGCCCCAAGAGGTTAAAAGAGTTGGATCTCCCCCTTTTAAAAGTGGCAGGACAAATGCTGATTTCCAGATCTTTGGAATTTCATTACATTCCAGGGTTAGATTAAACAGATATGCAAGTGGTTCAGCTATGAAATCAGCTACCAGATTTAAAAAGCAGGGATCCAAAAGATCAGGACCTGCAGGCTTTCTCTGATCTAAGGATTTCAGGGCTTTATGTACCACCTGCACTGAGAATGGCAAAAAGCTAAAAGTTTGACCAGCTCTCACTGGTTCATCCACACAAGGTTGTACAGAGACAGAGGACACTGAATCAAACAGCCTACCAGATGATACAAAGTGCTCATTGAAACAATTCAGCATTTCAGTTTTGTCATATATAGCAACAGAGTCCTTCAATACACATGACGGTAATTCATTAACATTACTGTTACCAGACATAGACTTAATAGCCTTCCAAAACTTTCTAGGGTCATTCAGGTTATCAGTGGTAACAGACATAAAATATTCAGATTTGGCCTTCCTGAGAAGAGAAGAACACTTGTTTCGTAACTGCCTAAAAACAAGCCAATCAGCATCAGAACACGATTTCCTTGCTTTAGCCCAGGCTAGATTACGGTCGTGAACAATGCACCCTACACCCTTGTTTGGGTGTAGGGCCTGATCAGAGCCTGAAGGTACGGAGGTGCCGTTCCTCTCACAGCTCCGTAGGCAAGCACCATGGTCTTGTAGCGGATGCGAGCTTCAACAGGAAGCCAGTGGAGAGAGCGGAGGAGCGGGGTGACGTGAGAGAACTTGGGAAGGTTGAACACCAGACGGGCTGCGGCGTTCTGGATGAGTTGTAGGGGTTTAATGGCACAGGCAGGGAGCCCAGCCAACAGCGAGTTGCAGTAATCCAGACGGGAGATGACAAGTGCCTGGATTAGGACCTGCGCCGCTTGCTGTGTGAGGCAGGGTCGTACTCTGCGAATGTTGTAGAGCATGAACCTACAGGATCGGGTCACCTCCTTGATGTTAGTAGAGAACGACAGGGTGTTGTCCAGGGTCACGCCAAGGTTCTTAGCACTCTGGGAGGAGGACACAATGGAGTTGTCAACCGTGATGGCGAGATCATGGAACGGGCAGTCCTTCCCCGGGAGGAAGAGCAGCTCCGTCTTGCCGAGGTTCAGCTTGAGGTGGTGATCCGTCATCCACACTGATATGTCTGCCAGACATGCAGAGATGCGATTCGCCACCTGGTTATCAGAAGGGGGAAAGGAGAAGATTAATTGTGTGTCATCTGCATAGCAATGATAGGAGAGACCATGTGAGGATATGACAGAGCCAAGTGACTTGGTGTATAGCGAGAATAGGAGAGGGCCAAGAACAGAGCCCTGGGGGACACCAGTGGTGAGAGCACGTGGTGCGGAGACAGATTCTCGCCACGCCACCTGGTAGGAGCGACCTGTCAGGTAGGACGCAATCCAAGCGTGGGCCGCGCCGGAGATGCCCAACTCGGAGAGGGTGGAGAGGAGGATCTGATGGTTCACCGTATCAAAGGCAGCAGATAGGTCTAGGAGGATGAGAGCAGAGGAGAGAGAGTTAGCTTTAGCAGTGCGGAGAGCCTCCGTGACACAGAGAAGAGCAGTCTCAGTTGAATGACCAGCCTTGAAACCTGACTGATTTGGATCGAGAAGGTCATTCTGAGAGAGATAGCAGGAGAGCTGGCCAAGGACGGCACGTTCAAGAGTTTTACTTAACATGGATCCAAGTTTAGTTTAGAAATCCACCGGTGTCATTGGCGTAGGGTTAGCTGGACGTTTCTGACTGGTCTTGGAACTGTGAAAACAGGCAGCCTCTTCCTGCTTGGCTTGATAGGATATGTAGGGATTTTGCCAACACAGCTAGATATGTACAGTTTTGTACCCTTAACATTTTTTTTAACTCACTATCGTATTTGTTGATTAAATTAGAATTTTTTATATAATGAGTAATCCAGGAATGTCACAAGTTAATTTACACAAGAAAACTTTAGAAAATAGCAGCTCTAAAGAACACAATGACTACAATGAATGGCTAATTCATTGCTCCTCCTCCTCACTACTCTATTGGAATCCAGCCAAAGTTAGGATATCCAACGGTTGGAACGTTTATTGACCCATCACTTGCATTCATAATGACTGCCAGGGTTAGGAGCATTTTGAAAAGCAGGGGACACACACATGGGATTGCCTACCGTTTTCCAGCTGAGAGAAATTAAGACCTCTGAACAGAGTGTCAACAGTCAATCTTTTTTTGTGCTCACACAGCAAAGACCTTGAAGTAGTCAGCCTCAAAACCTTGTTAAAATACTCCAAACCAGAAGGTGGCAGTAGCGTGTCTGTGTTTTGTTGCTTAGTTAGCCAATGTTAGCTAGCTAGCTGTGCTAATGTTGCTATTTTGTAGAAAGCCCTTGTTGATACTAGCCAGATGACCATAGCTAGATAACTACCTAGCTAGAAGATGAAACAAATTAATTAACTCGCCATAATCCCAAACTACCAGTGCCAGCCCATAGCCAAATGTTTAGCTAGCTAATGTTATTATATTCGCTAGCTAGCATCACATAGCTTGCTAGCTAAGGACACCGCACTAACTCGGCAGCTAACACAGGCAGCTGTTTCATGGTGATTTAATTATAATGTCAATACTAGCTACAGCGGTCAGATAGCTAGCTTGGAGAAAGTATTTCGTGTTTTTGTGCATTGCGTCTGTGCACTTAGCTAGCTACCATTAGCTAGCTACCATCCCATAATGTACATTGCATATGCCGTGTGAGTGGCTCATGACATATAAACATGGATGTACTGAGAAAAAAAAAAGAATTGTTGTCACTCCTATTGGATCCTCCATGTGGGTGGTTTGTTGTCGCTGATTGGCTCAAAGTCAAGCTGTCGGCCACTGATGAACATTGCGATTCTACAAGTGGAATCGGCAGGTTGGTAGCTACCAGGTCGGCAAGCAGCATTTGCCACTTTTGTTCTAGCAAGAGAAGGAACAGCCCCCCCACTGTGATAAGTACCTATTGGCAGTAAGATTATCTGGGTCATGCTTAAGCCGTTTAAACTGGAAAAAACATTTCAGTAGTGAGTTTTCAAAAATCTAACTAACTGATTGGATTAGTTTGGAAAAATGTGTTATTTACATGTATCTTTTTACAGCATAAGATTGATCAACCCTACACATAACCCCAACCCTAATCCAATTATTCATTAATTCATTTGCCCCTCTGCTGACTACATGGCAGAAAGGTAGGCCCCACTTGAAGCCTGTCCTACAATTAAGGTGCTTTTGAGTGACATCGGTAGAACGGTTGACGCTAGAAAACAACTAATGTATCGAATCGTTCAGTCTGTCTGTCTGTGTGTGTGTGTGTCTTGCGTGCATGCGTTTGCGTGTGCTTGTGTGTGTGTGACTGGAGTGGTTGTGTGAGCGTGTGTGTGTGTGTCTGGCATGTGTGTGCGTAGGCATTGGGTAAACAGTGCGTTGTAATGCAGGGGGCTGTTGAGGGACCCGGCCAGAAGACATGCAGGAGCGTTCTGTTCTGTTCTGTTCTGTTCCCTCATCACCTTTCGTAAGACTGTTAATCCTATTAGACTTTCTTAATCACTAACTCCACTACTAGAGCAATGCACAATCCACCTCCCTCTGGTTGCCTCTACTTTTTCGACACTTTTTCTTTCTGTTCCTTCTTAAGCTGTTTTACAGTCTCTCTCGCTCTGTCTACAGTATGTATTGCGCTCTCTCTGCATTTCTCTCCCTCTTCTTCTTCCTCTTCTTCTTCCTCTACTTCTGTCTGTCTGTCTTGCTCTCTCTCTCTCTCTCTCTGCCTTTCTCTCTCAATTCAATTCAAAAGGCTTTATTGGCATGGGAAACATATGTTTACATTGCCAAAGCAAGTGAAAAATATAATAAACAAAAGTTAAATAAAAAATGAACCGTATACATTACATTCACAAAGGTTTCATAGCATTAGAGACATTTTACATGTAATTTTATGGATATGTAGTGGTATAATAATGTGCAAATAGTTAAAGTACAAAAGGGAAAATAAATAAACATAAATATGGCTTGTATTTACAATGGTGTTTGTTCTTAACTGGTTGCCCTTTTCTTGTGGCAACAGGTCACAAATATTGCTGCTATGATGGCACACTGTGGTATTTCACCCAGTAGATATGGGAGTTTATCAAAAGTTGATTTGTTTTCTAAATGTTTGTGGGTATGTGTTATCTGAGGGAAATATGTGTCTCTAATATGGTCATACATTTGGCAGGAGGTTAGGTAGTGCAGTTCAGTTTCCACCTCGTTTTGTGGGCAGTGTGCACATAGCCTGTCTTCTCTTGAGAGCAAGGTCTGCCTACGGCGGCCTCTCTCAATAGCAAGGCTATGCACACCGAGTCTGTATGTAGTCAAAGCTTTTCTTAATTTTAGGTCAGCCACAGAGGTCAAGTGTTCTGCCACTGGGTAGTCTATGTTTAGAGCCAAATAGCATTCCAGTTTGCTCTGCTTTTTAGTAAATTATTTCCATTGTGTCAAGCAATGATTTTTTGTTTTCTCACCATTTGCTTGGGTCTAATTGCGTTGCTGTCTTGGGGCTCTCTGGGGTCTGTTTGTGTTTGTGAACATAGCCCCAGGACCAGCTTGCTTAAGGGACTCTTCTCCAGGTTCATCTCTCTGTAGGTGATGGCTTTGTTATGGAAGGATTGGGAATCACTTCCTTTTAGGTGGTTGTAGAATTTAATGTATTTTTTCTGGATATTGAAAACTAGCTGGTATCAGCCTAATTCTGCTCTGCATGCATTATTTTGTGTTTTACGTTGTTTTTGCAGAATTCTGCATGCAGAGTCTCAATTTGGTGTTGGTCCCATTTTGTGAATTTTTGGTTGGTAGGTGGACCCCAGACCTCACAACCATAAAGGGCTTCTATAGCTGATTCAAGCTTTGCGTTAGTTACATGTGGTGCTGATGTTTAGGCTGAGGTAGGTAAAGTTTTTTGTGTGCCCTAAGGCAACATTGTCTAGATGGAATTTGTATTTGTTGTCCTGGCAACTGGATCTTTTTTGGAACACCATTATATTTGTCTTACTGAGATTTACTGTCCGGGCCCAGCTGAGAATTCGTTCAGAAGATATAGGTGCTGCTGTAGCCACTCCTTGGTTGGGGACAGAAGCACCAGATAATCAGCAAACAGCCGGGTGCTGTTCTAGTGCCCTTGCCAATTCATTGATATGTATGTTGAAGAGGGTGGGACTCAAGTTTTATCCCTGTCTCACCCCACGGCCCTGTGGAAAGACGTGTGTGTGTGTTTTTTGTTGCCAATTTTGACTCTCTCTCTCTCTCTCTCTCTCTCTCTCTGTGTCTCTGTCTCTCTCTGTCTCTCTGTGTCTCTGTCTCTCTGTCTCTGTCTCTCTCTCTCTCTGTCTCTCTCTGTCTCTCTCTCTGTCTCTCTCTCTGTCTCTCTCTCTCTTTTCTCTCTCTCTCTGTGAGTTCAGGAGGACTTTGCTCTGCTCTAGCCTCCTGCAACACTACATGTTGGAGATGTCTTGGCTTAACCTGGGCTTTTAATACATCTCTGGATCCAGGTGCAGTTAGGACCCTGTACACACATTCTTCAGTGCCTACAGCAGTAGCAGTAACTCCCCCCTCTCCAACAGTTTTCCAGGGCTGACAAATGGAGGGAAGAGGGAGGGAAAGTTGCACACACACACACACACACACACACACACACACACACACACACACACACACACACACACACACACACACACACACACACACACACACACACACACACACACACACACACAAACTCTACAGTATCTGTGGGAAGCTTGAAGAGGGTCGTTCATTACCATATCGTGGCACCTGGCCATACGAGGAACATTTGGTTTCTATTAGCCGACAGTGCATTTATGTGGCATAATAGAAATAAGAACATAAATTATGTAAGTTGTAAATTCCCCATCCATTTCGGGAAAACGTTTTGGGGTTGTGTTGCCAACTAACTCTCTGTTAAAAAACAAGAGGTAGAAGATTTATGGAAACACAAATATAAAGATGGAGAAGAAAACCAGTTAAATTTGACCTTTATATGTTTTTGGTCATTTGAGGATAGAATCAAATCTAGCTTTTTATTATATTAATAAAAAAATATATTTATTAGGGTACATTGCCATCCAGAATTATTGGCACACTAGGTAAATATGAACAAAAAAGGCTGTGAAAAAATGTCGTTGTTGTTATCAGCTTGATCATCAATAAGGAATTACGTTACATTACCAAAATCATTCCAAAATCATGGGCGTTAATATGGAGTTGTTCCCCCCTTTGCTGCTATAACAGCCATCATTCTTCTGGGAAGGCTTTTCACTAGATGTTGGAACATTGCTGCGCAGACTTGCTTCCATTCAGCCACAAGAGCATTAGTGAGGTCGGGCACTGAAGTTGGACAAATAGGCCTGGCTCGCTGTTGGCGTTCCAATTCATCCCAAAGGTGTTTGATGGGGTTGAAGTCTAGGCTCTGTGCAGGCCAGTCAAGTTCTTCCACACCAATCTCAACAAACCATTTCTGTATGGACCTCGCCTTATGCACGGCGGTATTGTCATGCTGAAACAGGAAAGGGCCTTCCCCAAACTGTTGTCACAAAGTTGGAAGCACAGAATCATCTAGAATGTCATTGTATGCTGTAACGTTAAGATTTCCCTTCTCTGGAACTAAAGGTCCTTTTCCGAACCATGAAAAACAGCCCCAGACCCTTATTCCTTCTCCACCAAACTTTACAGTTGGCACTATGCAGCGTTCTCCTGACATCTGCCAAACCCAGATGAATTTGTCGGACTGCCAGATGGTGAAGCGTGATTCATCACTCCAGGATCCAATGGCGGCGAGCTTTACACCACTCTAGCTGATGCTTGGCATTAGGCATAGTGATCTAATGCTTGTGTGCGGCTGCTTGGCCATGGAAACTAATTTCATGAAGATCCCGACGAACAGCTCTTGTGCTGATGTTGCTTCCAGAGGCTGTTCGGAACTCGGTAGTGAGTGTTGCAACCGAGAAGAGACGATTTTTGTGCGCTATGTACTTCAGTACTCGGCGGTCCCGTTCTGTGAGCTTGTGTGCCCTACCACTTCGCGGGTGAGCCGTTGTTGCTCCTAGACGTTTCCAGTTACTGAGCACTTCAGTAAGGCCATTCTACTGTCAATGTTTGTCTATGGAGATTGCATGGATGTGTGCTCAATTTTATACACCTGTCAGGAACGGGTGTGGCTGAAATAGCCAAATCCACTAATTTGAAGGGGTGTCCACTTACTTTTGTATATATAGTGTATTTTATTCAAAAACATGCGTGTCACAATTTTTGGCACCTCTAGAAATTTGTATGAATAAAATCTAATTGATCTATATTCCAACTTTACTAATTTGAGTCTTTGGGAACTCTTAAGTGGTCATCCATGACTTCCTGTTTCACTGGGGTATAAATATAAGGTGACACACAGGCTAAACTCCCTTGGTCATCCAGCAACAAGGGAAAGACCAGAGGACACACAAATGAAATGAGGCAAAAGGTTATTGACCTTCATAAATCAGGCAATGTCTGTAAAAAGATACACACCTGAAAATACCCATCTCCACTAAAACAACTGAAGTTGTGATGAACCGGCCTGGAAGAGGACGAAAGTGTATTTTGCACCCATGCACAGTGACAAGGATGGTTCTAGTGGCAAAAACAATATCCAAGGATCACAGATGGATAATTGCAGAAGTTGGTTACATCTTGGGGTCACCAAGCCTCCAAAATGACAATTTACGCCACCTCCATGCCAACAAGTTATTTGGAAGCGTTGCCAGAAGAAAGCCTCTGCTGTCACCAAACCAAAAACATAAGCGCCTGGAGTTTGCTAAATGTCATTGGAACTTTGATTGGAACCAGATTCTATGGTCTGATGAGACTAAAATATAGCTTTTTGGCAACAAACGCCAGAGGTGCGTTTGGCGTAAAAAGATCCATGGTCATGTAGAAAAGAGCCTAATCCCAGTTGTGAAGTATAGTGGTGGATCTGTGAAGTTGTGGGGCTGTTTTATTTCCAAAGGCCCTGGGAACCTTGTTAGGATACATGACATCATGGATTACATCAAGTTCCAGGATATTGTAGGCCAAAACCTGTCTGCCTGTCAGGAGGCTAAAACTGGGTGGTCATTAGATCCAAAGCATACCTCCATATTCACACTAAAATGGTTCACTGACCAGAGAATCAAGCTTTTTCAATGGCCATCCGAGTCCCTTGACTAAACCCCATTGAAAACCTCTGGTGTGAGCTGAAGAGGAGAGTCCACAAGCGAGGACCAAGGACTCTGAAGGATCTAGAGAATTTCTGTATGGAGGAATGGTCTCAAATCCCTTCCTATGTGTTCTCCCACCTCATTCAACATTCTAGGAGACGATTCAGAGCTGTTATCTAGGCAAAGGGATGGTTCACAAAGTACTAAATGCGGGGTGATAATAATTGTGACGTATGTTTTTTTATCAAATAATCATTTATTGATAATTATTGTTATTTAAATTTTTTAATTTTAATCTCAATTAGATTCATATTATATTTTCAGTGTAAGATCAAGCTGATGAACAGCTGTGATATTTTTTCTCCTAGGGTGCCAATAATTCAGGAGGGCACTGTTACTGATACTGAAATCATCCCTATCATTGCCATAATGAATATAGATAATAGTAGCATGATTATGACAATGGCTATTGTCATTACTATTACCATTATAAGTAGTAGTAATTAAATGATTGGGTGCAGTCCTTGCAGTATTATTGACAGTAACGAGTGTGTAGTAAAAATGTAGTAGCAGTAGTAGTAGTAGTAGATGCAGTGTAGTAGTAGTAGAGTAGTAGATGCAGTATAATAGTAGTAATAGTAGTAGTAGTAGTAGTAGTAGTAGTAGTAGTAGTAGTAGATGCAGAATAGCAGTAATAGTAGTACTTTTAGTAGTAGCAGTAGCAGTATCAGTATCAGTATCAGTAGCAGTAGCAGTAGTAGTAGTAGTAATAGTAGTAGATGCAGTAAAGTAGTAGCACTAGTAGTAGTAGATGCAGTATAGTAGTAGTACTAGTAGTAGATGCAGTATAGTAGTAGTAGTAGTAGATGCAGTATAGTAGTAGCACTAGTAGTCGTAGATGCAGTATAGTAGTGGTAGTAGTAGATGCAGTATAGTAGTAGCATTAGTAGTAGTAGATGCAGTATAGTAGTGGTAGTAGTAGATGCAGTATAGTAGTACCACTACTAGTAGTAGATGCAGTATAGTAGTAGTAGTAGTAGTAGTAGTAGATGCAATATAGTCGTAGCGCTAGTAGTAGAAAATGGAGTATAGTTGTGGTAGTAGTAGATGCAGTATAGTAGTAGCACTACTAGTAGTAAATGCAGTATAGTTGTGGTAGTAGTAGATGCAGTATAGTAGTAGCACTACTAGTATTAGATGCAGTATAGTAGTGGTAGTAGTAGATGCAGTATAGTAGTAGTAGTAGTAGATGCAGTATAGTAGTAGCACTAGTAGTAGATGCAGTATAGTAGTAGCACTAGTAATAGTAGCAAGAGTAGTAAATAATAATATATGCCATTTAGCAGACACAACTTACAGTGCATACATTTTACATATGGGTGTCCCCGGGAATCAAACTCACAACCCTGACGGTACAAGTGCCATGTTCTACTAACTGAGCCACACTGGACCAGCGGTAATAGTAGTATTTTATGATAGTGATTTTTATGGAGGTGCTAATACTAGTAGCATTATTATTAGCAGTAGTAGTAGTAGCATTATTATTAGCAGTAGTAGTAGCATTATTATTAGCAGTAGTAGTAGCATTATTATTAGCAGTAGTAGTAGCATTATTATTAGCAGTAGTAGTAGCATTATTATTAGCGGTAGTAGTAGCATTATTATTAGCAGTAGTAGTAGCATTATTATCAGCAGTAGTATTATGTATGATAGTCTTGACAGTAGAATTATAAGTAGAGATAGTAGTTCTGGTCTAGTATTAGTAGCAGCAGTAATAGTGGTAGTATTGTATTGTAGTGATCTCATTGTTTCTGACAGTAATGGTACATATGGTAATAGCCTCGCTGAACCCGACATCACCCTCTCCCTCTCAGACACAGTGCATAGTTCCCAGACACCAGTCTGATTTAAACATGCCCCCAGAGCACTCACTGGGTCTGCGGTTATGGCTGATCCCTTCCCTCTGTCAGAGCCCTACCTCTATCAGGCCACAGCCAAACACCACCTAGGCTCCCATGCCTAGGAACAGGAACAGCCGAGGAAGACGCAGAAGAGGAGGAGGAAGGTGACGCGGAGGAGAAAAGGCCAGGTGGACAAAGCACCCCCCCCCCAAAAAAAAGATCACCATAATAAAATCTCCTCTTTCTCCTTCATGTCCCCTCTCCTCCTCGTCTTGGTCTCGCCACCCCTCTGCTCTGTACTCTGCTCTGTGCCCACTGGCCTATTAGGTGTGAAATCCCTGGCAGATAACTTCTTTAGTAAATTAAACAGATGTCTTTTCCGATTTTTTGGAGTGTGTTCCCAGGGGACTGGCATCCGGGGGGTCAGGTGGAATGCACCCCCGGGGTGGTTGGAGGGAAGAGAAACAACAGGGCTGGTTGAGTGCCTGGGGACCACAAACATCATTCACATCTTCCCATAATCATCAACGCAATGCTTGGATGACTCCTTAATCTGCATTATACCCCTCCTGACACTTTTACTCCTGCTATCCATCACTGGCTGGGATGAGGCCCTCTCCTCTCCTCTCCTCTCCTCTCCTCTCCTCTCCTCTCCTCTCCTCTCCTCTCCTCTCCTCTCCTCTCCTCTCCTCTCCTCTCCTCTCCTCTCCTCTCCTCCCTCCTCTCCCTCTCCTCTCCTCACTCTCTCTGTTCTCTCCTCTGATTGTGTCTTGTGTTTATCTGCCCAAGCATAAAAGATTGATTCTCCACTGTTTTTCTCCCTTATGCCAGATATTAATTTTCACAAGATGATGAAGTACAGAGTCAGCTAATAATAAACACAGAACACATATTCAAAAGAAGAAGAGGAAGAGAAGGAGAGGGAGGCAAAGAGAGGACTTGTCTGATGTATCTGTCTCCGTTTGGGTTATGCGAGGAGACGGATGTCGGGTTAAGGGACTTGGAGGTACTCTGAGATGAGAGTGAAATTAAAAATGCTATTCTTTTCTGTAGCTTCTTTAAAATGTCATTGTTTCGCCGGGAGAAAATGGGAAGAAAATAGCAGAGAGAAATTGTTAAAAAATCAATAAAAATAATACACCAGACAGCCAGTGACAATAAAGATGTGTGGTCCCCAACATTGTTTTATATTGTCTGTGTGCAGTCTGGAAATTAACTTCCACACAAAGTGTGTTTCACGGCATTGTGCTATTTGTCAAAACAGGTCACTGTGCAGACAATGCAAGGCTCATAGAGAAGACAATGGTAATGTGCATTGACACCATCATAGAGATGTAAATTATTCACATGCCATTAAATGCATGGTGGGCATGGGGCGGAGGCATTGGCTGGATGGGACAGGGATGACAGGGGTTGCATCCCAAATGGCACCCTATTCTCTATAGTGCACTACTTTTGACCAGGCACCATAGAGCTCTGGTCAAAAGTAGTGCACTGTGTAGGGAATAGGGTGCCATTTGGAACACACCAGGGACACATCGTCAGGTCCATGCAGATTAATTCTACATTCATGATGTGAACAGACCAGACCAGACTAATGAAGGTATAGGCTGGGAGGCAGGGGCACATTATCAACATAGCTTCAATGGTTCTATATTGAAGTACTACAAAAAGGCAATATCACAACAATGTGGCAATGCAAATAGCACTTGTATTTTGCTGCTGCGAAGCGACAGTATTTTCTTGTTCAATATCTTATCACAAAAGAGTTAATGAAATATATATTTTAGGTACAGCTGTTGTCATTGTGAGTATAAATTCAATGTATGAGTTGTTTTGTTAACCAATTTAGAGAAAAACTAATTCCTGTAATACACATGGCCTTAATTGATGGACTAATTGAATATTTTTTTCTTAGATTTAAGGTAAAATACCGGTAAGTAGTCTATCTTAGTTTCAAGACATGTTCAATGTTTAAATTTATAATGACATCATAGAGGAAAATATTCAATGTACATCACCCTATAGTCTGTAGGAATATAACTGAGCTCTACATCAAATCAGCATCTATGTACATCACCCTATAGTCTGTAGGAATATAACTGAGCATTACATCAAACCAGCATCTATGTACATCACCCTATAGTCTGTAGGAATATAACTGAGCACTACATCAAACCAGTCTCTATTGACATCATCCTATAGTCTGTAGGAATATAACTGAGCACTACATCAAACCAGCCTCTATTGACATCATCCTATAGTCTGTAGGAATATAACTGAGCACTACATCAAACCAGCCTCTATGTGCACTATCCTATAGTCTGTACACATTGGATGACATATAGGAAAATACTCTGTAGTCATCTGATGCTTTTCAATAAAAATGTATTGTAGACCACAACAAAAAGGATTATAAACAAATGTTTATAAAACAACAGAAAAACCTCAAAGATAAAATAATAAACACCACACAAATTGTCTGCAGCTAAATTCAGGTTCAAGATACCATATAAAAAAATTGTCAATAACCTTAAAAAAGACCACCTCCATATAAAAACACATATGTCTGCATATGCTCTGCATGTTTTGCCCTCCATCCCTATCACATATTTTATGAGTCAACCAAGGGAGAGAAATATGTGGCCTACTTTGCATTTTTTTGGCAGTCTCAGTCCTCAAAGTTTCCTTTACGATAACGAAAAAACCATTAGCTGCTGTCAAACCAAGAAGAAGAGAGATTTGTTTTTTGTTGAAATAAGATTAAAATGATAAGTTTGACTGCGGCTTCCACCTGATAAAATATTTCTGCTCATAAGTACGGTGTGGGCACAGGGATTAGTGAGAGAGAAAGAGGGAAAGAGGGAAGAGAGGAGGGAGGAGGGGGAGAGAGAGAGAGAAATTCATAATGTATAATAAAACAAAACGTGTCATGGGAAATAACATTGATATTAAAATTAGAATAAGACGGGATCTATATGAAAAATGCAGATTTAAAAATGTAAATGATGACGGGTTGGAGAAATAGATCGATGTGAAATTACGATAGCAGCTTAGAAGTAAGGGGAGTCGTCTTTGAGCTCGCTGTTTAAATCTGGGATTTCTGGTGACCTATTCCTCGTGTCTCATTGTTGTAGAGTGGGGGCTTACACTGAGTTTGTCAACAAACAACACTGCTCTCTCCAAATCTCTGTACGTGGGTTGCAAGTAGATATGAAACATTTAATTTCGGTAGGGCACAGACAAATGAGGAATACATATAAAATGATGTCGGATATAAAACACAAAAAATATATATTGTATGGAAATCAAGCTGCAAATGTTCATGTGTTAATTGAAATGCTGTTGTGTCAAACCACTTGTTTTCTATGTTGACGAAGGTGCAGATTTTCTTTCAATAAGGATAGTGTAATACCATCTAACTAAGCTTGGCATGAGGAATTGATTCTATGTAGATACAATCTGAACTCAACACCTATAAGCATTTAGAGAAATAACTATCTATTCATTTGAGATTAGCCTACAGATCTTCAGAGAAGGGGTAAATGAAAGTCCAAAATTATGATCCTACATTGTAAATAGTTTATATTCCACTTTACCTTCTTGAGAGCAGGAAAAGCCTCAATATGTACGGTGTCCAATTAATAACGCACATTTTGACCAATGTGTAAGTTAATATGTTCATAAAACAATATAGAGGTCAACTGGATACTGATTTTGAGACATGACATGTAGTATTATCATAATTCACTTTTCATATTAATTTGAAATTCCATTTTTCTTTCGAAGATTTCTCACAAAAACAAGCGTATCTCTGTGTAATGTCAACGAAGCACTGAGCATATACCCAGCTATTTATTTTCAAAGCGTTTTTTTTTTTCAAATTCAGCTCGTGTCATACTAATTTTACTTTTTGCGACCAAAAATATAAAATCCACAAAAGTTATTACGAGAAACCTGCACCGCTATGACGTCAGAGCTCGGTGCTTATTATTGGATGTATTAGGTTATGAAATCAGACTTTTTTATATATAATGCTAATGATATGTTAGAGAAAGAACCCCTTGAACGATTCCGAACATTAATAATCATATTTTTATTGTTAAAAAGTATTTTATAAAATTCGAATTGAAATGTCATCACCAAAGCATGTTTTCACCCACTGTGTGCACCCTACTAGAAGAAAACAACAACAACAACAACAACAACAAAAAGAGCCGGGGCGCCCATTCCATCCCCCAAAGCCCCCCAAATTCACTCAAATGACATCAAAACCAGATGCCAGACACAAAAGTATTCCTGTTCTCAATGCCTAGGACGGTTGAAGGAAAGTATTCCTGTTCTCAGTGCCTAGGACGGTTGAAGGAAAGGGGTGAGCTGCAGAAGAAAAAAAGAGGATTTGAGGTTAATGAGCAGAAGTTCAAAAGGACATGTCACCTTACACTGGGAGAGTAGGAGTGTGTGTGTGTGTGTGTGTGTGTGTGTGTGTGTGTGTGTGTGTGTGTGTGTGTGTGTGTGTGTGTGTGTGTGTGTGTGTGTGTGTGTGTGTGTGTGTGTGTGTGTGTGTGTGTGTGTGTGTGTGTGTGTATGTGTGTGTGTGTGCTTGAATGTGTCACCCGTTGATGTAACAGGGTCCTTTCTTCCTTCAGGGTGGTGTTATGCTTTTTGTGAACGTTTATCGTGAGTAATTTAGTACATTTTTAGTAAATTCACGTGAAGTTTGCGGGGGGTATGCTAGTTCTGAACGTCACATGCTAATGTAAAAAGCTGTTTTTTGATATAAATATGAACTTGATTGAACAAAACATGCATGTATTGTATAACATAATGTCCTAGGTGTGTCATCTGATGAAGATCATCAAAGGTTAGTGCTGCATTTAGCTGTCTTCTGGGTTTTTGTGACATTATATGCTAGCTTGAAAAATGGGTGTCTGATTATTTCTGGCTGGGTACTCTGCTGACATAATCTAATGTTTTGTTTTCGTTGTAAAGCCTTTTTGAAATCGGACAGTGTGGATAGATTAACCTGTTAGGGCTAGGGGGCAGTATTTGCACGGCTGGATAAAAAAATGTACCCGATTTAATCTGGTTACTAATCCTACCCAGTAACTAGAATATGCATATACTTATTAGATATGGATAGAAAACACCCTAAAGTTTCTAAAACTGTTTGAATGGTGTCTGTGAGTATAACAGAACTCATTTGGCAGGCAAAACCCTGAGACAGATTCTGACAGGAAGTGGATACCTGATGTGTTGTATTACCTTTAAACCTATGCCATTGAAAAACACAGGGGCTGAGGAATATTTTGGCACTTCCTATTGCTTCCACTAGATGTCACCAGCCTTTACAAAGTGTTTTGAGTCTTCTGGAGGGAGATCTGACCGAACAAGAGCCATGGAACGATGATGGCCCATTAGACACCTGGCGCGCGAGTTCATGTTGGGTACCCTCGTTCCAATACGTTATAAAAGAGAATGCATTCGTCCACCTTGAATATTATTCATGTTCTGGTTAAAAAAGGCCCTAATGATTTATGCTATACAACGTTTGACATGTTTGAACGAACGTAAATATATTTTTTCCCCTCGTTCATGAAGTGAAGTCCGGCGGGCTTAGATCATGTGCTAACAAGACGGAGATTTTTGGACATAAATGATGAGCTTTTTTGAACAAAACTACATTCGTTATGGACCTGTGATACCTGGAAGTGACATCTGATGAAGAGAATCAAAGGTAATGGATTATTTACATAGTATTTTCGATTTTAGATCTCCCCAACATGGCGGCTAGTCTGTATCGCAACGCGTATTTTTCTGGGCGCAGTGCTCAGATTATTGCAAAGTGTGATTTCCCAGTAAGGTTATTTTTAAATCTGGCAAGTTGATTGCGTTCAAGAGATGTAAATCTATAATTCTTTAAATGACAATATAATATTTTACCAATGTTTTCTAATTTTAATTATTTAATTTGTGGTGCTGACTTGAATGCCGGTTATTGGAGGAAACGATTTCCTGAACATCAACGCCACAGTAAAACGCTGTTTTTGGATATAAATATGAACTTGATAGAACTAAAAATGCATGCATTGTCTAACACAATGTCCTAGGAGTGTCATCTGTTGGAGATTGTAAAAGGTTAGTGCATAATTTTAGCTGATTTTATGGTTTTGGTGACGCCTGTCTTTGAATTGGCACAACATTACACACAACTCTTGTAAATGTACTGTCCTAACATACTCTAAATTTATGCTTTCGCCGTAAAACCTTTTTGAAATCGTAAAATGTGGTTAGATTAAGGAGATGTTTATCTTTCAAAGGGTGTAAAATAGTTGTATGTTTGAAAAATTTGAATTTTGACATTTATTTGGATTCAAATTTGCCGCTCTTGAAATGCACCTGCTGTTGATGGAGTGCACCACGGGTGGGACGCTTGCGTCCCACCTAGCCCATAGAGGTTAACGAGAGTCTTGTCTTTAAAATGCTGTAAAATAGTAATATGTTTGAGAAATTGAAGTAATAGCATTTCTAAGGTATTTGAATAACGCGCCACAGGATTCCACTGGCTGTTACGTAGGTGGGACGATTTCGTCCCGCCGGCCCTAGAGAGGTTAACTTTGCTATTTTTTTGCTGGGTATGGTCCCCCCAACAGAATGTATTCTATTCATGTAACATAGTCTTTCAGCCAGTCTGGTGGCTTCACATCCCTTTTTGGGCGAGTTTGTGGCTCTGTGAGCATTCTCTCTCCTTCCCCCTCTTTTTGTGCATTGTCTGTGGTCTCCTTAGCCTGTGTGGCTGGTAGATCTGGAAAAGCTATGAGGTGTAATTTGTTCCTCTGTACCTCCTCTGAGCCTGTGTCCACCAAAGAAGAGCGTGGGTCATCTGCTTTCTTCAGAACTGTTGCTGTTGTCTTTGAGTTAATCTGTCTGCTCTGACCTCTCAGTAGCACAATGTCTCTAGTTTAAAGTCTTTAGTTTGCATTTGTTTCAGCCGTTTGTCCCTCTCAGCAAAAGCCTTCCTGTTAGGCCATTGGGGTTCACGCTGAGTCGGTGAGACTGGCAATGGGGAGCGCAGCCTCCTGCCCATCAGGAGCTTGGCAGGCGATGGCCCATGATGCAGTGGTGTGACTCTGTAAGCTTACAGAGCCCTGTACGGATCATTGTTCTTTTCAGCATTCTTGACTGTTTTCATAGAAAGCTATGCCTCGCTGTTGCTCCATGCATGGTAGGGGCTACTGGTCACATGTGTGAAGTCATATTCTGTGGCAAAAGCAGAAAAGGAGCTGGGAAGCGTTATCTATAACCAGGACCTCAGCGAGCCCTTGCCTGGAAAAAATTTACTTTAATCTATTGATAACTCTAGCTGATGTGGTTATAGGTGTCTTGTGTCTTGTGTCTTGTATCTTGAATATTAATCTACCACTAGCAGATACGTGTCATTTTCCCAGTAGAACACATAGTATCTGCCCCTACCTTTTGCCATAGAGTTTTTGGCAGCTCCGTTCAGGATGACAAGGTTGACATTTTGCACACACCTCACACTGGGCCACCAGCTTGGCAATCTGAG
Organism: Salmo salar; assembly: GCF_965601325.2. NCBI lineage: Eukaryota > Metazoa > Chordata > Actinopteri > Salmoniformes > Salmonidae > Salmo > Salmo salar. Next base: position 35,707,949 of record NC_138299.1, read on the forward strand.
TACTCAAACCAGCTGCCACACCCATTTTGGAGCTCTCATTATGCATTTGGTTATCCCCATGTGTCCCTCATGCACTCTGTCTAGCATTTCTGGTTGTAGAGTTTCTGGGATCACTATCCATTGTCCTTTCATGAGAAGGTCTCCATTACAGTCAGAGTCACTTTGGTGCACCCAATATGGCTTCAGCAACTGAGGCAGTTCCTCCTGCCTGGGCCATCCATTTATGCACTGCTGTACTATCTGTCGGCCTGTTGCTCGTCTGCTATCTGCTGCAGTTTGGTCGGAGATGATGGTAGACTGTCTCTTACTGCATTAATGGACACCTGTACCTCACCCTCTAGATATTGCTCCTTCTCTGTTAATGTACATTTAACCTGTTGGGACTAGGGGGCAGTATTTTCACGGCTGGATAAAAAAACGTACCCGATTTAATCTGGTTACTAATCCTACCCAGTAACTAGAACATGCATATACTTATTATATATGGATAGAAAACACCCTAAAGTTTCTAAAACTGTTTGAATGGTGTCTGTGAGTATAACAGAACTCATTTGGCAGGCAAAACCCTGAGACATTTTCTGACAGGAAGTGGATACCTGATGTGTTGAATTACCTTTAAGCCTATGCCATTGAAACACACAGGGGTTGATTAATGTTTTGGCACTTCCTATTGCTTCCACTAGATGTCACCAGCCTTTACAAAGTGTTTTGAGTCTTTTACTGTGAGATCTGACCGAACAAGAGCCATGGAACGGTGATGGCCGATTAGACTCTGGCGCGCGAGTTCATGTTGGGTACCCTCGTTCCAATACGTTATAAAAGAGAATGCATTCGTCCACCTTGAATATTATTCATGTTCTGGTTAAAAAAGGCACTAATGATTTATGCTATACAACGTTTGACATGTTTGAACGAACGTAAATATATTTTTTCCCCTCGTTCATGACGAGAAGTCCGGCTGGCTTAGATCATGTGCTAACAACACGGAGCTTTTTGGATATAAATGATGAGCTTTTTTGAACAAAACTACATTCGTTATGGACCTGGGATTCCTGGAAGTGACATCTGATGAAAAGAATCAAAGGTAATGGATTATTTACATAGTATTTTCGATTTTAGATCTCTCCAACATGGCCGTTTGTCTGTATAGCAAAGCATATTTTTCTGGGCGCAGTGCTCAGATTATTGCAAAGTGTGATTTCCCAGTAAGGTTATTTTTAAATCTGGCAAGTTGATTGCGTTCAAGAGATGTAAATCTATAATTCTTTAAATGACAATATAATATTTTACCAATGTTTTCTAATTTTAATTATTTAATTTGTGGTGCTGACTTGACTGCCGGTTATTGGAGGGAAACGATTTCCTCAACATCAATGCCATAGTAAAACGTTGTTTTTGGATATAAATATGAACTTGATAGAACTAAAAATGCATGCATTGTCTAACATAATGTCCTAGGAGTGTCATCTGATGGAGATTGTAAAAGGTTAGTGCATCATTTTAGCTGGTTTTATGGTTTTGGTGACGCCTGGCTTTGAATTGACAAAACATTACACACAGCTATTGTCAATGTACTCTCCTAACATAATCTAACTTTATGCTTTCGCCGTAAAACCTTTTTGAAATCGGACAACGTGGTTAGATTAAGGAGATGTTTATCTTTCAAAGGGTGTAAGATAGTTGTATGTTTGAAAAATTAGAATTTTGACATTTATTTGGTTTCAAATTTGCCGCTCTTGAAATGCACCTGCTGTTGATAGGGTGCACCACGGGTGGCACGCTAGCGTCCCACATAGCCCCAAGAAGTTAATTGGGGCCCTGGAGAGTGTGTCTGCTGTGATCAATGCCTTCCCTGGCACATACATCATCTTGTAGGTGAACCTCAGCAATCTGAGGCGGAAGCGCAGAACTCTGGGAGGCAAGTGGTCGAGTGCTTTTGTCCCTACCAGAGCCAACAGTGGTTTGTGGTCAGTCTCTGCTTTAAACTGCAGGCCGATAAGGTGTTGGCTGAGCCTTTCACATGCCAATGTGATAGCCAATGCCTCCTTCTCCACTTGTGCATGCCTTTGCTCTGTGTCGGATAAGATTCGTGAGATGTATGGTATTGGATGCCACACCATGTTGTCCTGCATTTGTGTGAGCACCACCCCTAGCCAAAGGATGATCTGCTGATAACTTTGTCTCAGCATGAGGACAGTACTGGGCCAGCACTCTCTGTGAGGACAGGTCTCCATTGATTTTGCCAAATGCCTCCTGTTGCATGTGACCCCATGATCAGTCATTCTCTTTGGCTAGTAAGTCTCTCAGGGGTTTGGTTGTGTCCGAAAACTGTGGGAGGAACTTACCCACATATGTGGCCATGCCTAAGAAGGTCCTGACTTCAGCCACGTTCTGGGGTCTGGGCATATCTGTGACGGTGCTGATCTTCTCCGGGTCCAGCTCTATTCCAGCTGCACTGATTTTGTGTCCCAAGAACAAGACCTCTGACTGTGCGAAGGTGCATTTTTTCATTGAGTGTCAATCCAGTCTCTTGGAGTCTGGTTTGAACTGCTGTTAGTCTTTCATCATGTTCTGCTTTGTCCTGTCCACACACGAGCACGTCGTCCGCGTGGACTATGACGCCACTCAGCCCATCCAACAGCTGGGACATGCGTCTTGTGGAAATGCTCAGGACCGGAAGCGATTGCAAATGGCAAAATGTTTAAACAGTACCTGCCAAACGGTGTTCTAAACGTTGTGAGTGCCCTACTCTCTGGTGACAGGGGTATCTGCCAGAAGCCAGAGCACATCTGCTTTGTGTTGATCTGTGAGCCATCCAACTGCTCTACTGATGGTAAGATGTGTCTCTCTCTGCAGAGTGCCTCAAGCTAGTCATGTCCACACAGATCCTTACGTCCCCATTGGCCTTTAGGAACACCACCATCTCTGCACACCAGTAAGTGGCAATCTCTATTTTAGACACAGTCCCAATTTCTTCCATCCTCCCAACTCTTCCTTTACTCTGGCTAATAAGGGGATAGCCACACAGCTGCGGGTGGTAAGGTCATAGGAGACCGTATCCTCCTTCAGGTGGATTATGTAGTCATCTTCTAGCCTTCCTAGGCAAGAAAACACTTTGGGGAATATATTTTTGAAAACCTCCCCTGGGTCCTGCAGTTTGCTCACTCTCTCAATGAGTTGCAATGCTTCAATTGCTGGCAGCTCCAGCAACAGTCTGGCCAGAGAGTCAATGACGAATACAGGCTGGATGGCACTTTTGTCTTTACTCTCCAGTTTACTCACATCTGCCCTACCACTGGTAATATCTTATTACTTGGCCAGTACAGTTTTTTGTTTGTAGGGAGCAAAGGGGCTATAGCTATACTATAGCTAAATACAGCCTAGTGGGAATTGCTGTCACTGCTGCCCCTGTGTCTAGTTTAAATGACACAACCTCCCCATTGAGTTTAATGTCTGCGTGCCAGCAAGCATTGTTTTCACTGACTGCTCCCAGAAAGATGCTGTCCCAATGTTGCTTCTGAGACCTCATGCATTTGCTTTGATCGACAGACAGCTGAAAAGTGTCCTCTCCTGTGACATTTCCTGCATTCCGCATCCTTAGCTGGGCAATCTTTCCAGCTGTGGAATGGGGATCTCCCACATTTGCGACAAACGCTTGAACTGGCTACTGGCCCTGTCTGTGATTGTTTTCTCCATGTCTGTCTCTGTTCTGCGTTATCCTACCCTTTTTTTTAGCACAGTATGAAAACGCATGTATTTCCTTCCTGTCTTCACTCAGCATAGAGCTGCCGCTGCGCAGCATCACCTACTGTCTTTTATAGTCTCACTTGGCCTAACCTGGTTTACAACTTTGGACAAGGTAAACTGAATCCAACTGTAACTTTTAAGAAAGTTAGATATTTCTTATTCCCACTACAGTCCGATCTTGGATCAGTTCTTACCTGAGTGCAGTCAAATTGACAATGTTCCGCTAGCTTGTGAACAGCTGTGATAAAGCTGTCAGCGATTTCACGATACTCCTGTTTGCGCACATTAGAGCGAGCTCTCTCTATAATCTTGTGTCTCCCTAAGAAATGCGTTTCAAAACAGTATTTAAAAGGCACTGTAGTTAAGTTTCTCTTCCTCAGTCAACTGTGAAGCATTTAATATATCCTCAGCTCATCACCCATAGAATAAATCAGTGTATTAACTTGAAATGCCTCATTTTTCATGTTTAAGCCTGAAGCTACTCTGTACCTTTCAAAGCTGTTGATCCATTTCGGCCAGTTTTGAATGTCCATGAAATCAAAATTCTCCATGGTGCTAATGCGAAATCCATCAGCACTAGCCACTGGCCTGTCCATGTTTTAGCGAGAGCCCGTTGAACTTGGAGTCACCAAACATGACGTCCCATCAGTTTCTTTCTCTTGTAACATGTAGCAGTAACTTAGTCCTCGCTCGTCAGCTATCCCAATGATGATCTGCACTGTTTAACCTCTTGGGGCTAGGTGGGACGCTAGCGTGCCACCCGTGGTGCACTCCATCAACAGCAGGTGCATTTCAAGAGCGGCAAATTTGAATCCAAATAAATGTCAAAATTCAAATTTTTCAAAAATACAACTATTTTACACCATTTGAAAGATAAACATCTCCTTAATCTAACCACGTTTTACGATTTCAAAAAGGTTTTACGGCGAAAGCATAAATTTAGAGTATGTTAGGACAGTACATTTACAAGAGTTGTGTGTAATGTTTTGTCAAGTCAAAGACAGGGTCACCAAAACCATAAAACCAGCTAAAATGATGCACTAACCTTTTACAATCTCCATCAGATGACACTCCTAGGACATTATGTTAGACAATGCATGCATTTTTAGTTCTATCAAGTTCATATTTATATCCAAAATCAGCGTTTTACTATGGCATTGATGTTGAGGAAATCGTTTCCCTCCAATAACCGGCAGTCAAGTCAGCGTCACAAATTAAATAATTAAAATTAGAAAACATTGGTAAAATATTATATTGTCATTTAAAGAATTATAGATTTACATCTCTTGAACGCAATCAACTTGCCAGATTTAAAAATAACCTTACTGGGAAATCACACTTTGCAATAATCTGAGCACTGCGCCCAGAAAAATACGCGTTGCTGCGATACAGACTAGACGTCATGTTGGGGAGATCTAAAATCGAAAATACTATGTAAATAATCCATTACCTTTGATTCTCTTCATCAGATGTCACTTCCAGGTATCACAGGTCCATAACGAATGTAGTTTTGTTCAAAAAAGCTCATCATTTATGTCCAAAAATCTCCGTCTCGTTAGCACATGATGTAAGCCAGCCGGACTTCTCGTCATGAACGAGGGGAAAAAATATATTTCCGTTCGTTCAAACATGTCAAACGTTGTATAGCATAAATCATTAGGGCCTTTTTTAACCAGAACATGAATAATATTCAAGGTGGACGAATGCATTCTCTTTTATAACGTATTGGAACGAGGGTACCCAACATGAACTCGCGCGCCAGGTGTCTAATGGGACATCATCGTTCCATGGCTCTTGTTCGGTCAGATCTCCCTCCAGAAGACTCAAAACACTTTGTAAAGGCTGGTGACATCTAGTGGAAGCAATAGGAAGTGCCAAAATATTCCTAAGCCCCTGTGTTTTTCAATGGGATAGGTTTAAAGTCAATACAACACATCAGGTATCCACTTCCTGTCAGAAAATGTCTCAGGGTTTTGCCTGCCAAATGAGTTCTGTTATACTCACAGACACCATTCAAACAGTTTTAGAAACTTTAGAGTGTTTTCTATCCATATATAATAAGTATATGCATATTCTAGTTACTGGGTAGGATTAGTAACCAGATTAAATCGGGTACATTTTTTTTATCCAGACGTGCAAATGCTGCCCCCTAGACCCAACAGGTTAATAAACTGTGTTCTCCCTGCTTTGAAACAGTCTTTCAGCATGGATGCATGATTGACATGTCCTTCATGTTTTATTGAATTATTAAACCACTCTGACAATATGTAGTATTATCTTAAATAAGGAGGCATGACAAAAAAAGTGTCATACATGCACATGTCATACATAGGTACGGATACCCACAAAGGACATCCTACTACAGCAGTCAAATGACCAAATCACCCTCTAGTGGCCTCATGGGTGGAATGATTTTAATATTTTTTATAATTTCATAATTAATAAACGCTGGAAAACCGGTGTTTCTATGTCAAACGGTTTTGTTATATTTCAGTCTGCTGTTATGTATACAAAGTGTAATACTGAGATACAAACTCGGAAATGAATACATTTCAACTCTATATCTGACACGGTACAGTTGTCTTCTTCTTTTTTAAGCCCAGAACCATGTGTGTGAGGTGTTACTTTTGTTTCAAAGAAGATTGTTTAAGACTACCAAGAAACACTCTGTGTGACCCTGATTTAGCCCACTGCAGTAAGACTTCCTCTCTTTCCCTGAGAAGTGAAAAACAACTATAACTTTACAAACACCATTTCAGACGTTTCAGTGTTGTTTACGGGTTAAAAGTTTATAGTTCATTAGTGCAGCATACATTATTTTGTTGCCACTTGTCTGTTAGGATGAATTTCAGGAGTATTTATTAAGGTGGATTTGGATTGTAAAGCTGAGTGGTCCAAGGTTAAGTGAGGGTCATGATAATTGCTCTATACAAATTCTTGTATCGGGCGTCGTAAGGATTAGACCAAGGTGCAGCGGGAACGTGTATACTCATGTTCTTTATTAAATCAAAAGAAGGAAAAACAAACAAATCACGTACACAAAACAACGAACGCCATTAAACAGTCCTGTCAGGTGCACAGACACAAAACAGAAAACAACTACCCACAAATCCCATTACAAAAACACCCCTATACATAGGACCTTCAATCAGAGGCAACGAGGAACAGCTGCCTCCAATTGAAGGTCAATCCAATGAAATAAACATAGACTAGACTGAACATAGAAATACACTAAACATAGAAATACACTAACATAGAATATAGACCAAAAAACCCCGGAACACATAAAACAAACACCCCTCTTACATAAGTACATAGCCCAACAAACCCCAAACCACATAAAACAAACACCCCCTGCCACATCCTGACCAAACTACAATAACAAATAACCCCTTTACTGGTCAGGACGTGACAGTAACCCCCCCCCCCCCAAAGGTGCAGACCCCGGTTGCACCTAAAACAACAAAACAAAACTTAATCCAATAACTCTAAACACAAACAAAAAAATTATACCCAACTAAAGGGAGGGAAGGGAGGGTGGCCACAGTCATTGACGGTTCTTGTGCTACACCCCCCTTCCCCCAACCCCCTACTACGGAGGTGGCTCAGGCTCCGGCCTTACTCCTCAACCTACCCTGTCCACCCCCGCTAAATACTCATTCAACTTTACCCCTCCCGAAGTCTCTGGGCTATGGCGCATCGCTGGAGACCTCGGGCTGATGCGCATCGCTGGAGACCTCGGGCTGATGCGCGTTGCTGGAGACCTCGGGCTGAAGGGCGACTTTGGCTGTGCTGATACCGGACTGTAGGGCGACTCTGGCTGCTCCGATTCCGGACTGGAGGGCGACTCTGGCTGCGTCGGACTGGAGGGCAACTCTGGCTGCTCCGATTCCGGACTGTGGGCGACTCTCGCTGCGCCGATTCCAGACTGTAGGGCGACTCTCGCAGCGCCGATTCCGGACTGTGGGTCGTCTCTCTCGGCTCCGGACTGTGGGCCGTCTCTCTCGGCTCCGGACTGTGGGCCGTCTCTCTTGGCTCCGGACTGTGGGCCGTCTCTCTCGGCTCCGGACTGTGGGCCGTCTCTCTCGGCTCCGGACTGTGGGCCGTCTCTCTCGGCTCCGGACTGTGGGCCGTCTCTCTCGGCTACGGACTGTGGGCCGTCTCTCTCGGCTCCGGACTGTGGTCGGTCTCTCTCGGCTCCGGACTGTGGGCCGTCTCTCTCGGCTCCGGACTGTGGTCCGTCTCTCTCGGCTCCGGACTGTGGGCCGTCTCTCTACGGGGCACTGTCGCCGGAAGCCCTGGACGGGGCACTGTTGCCGGACACTCTGGACAAGGCACTGTCGCCGGACACTCTGGACGAGGCACTGTTGCCGGAAGCTCTGGACGAGGCACTGTTGCCGGAAGCTCTGGAGGGGGACTGCGCACTGAAGACCTGATGCATGGAGCTGGCTTAGGAAGTGCCAGACTAGGGACACGCACCACAGGGCTAATGCGAGGATCAGGAGCAGGACGAGCTGGACTGGGCTGACGCACTGGAGGCCTGGTGCGTGGGGCTGGTAGTGGAGGTACCAGACTGGAGACACGCACCCCAAGGCTAGTACGAGGAGCGGGAACAGGACATCCTGGACTGGGCTGACGTACTGGAGGCCTGGTGCGTGGTGCTGGCTTTGGAGATGCCAGACTGGAGACACGCACCTCAGGGCTAGTGCAGGGAGCGGGAACAGGATACACTGGGCCGTGAAGGCGCACTGGCGGTCTCGAGCGCAGGACTGGCACCACCCTTACTGGCTGGGTGCCCGCTTCCCCCTGGCAAATGCGGGACGCTGGCACCGAGCATACCGGCCTGTGGATGCTTGGCCTCGACGCCGTGGGCATCACCCCATAGCACGGGGCCTGACCAGTACCACGCTGCCGCTGCCACAGATCCCATTATAAAAACACCCCTATACATCGGATCTTCAATCAGAGGCAACGAGGAAGAGCTTCCTCCAATTGAAGGTCAATCCAATGAAATAAACATAGAAATAGATAGACTAGACTGAACATAGAAATAGACTAACATAGAACATAGACCAAAAAACCCCGGAACACATAAAACAAACACCCCTCTTATATAAGTACATAGCCCAACAAACCCCGAACCACATAAAACAAACAACCCCTGCCACGTTCTGACCAAACTACAATAACAAATAACCCCTTTACTGGTCAGGACGTGACAATTCTTGCCATTGTAATTTCAATGGCATAGATTTTAAGGGAAATCTGTATGAAAAACAAAATGTTGACGAAGACTTGTGGTCGTGGCTAAAGTATTACACCTGCATGGACAATATGAGTTTAATATCTTTCAAGCACAGCAGGCACTCAGTGAAATCAAATGTTTTCTTTTCACTCCAGTAGTCAAAGCAAGAGGAGGTTGCCAGCGGACACTGTTTGTGGTGGAAGAAAATCCCCAGTACAAGTGAAAATCAATAGATTCCCCCCCAAATGTGGTCTTTACAATAAGTGGAAAGATTCTTTGTGAAAACCGGGGTACGGCAATTACAATCTGCCTTTACCTATAGCTAGTAGAAATATAGTGGTATCTTAACTCTTTTGATTTCTTATACGTAATTAGCCTACATCAGTAAAGATGGAAAGCCATATTCTTTGAGTAGAGAGGCCTTGTGCTTTAGGTGCAAATAACTGAGAAAAGGAAACTCATGAGTACAGCTTAACCCAACAATGCATGACCTTTTTCACCTGGTCATCAATTCAGGGTCTATGTCATGCATTCTTGCCAGAGAAATGTCACATATGAAATCATGTGAAAACATGTTTTTGGAGCAATTCACGTGATCACTTTTTCAGATGTGAAGTCACATGTTATCACATTGCTTTACATGTTGTCACATATTATCACATTGACTTAATAACATAACATCACGTGATCACATGTTAAATTATTGTGTTTTTTTCCTTAAGGGTGGGGTATATGACTATTGTTCCTCCATTTCCCTGGCCTTTAGATTGGAAATAAGACAAGTCTGATGGATGGGAGAACAGAGAGCTGGATAGGAAGCTGTACAGTGAGAAGAAGAAGAGCTTTAGATAGGATCTACGAATCCACCAAGGTTACCAGGAAAACGTATTGTACAGTTTGTATGTGTGACATTGACAATTTGTACTGGCAATAGATTGTCCAAGATGCTGTTGAGACGATCTTCAACAGCGCCACTATGGCCTTAGGAAATTGTACAATAGAACAGAACAATTGAGCCTCCAGTCTTAACACGACAGGAACTTCATTCACATGTTGAGTGCGATGTCTCACCAGATAGCTGTCACCAAGAGACGTTGAACGCATTGGAGAGCAATACTGTAGCTGACGAGGAACAGTAGGCATTGTTTCTGCAAAAGTATTGTGCTGTATAGTGTACTAGGTGAGGGAGGTCAATGAGAGAACAAATGAACACAATCATCAGAATGATCTGAATGGGAAATTAAAACTTCCTTTGCAATGGCAAAGTTTATACCAGTCCTACGTCTTGCAAGAGCCACTCAGTTTGGAGAGAGAAGGTGGGGTGAAGAGGGAAAGGGAAAAGATGGAGGGAGGAAGAGATGGATGGAGGGAGAGAGAGACATAGATAGATAGATAACGATAGAGAGAGAAAGAAGGATGGTACACAGTTGTAATTATCAAGTAATCCACACTTTTCAATCATGTTGCAGTGATTGACACTGAAAACACCTTCTCACAAATTCACAACCCCACACTGCCATTGTAAATGACCCAAACCACTTCTTGGTCATCCACCGCTGGTCAAACCACCTCTCTCTCTGTACAGCGAAGGAGGAGGAAGGGAGAAGTGAGGGTGGAAATAAAGAGGAAAGGAGAGTCCTCTTTGATATGAGCCTCCCTGAGGGGGTTTCCTGCTACCAAAGAATGTTACAAGTTCAAGTTCCAGCCACTAGCCCCTGAAAGATGACCTTGTCTGCTGCCAGATGTCCCGTCACCAGCCAGTCAAGAGTAGGAGAGGGAGCAGGGCTGGGCCAAGAGGACTATCAGACACAGGGACGGACTGGGACCAGAAATCGTCCTGGACATTTGTAACACACCGGCCCATTTTTTCATCTAGACACCCCACACCGGGCCATTTCCCCCCCTTTAATTAAAGCCCCAAGTATTAGCCAAATAATGATCATCCAGCGCACAAATGTTGACAGAAAAGATATATCAGCCCATCTGGCATTTGCCCGAAATGTTCAGATCAGTATAAGGGTAGGACAGTTGTCCTGTTCAAGTGTTTGTAATGGCACTAATATGGCCTAAAAAATTGTAAACCAAAAAAATATATTAAAAATGAAGAAGAGGAATATGGAAACTGAACTAAAGTCAGTTTCATTGTTCCCTTTTCACAATTTGGAGGGACTCATGAGCATCACTATTTATAGACAAGGATTGTGCGTCTTCACATTATAAACCCATTTTCAACGATCTCATTAAAAGAAAATGGATGTGGCAAACAAAGCCAGTGTTTGACAGTTAATTCAGCGATGTTGAGTTAGGGAGGGAGGTGGATGAGCTAACCTGTCAGAAACCATATTGATCTTCCTATCAATATACAGCACTTAAAACCTCAACTTTCTCTTCCTGATGTCTATTTCACCATTAGCTGGGAAATGTCACAATTATACTTAATGCACCTCACTGTCCTTAAAACGCTGAATAAACCCCGTTAACCTGCACAAACACTTCACCAGCCGTTACCGAGACGACACCCCCGTTAGTAGACAGCGGAGCCAACCAGAGATTTCTCAGAATGTTCAGAAGAAGACAGCGAGCAACAGTTAGCTTGGCCATTAGCACCAGGAAGCAAAGCCAGCCAGCCTGATTTCCTGGGCTCCTTGGGATCATCGTAAACACTCCTCTTCTCTAAGAAAAAAGGGAATCTATTTTATGCCCGTCAGTGCTGGCATTAAGAGACATTATTTGCCTTAACGGTGCTAACTACCCACTCCCAACTCACCCGTCATTACAGTTATTATTCGTAGTCCAACTTTAAAGGACACATGGGCGTTTGAAAGGGACTGCTCCTGAGGAGAGAGAGAGAAAGAGAGAGAGAGAGAGAGAGAGAGAGAGATAAGGGGAAAGGAGGGGGAAGATAAGGGAAGTGGGCTTTGTTGTCTGTGCTGAGTTTTTGCATAAGAATGGAAGGGAGGAGTGAGGGATTGAGTGGGCTGCTCAGACATTTGGGGAACAGACTTCACAATGACAACTCACTTGACCCTAAGATGCAGAAGAGGAGTTGATTAGTTGGTGTTTTCCTCCAATTTGGTAATATATTCATAAACAAGGAAATATTGTTTCCATATGTAGCTATCGATTGTAGCGAGAGCTGTGGTTGACACTGAACAAAATAAAAATGCAACATGCAAGAATTTAAAATGTTTTACTGAGTTACAGTTCATATAAGCAAATCAGTCAATTTAAATAAATTCATTAGGCCCTAATCTATGGATTTCACATAACTGGGAATACAGAGATATGCATCTGTTGGTCACAGATACCTTAAAAAAGGTAGGGGCGTGGATCAGAAAACCAGTCAGTATGTGGTGTGACCACTATTTGCCTCATGCAGCGCCACACATGTCCTTCACATAGTTGAACATGATGTTCATTGTGGCCTGTGGAATGTTGTCCCACTCCTCTTCAATGGCTGTGTGAAGTTGCTGGATATTGACGGGAACTGGAACACGCTGTCGTACACGTCAATCCAAAGCATCCCAAACAGGCTCAATGGGTGACATGTCTGGTAAGTATGCAGGCCATGGAAGAACTGGGACATTTCCAGCTTCCAGGAATTGTGTATAGATCCTTGCGACATGGGGCCGAGCATTATCATGCTGAAACATGAAACATGAGGTTATGGCGGCAGATGAATGGCACGACAATGGGCCTCAGGATCTTGTCACGGTAGCTCTGTGCATTCAAATTGCCATTGATAAATTGTGTTTGTTGTCAGTAGTTTATGCCTGTCCATACCATAACCCCACCACCACCATGGGGCACTCTATTCACAACGTTGACATCAGCAAACCGCTCACCCACACGGCGCCATACAAGCTGTCTGCCATCTGCCCAGTACAGTTGAAACCGGGATTCATCCGTGAAGAGCACACCTCTCCAGCGAGCCAGCGGCCATCGAAGGTGAGCACTCCAAACTGCAGTCAGGTCAAGACCCTGGTGAGGACGAAAGGCACGCAGATGAGCTATCCGGAGGCAATTATTTACTATTTATGCAGAAATTCTTTGTTTGTGCAAATCCACAGTTTCCGGTTGGCTAGTTTCAGATGATCCCGCAGGTGAAGAAGCTGGATGTGGATGTCCTGAGCTGGCATGGTTACACGTGGTCTGTGGTTGTGAAGCCGGTTGGACGTACTGACAAATTTTCCAAATGGTAGAGAAATGAACATTCAATTCTCTGGTAATAGTCTCTGGTGGACATTCCTGCAGTCAGCATGCCAATTGAACGCATTGTATTGTGTGGCTAAACTGCACATTTTGTGGCCTTTTATTTTCCCCAGCACAAGGTGCACCTGTGCAATGATCATACTGTTTTATAAGTTTCTTGACATGCCTGTCAGGTGGATGTATTATTTTTGCAAAGGAGAAATGCTCACTAACATGTATGTAAACAAATGTCTGCACAACATTTGAGAGAAGTAATATTTTTGGTGAGTATGGAAAATATCTGGGATCTTTGATTTCAGCTCATGAAACATGAAGACCAATACTTTACGTTGCATTAATATTTTTGTTCAGTATATATATATATATATATATATATATTTTTTTTTTTTTTTTTTTTGAATAGTGTCTTTGTGTTTCATTTTGACAGTGTATATACAAAATTCACAAGGCACTCTCACATCTGAGCTATCTTTGTTGCAGGTGCATGGTAACAGTTGAATAAGATGAGAAAAAAGAAGAAACTGCTCTTGATAGTATCATTGTTCTTTAATAAGCTTTACGTATCGGCCTCACGTTAAAGAACAGTGATACTATCAAGATCGACAGTGTATATACAACCAGCAGATTTTGAATGTTATTTTGTCACAGTCAATGGTCATTCGGACAAATCTAAATCGAGCAGCTGACCAATTACGTGATACTTTAGTTATCGATTAACCGAGATTACACTTAAACAGACAGAGACAAATATGTTTAGTATGTAGGTCTGATCCTTTGAGGCAGGGTTTCCCAAAATCGGTCTTGGGGCCCCTCCTTTACTTACTTACTTACTTACTGACTTTATTGTCCCCATGGGGAAATTTTGTTGCAGTGTCATGTACACATTTAAAGTGGCATTTAAATACAAAACAAAATTGACAATCAACTTTCATAACAGTTACATACCAATAATTTTTTTTTTTTAAAGACTAGCCTGCTGGCCTTATGGAGTTGATTGGAACATTAGCCCAAGCTTTTTATGAAGGATATCACACCTGACACAAATTATTGTCTAGTTCTGTTTTTCCTGCTGAGGGGTGCCCTATACCTGCACCCAGAGGGGAGTAGTTCAAAGTCCAGGTACAGGGGGTGGCTTGGGTCTAAAATGATTTTATGAGCCTGGCGGAGGGCCCTGACCTTAAAGATCTCATCCAGGTCTGTCTGTTTGACTCCAAGTACCTTGCTTGCTGTGGTGATAATCCTTGTCAGCATATTTTTTTGGCTGACAGTGGCATTGCCAAACCAACAAACAATACAAAAAGTTAAAATACTCTCAATGAAAGATTTGTAAAACAGAGTCAGTATATGTAAGGGGTGTGTACTGGCGGCAGAGAAGTCAGACGCAGGAAAGCAAAAACTGTGGTTCCAACGGCTCAGTTTAATAATAAAAACCCACCGGAATACAGAACAATAAGAAATGGGTACATAACCCGATGCACACCAGAACATAACGTGCACAAGCACTTACAAACAAACAATACTGGACAAGGGCATGTGGGGAACGGAGGGTTAAATACACAACATATAATTGATGGGATTGAAACCAGGTGTGTGGGAAGACAAGACAAAACAAATGGAAAATAAAAGGTGGATCGGCGATGGCTAGAAGACCGGTGACGTCGACCACCGAACGTCGCCCGAACAAGGAGAGGGACCGACTTCGGAGGAAGTCGTGACAGTATACATTAAAAGATCCCAGCTTTTTGAGAAAGTACAGTCTCTGTTGACTCTTTTTGTAGATCAGGTCTGTACATTTACTCCACTGAAGCTTATTGTCCAAGAGGACACCCAGGTATTTGTATTTCTCTACAATCTCTGTATTCTGACCTCTGATAGATGTTGCAGAGGTAGGTGTTGTAGACTTCCTGAAGTCTATGCACATCTCTTTAGTCTTGTTGGTATTGAGGACCAAGTGTGATTCCTCACACCACTCTACAAAGTCATCTAGGACTGGGCCATGATGTTCCTCGTCCATTCTTTCATTACTTGAATCAGCTGTGTAGTGCTAAGGCAAAAACCAAAACTTGCACCCAGGTGGGGACCCAGGACCGAGTTTGGGAAACCCTGCTTTGAGGAACAGCTATAATGGCAGCACTAGTCTCACCTGTAATTGCCCTCCCGTTCTCTGTGTCTGCATCCCAATTGGCACCCTATTCCCTATATGGTGCATAAGGCCCTTGTCAAAAGTAGTGCACTAAGTCGTGAATAAGTTGCCCTCCCTTTCCTACGGTGCCTTTAGTGTGGAGTGGAGTGGTGTCCAGTAACAAAGAAGGAGGCCATCAGTATAGAACAGAGCAGCACTGGGGAGGGAGTTGGACAGAGTCTGGGTCCTCTAGGAACTCACTTACTACTGTGTCTGGCTCACAACACGCTCAGACAGACACACAAAGAAACACACATACACACACACACACACACACACACACACACACACACACACACACACACACACACACACACACACACACACACACACACACACACACACACACACACACACACACACACAGACTCCATTTACGGTACACACACCATGACACTCAAAAAAGCAGCATAATGACTACTCTCGCTCGCTCTCTCTCGCTCCTTCTTGCTCTCTCTCTCTCGCTCTCTCTCTTGCTCTCTCTCTCTTGCTCTCTCACACACACAAACACTCCTACACACAGGACATCTGTGCTCCCTGGTGACCCTTTCTGGCCAGTGTCTGCGTTTCTGACACATCAGATGAGGAAGTGAGGGGTGGGAGGACGTGGAGGCAAGCCAGCCGCCTCCAATCAGCTACTGCGGTTCTCACTTGGTTAACACCTCACTGTAAACACGTGCCAGGGCCGGTCTGTGCGGGTGTGTGCGTGTGTGTCTGTTGGTCTGTGTGTGGAGACGGGCTGTGTGCAGTGCCCAGTATCGCACAGCTAGACCCAGATCACATCAGATCAAACAGACAGACTCAGAGTAGATGTACAGGTAACTGCCAGAATAAAGGAAACACCAACATAAAGTGTCTTAATAGGGTGTTGGACCACCACGATCCAGAACAGCTTCAATGCACCTTGGCATAGATTCTACAAGTATCTGGAATTCTATTGGTGGGATGCGACACTATTCTTCCACAAGAAATTCCATAATTTGGTGTTTTGTTGATGGTGGTGGAAAACGTTGTGTCAGGCATCGATCCAGAATCTCCCATATGTGTTCAATTGGGTTGAGATGTGGTGACTGAGATGGCCATGGCATATGGTTTACATAGTTTTCATGCTCATCCAACAGTTCAGTGAGCACTCTTGCCCTGTGGATGAGGCACTGTCATTTTATGAGGGCATAGCCATCGTAGCCAAAATAATGCCCAGCAATTTTATACATTACCCTAAACATGATGGAATGTTAATTGCTCATTTAACTCAAGAATCACACCTGTGTGGAAGGACTTGCTGTCAATATACTTTGTATCCCTAATTTTACGCAAGTGTTTCCTTTATTTTGGCAGTTACCTGTAGAGCACACTGACTCTCTGTATCTGACTCTTTTACGCATTTATATATATATATATATATATATATATATATATATATATATATATATATATATATATATATATATATATATATATATATATATATACATATATATACAGTGGGGGGGGGGAAAGTATTTGATCCCCTGCTGATTTTGTACGTTTGCCCACTGACAAAGAAATGATCAGTCTATAATTTTAATAGTAGGTTTATTTGAACAGTGAGAGACAGAATAACAACAAAAAAATCCAGAAAAACACGTCAAAAATGTTATAAAATGATTTGAATTTTAATGAGGGAAATAAGTATTTGACCCCTCTGCAAAACATGACTTAGTACTTGGTGGCAAAACCCTTGTTGGCAATCACAGAGGTCAGACGTTTCTTGTAGTTGGCCACCAGGTTTGCCCACAGGAGTGGGATTTTGGCCCACTCCTCTTTGCAGATCTTCTCCAAGTCATTAAGGTTTCGAGGCCATCGTCCCTTTGATGCAGTGAAGTTGTCCTGTCCCCTTAGAAGAAAAACACCCCCAAAGCATAATCTTTCCACCTCCATGTTTGACGGTAGAGATGATGTTCTTGGGGTCATAGGCAGCATTCCTCCGCCTCCAAACACGGCGAGTTTAGTTGATGCCAAAGAGCTCCATTTTGGTCTCATCTGACCACAACACTTTCCCCAGTTGTCCTCTGAGTCATTCAGATGTTCATTGGCAGACGGGCCTGTATATGTATTCTTGAGCAGGGGGACCTTGCGGGCGCTGCAGGATTTCAGTCCTTCAAGGCGTAGTGTGTTACCAATTGTTTTCTTGGTGACTATGGTCCCAGCTGCCTTGAGATCATTGACAAGATCCTCCCGTGTAGTTCTGGGCTGATTCCTCACCGTACTCATGATCATTGCAACTCCACAAGGTGAGATCTTGCATGGAGCCCCAGGCCGAGGGATATTGACAGTTCTTTTGTGTTTCTTCCATTTGCGAATAATCGGACCAAATGTTGTCACCTTCTCATCAAGCTGCTTGGCGATGGTCTTGTAGCCCATTCCAGCCTTGTGTAGGTCTACAATCTTGTCCCTGACATCCTTGGAGAGCTCTTTGGTCTTGGCCATGGTGGAGAGTTTGGAATCTGATTGATTGATTGATTCTGTGGACAGGTGTCTTTTTTACAGGTAACAAGCTGCGGTTAGGAGCACTCCCTTTAAGAGTGTGCTCCTAATCTCAGCTCGTTGCCTGTATAAAAGACACCTGGGAGACAGAAATCTTTCTGATTGAGAGGGGGTCAAATACTTATTTCGCTCATTAAAATGCAAATCAATTTATAACATTTTTGACATGCGTTTTTCTGGATATTTCTTTGTTATTCTGTCTCTCACTGTTCAAATAAACCTACCATTAAAATTATAGACTGATCATTTCTTTGTCAGTGGGCAAATGTACAAAATCAGCAGGGGATCAAATACTTTTTCCCTCCACTGTATATATATATATATATATATATGAGAGAGAGAGAGAGAGAGAGAGAGAGAGAGAGAGAGAGAGAGAGAGAGAGAGAGAGAGAGTCACCCCCTCAGCACTGAGCACACCCAGGTCCCACAACTGCACTGCTCTTCCATCATTGAGAGGGATAAATTCACAGAGCTGGAAAGAGACATGGTGGAGCTCAGAGAATTAGTCCACACAATCCAGACAGAAAAGACCCACAAAACAGACCAGCACAACAACGCTCCCACAACAAGACCCGGAGGGTGGAAGGTGGAGATCCACAGCTGTCTGAGAGAGCTGGCTGCACTCCGGACTGAGGTGAGAGAACTTAAAGAGGCACACATGGCACTGAAGGAGGAGGTGACAAAGCTGAGGTGTGACAGAGAGTAGGACACTCCCCCAGAGAAGGGGAAAAAGCCCACGTAAGACCTGCCCCACAACCTCAACACCACAATGGGACAGACAACACAGGACCCACCAACCCAACAGACCTCACCCCCTCCTAACAGCCCCTCTGTCAGCTCCACTGATAGCTCTCCTGACAACCCCCACACATCCACTGAAGCCAGAGATTGCACTCCTCATTGACTCAAATGGCAAATACATTCAAGAGTATGAATTTTTTCCCAAACACAATGTGGCTAAATTTTAGTGCCCAAACACTAGTCATGCACAGGAGATGTCAGAGGACAGACTAGGGTCTCCTAGCCACATCAAAATTCAAACTGGCACAAATGACCTGAGAGGCCAGCAGGAAAAGGTGGCTACAGCATTCAAGGGAGTGATTGAAAAAGCTTCTTCCACTTTCCCCAATGCACAAGTGGTTATCTCCACCCTGCTATCACGAAAATACTTTCACCCTGCCACCATACAGCGGGAGAATGCAAGCATTTCGCAAGGCTGTGCCTCAAAACCTAATGTATACCTGGCCCACCCCTCAACCTGGACTCCACCCTGGACTTGAAAAGCCTTTGTGACCATGTCAACCTCTACAAGGCAGCAATCCCAACTTTTGCCAGGACCCTGAAGGACGTCACCCTCAACCATAGCCCGAGCACCTCACACAGGCGCAACAGAGCAACGGACACCCGCCCAGACCAGAGAAACACCCTCCCAGACCTACAAGACCCCCTCCTTAAGGGCCTGCACCGAGAGAACACAAGCGAAGAGGACCTACACCAGACCACAGCATCACCAGCCACACCCCAACCTGCTAAGACCACCCCAAGCAAACCCTGGCCACACCTTATATAGCCTCCCATAACAGACCCATGCCCTTCTGCCCACCCCCCGCCTATGCGGCAAGGATCTCAACATGAAAGCAGGACATATGCCCAGGCCGTGAGCAGCGCAACAGGCCCAACCCCCACTATTACACCCACCCATGCCCCATCCTGCGACCTATGAAGTATGTATCAGATGCTCAACATACTCTGCTCACACCTATTGTGATGGTCCAGGCCTAAACCACACAAAAACAACACTAGACACTATGGAATATAAAGCTTTTACTATCTCATCCTGCCTTTGGCCTAAAGAGCAGGATCCCAGACTTCATCAAAGAAATTGGAAATACAGACATTGTCATCCTACAAGAAATATGGTATAAAGGAGATGGACACACTGGTTTCCCTCTAGGTTACAGAGAGCTGTTAGCCCCATCCACCAAACTACCAGGTGTGAAACAGGGAAGAAACTCAGGGGGTATGCTAATTTGGTATAGTGCAGACCTAACCCACTCTATTAAATTAGTCAAAACAGGAACATTTTACATCTGAACATTTTACATCTCAACAGAGAACAATGTCCTGATGTATGCAACCTTTATCCCCCAATAGAATCCCCATACTTTAAAAACTTCTTATGGATTAATGTCCCGTCAAAGGGACAGTTGTTGCTGAAGATGCATGATGTGATTAAAATGTATCTTTAAACAAAACAAAACAAATCAGTACATATAATTGTTTTATAGGTGCAGAAAGCTTAAGTCTAACGGCAGATTTTGAGTAAGCTCTGACATATTCTCCAATATTTGGAACCAGGGACTGATCACCCCAATGAACAAAAGTGGAGACAAATTTAACCCCAATAACTACCGTGGGATATGTGTCAACAGCAAGCTTGGGAAAATCCTCTACATTATCATTAACAGTAGACTCAAACATTTCCTCAGTGAAACAATGTACTGAGCAAATGTCAAATTGGCTCTTTACCAAATTACCATACGACAGACCAGGTAGTCACCCTGCACACCCTAATTGACAAACAAACCAAAAAAGCTTTTGACTCAATTTGGCATGAGGGCCTGCAACACAAATTGATGGAAAGTGGTGTTGGGGGAAAAGCATACGACATTATAAAATCCATGTACACAAACAACAAGTGTGTGGTTAAAATTGGCAAAAAACACACATTTATTTCCACAGGGCTGGGGGGTGAGACAGGGATGCAGCTTAAGCCCCACCCTCTTCAACAAACATATCAACAAATTGGCGAGGGCAATAGAACAGTCTGCAGCACCTGGCCTCACCATGCTAGAATCTGAAATCAAATGTCTGCTGTTTGCTGATGATCTGGTGTTTCTGTCCCCAACCAAGGAGGGCTTACATCAGCACCTAGATCTTCTGCACAGATTCTGTCAGACCTGGCCATGACAGGAAATCTCAGTAAGACAAAAATAATGGTGTTCCAAAAAAGGGCCAGTTTCCAGGACCACAAATACAAATTCCTTCTAGACACCATTGCTATGCATACCTCGTCCTTAACATCACAGTCACAGGTAACTTCCACAAAGCTGTGAACGATCTGAGAGACAAGGCAAGAAGGCCCTTCTATGCCATCAAAATGAACATAAAATTCGACATACCAATTAGAATCTGGCTAAAAATACTTGAATCAGTTATAGAACCCATTGCCCTTCATGGTTATGAGGTCTGGGGTCCACTCATCAACCAAGAATTCACAAAATGGAGCAAACACCAAATTGAGACTCTGCATGCAGAATTCTGCAAAAATATCCTCCATGTACAACGTAAAACACCAAATAATGATGAACCTGGAGAAGAGCCCCCTAAGCAAGCTGGTCCTGGGGCTCTGTTCACACACACAGAGACCACACAGAGCCCCAGGACAGAAACACAATTAGACCCAACCAAATCATGAGATCACAAAAAGGTAATAACTTGACATAATGGAAACAAACAAAGAGTACACAGTGGCAGAATACCTGACCACTGTGACTGACCCAAAATTAAGGACATCTTTGACTATGTACAGACTCAGTGAGCATAGCCTTGTTATTGAGAAAGGCCGTAGAAGGCAGACCTAGCTCTCAAGAGAAGACAGGCTACGTGCACACTGCCCACAAAATGAGGTGGAAACTGAGCTGCACTTCCTAACCTCTTGCCAAATGTATGACCATATTAGAGACACATTTTCCCCTCAGATTTCACAGACCCACAAAGAATTTGAAAACAAATCCAATTTTGATAAACTCCCATATCTATTAGGTGAAATACCACAGTGTGCAATAACAGCAGAAATGTTTGTGACCTGTTGCCACAAGGGCAATCAGTGAAGAACAAACACCATTGTAAATACAACTTATATATATGTTTATTTATTTTCCCTTTTGTACTTGAACAATCTGCACATCAGTACAACACTGTATGTAGACATAATATGACATTTGAAATGTCTTTATTCCTTTGGAACTTTTGTAAGTGTAATGTTTACTGTACATTTTTTATTGTTTATTTCACTTCTGTTTATTATCTACTTCACTTGCTTTGGCAATGTTAACATATGTTTTCCATGCCAATAAAGCCCTTAAATTCATTTAAATTTAAATGAATTGACAGAGAGAGAGAGAGACGTGTGTGTGCTGGTTCTACATGTATATCAACGCTGCTATGTATAGAAGCTGTAATCACACAGCTTTCAAACTCCTTCACATGAGTAATTTAATTGCATAAAGTAATCTGACCAATGTACTCCGTGCCAGTGAGAGGGGAGAAAGTTGTCTAGTCTCTCATTGTCTTTCTCATTGTCTTTCTCGTTGTTTGTCTCTCTCTCTCTCGCTCTCGTTGTTTTTGTCTCTCTCTCTCTCTCTCGTTGTTTTTGTCTCTCTCTCTCTCTCGTTGTTTTTGTCTCTCTCTCTCTCTCTCTCGTTGTTTTTGTCTCTCTCTCTCTCTCTCTCTCTCTCTCTCTCTCTCTCTCTCCGCTCTCTCTCTCTCTCTCGTTTCTCAATTCAATTCAATTTTCTTAATTAGAATGACGTAACAATGTACATATTGCCAAAGCTTACTTTTGGTATTTACAATATGAAAATAATAAGAATCAAAATTGTCAACAGGACAACAGTAACAACAATAACCAAGGGTCAAAATAACCATACATTGAACAATAACAACAAGCATACAGTAGAGGACATGTGCAGGTTGATTGGTCTGTCAGACACTGTCCCTCATCTTATGGCAGGCAGCAATGTAGTGCGCTGCCAACCCACAGTTCTCTGCGTCCTCCCCCAACAGGATGGGTAGGCTACTCTCATGAGAGAGGTCTTTGAAACCTTCAATAAGGGTTTCAAATTTGGGGAAATGACAGTCTCTAATTGTTTTATATTTCTGACATTTTGTCAGGAAATACAGCTCTGTCTCAGGTTCTGCTGTTGTGCAGTGGTTGCACAGCCTTTCCTCTACAGGGAGCCAGGTTTTCCTGTGTCTACCCTTCTGAATGGCAAGGCTGTGTTCACTGAGCCTGTACTTTGTCAAGGTTTTTCCAAGGTTTTGATCAGTAACCATGGTCAAATAGTTTGCCATGGTGTACTGTCGATATAGGGCCAGATAGCACTGCATTTTGTTTTGTGCTTTTGTTTCCCAATAAGCAATGTAGTTTTGTTTCGATTGTGTTGTAATTTGTTTTATTCTAATAGATTGGATGTTCTGGTCCTGAGGCTTCAGTGTGTTAGTACAACAGGTTTGTGAACTCAGCACCAGGACCAGCTGGATGAGGGGACTCTTTTCTTTGCTCAGCTCTTGGCATTGCAGGGCTTGGTAATGATCTGACAGGGGGTCACTGTATTTTAGATGTTTCCAAAACTTAATTGGTATTTTTTTAGTTTTTATGATTAGTGGATATTGGCCTAATTCTGCCCTGCATGCATTGTTTGTAGTTTTCCTCTGGTCATGTAGAAGAATCTTACAGAACTCTGCATGCAGGGTTTCAATGTGGTGTTTGTCCCATTTGATGAAATCTTGTTTTGCAAGTGGACCCCACACCTCGCTGCCATGAAGTGCAATTGGTTCAATGACACATTCAATTAGTTTTAGCCAAATTTTAATAGGTATTTCAATTTGAATTAGTTTTTTAATGGCGTAGAATGCCCTGCGTGCTTTATCTCTGTTCATTCGTTGCCTCATTAGGGTGTTCAGTTGAGCTTATTTTTAAACCTAAGTAATTGTAGTGTGTACAGTACTCTATATATTTTGTACCGATTGAGAACTTTGGTCTAATTCCCTGAGATCTGGATCTTCTCTGGAAAATCATTATTTTTGTCTTTTTGGGGTTTACTGCCAGGGCCCAGGTCTGGCAGTACTGCTCTAGCAGGTTCAGGCTCTGCTGTAGGCCATGTGTTGTGGGTGACAGCAGGCATAGGTCATCTGCGAAGAGTAGGCATTTAACCTCTGAATTGTGGAGACTAACACCAGGGGCTGAGGATTTTTCTAGAATAGTGGCCAATTCATTGATGTAAATATTGAAGACCTCAGGGCTCAGATTGCAACCCTGGCAAAGGCCCCGCAACTGGTTAAAGAATTCTGTTATTTTCTTGCAAATTTTAATGCTGCACGTATTGCCAGTATACATTGATTTCATTATGTCATATGTTTTACCCCCTACACCACTTTCAATAACTTTGTAGAATAGTCATGTATGCCAAATATAATCAAATACCTTTTGGAAGTTGATAAAGCAAGCGTATATTTTGGTATTATTTTAGTGGACATGTTTATCTATCAGGGTTTGTCAGGTGTAAATAGGATCAGTCGTGCGATGTTTTGGTATAAATCCAATTTGGCTTTTACTCAAGACATTGTACTTATTAAGGAAGTTAAGAACTCTTACATTTATAATACTACAGAAAACCTTCCCCAGGTTACTGTTCACACAAATGCCTCTGTAATTGTTAGGGTCAAATTTGCCTCCATTCTTAAAGATTGGGGGTATGAGTCCTTGATTCCAGATGTCAGGGAAATAACCTACACTCAGGATCAAATTAATCAGTTTTAATATAGCCAATTTAAATTTTGCGCTAGTGAGTTTGAGCATCTCATTTAGGATGCCATCAGGCCCACATGCTTTTTAAATTTGAGGGCCTGAAGTTTCTTCTAAAGCTCCTGGTCAGTAATTGGGGAGTCCAATGGATTTTGATTGTCCTTTATAGCTTTTTCTAATCCATTCAACTTCTCATGAATTTGGCATTGTTCCGCGTTTGTGTCAATTTGAACGGTGTTGTAGAGTGTTTTAAAATGGGTTGTCCATATTGCTAATTCCTCTTATTTCGATTTTTTTTGTTTTTTCCAATTTTGCCAGAAGTTATTTGTGTTTATGGACTCCTCAATTAGTGTCAGCTGTTTGCTGTTGTACTGTGCTTTTTTCGTTCTGAGTGTACGTTTATAGAGTTTTGAAATCTCACAGTAGTGAAGGTGTAATTCACCATTATTTGGGTCTCTGTGCTTTTGGTTGGATAGTGTTCTAAGTTTTTTCCTTATAATTTTACAATCTGCATCAAACCATTTGTCATCTGTGGTCTTTTTTTTATATTTTTTTTATCAATTTCAATTGTGCTTCTTTTGCCGTTTGCCTGAATATATTGTTGATGTTTTTTACTGCTAGATTGATGCCTTCTTTACTGTGAGTGAATGTGGTATCCAGAAAGTTATCTAAGAGTGTTTGGATATTTTGGTTACAGGTTGCTTTATGGTATTCTTCTGTGCTGTTTTGGGCCCATCTGTATGAATTTCTGATGTTATACAGCTTACTGGGCTGTGAATGTGTGGCTGTTTCCATGTCTGTTCTTTTGAGGAACAACGTAATTTGGCTGTGATCAGACAGAGGTGTTAGTGGCTTGACAGTGAATGAGCTGAGAGAGAAAGGGTCAATGTCTGTAATCATATAGTCTACTGTACTGTGGCCAAGAGGTAAGCAATAGGTGAATCTCCCCAAAGAGTCCCCCCATAACCTACCATTGACAAAGTACAGACCCAGGCTTCTACAGAGCTGCAAAAGATCCCTTCTGTTTTTGTTGATGGTGCTGTCATTGTTGTTTCTATGGGGGAGATGAAGACAGTTAGAAACAGTATGGCCTGTAATAAAGCTGTCCCCTTGTGTGGTCGTTAGATCAGGTAGTGTTCCTGTGCGCGCATTTGTGTCCCCACAGATGAGCACATTTCCCTGGGCCTGGAAATGGCACGTCTCTTCCTCAAGGGTGGGGAAGATCTCCTCTGAGTAATATGGGGATTCTGAGGGGGGGGATATATATTGCGCAAAGGAACACATATTTTTCTGACAGTACAAGTTATTTTTTCAGTTTTAACCGAATGTGATATTTACCAAATTTGAGGGGATCAATTAGATTTTGTAGTTCGGATTTGTACCAAATGATCAGGTCTCCAGACTCTCTGCCTCTATTGAGGGAGCTATGTTTCTGTGATGGCACAATTACCTCTCTGTAGCCTGTGGGACAGTGAGTGACAATGTCAGCCTCATACCATGCCTCCCACAGATATTTTAGGTTTTTGTTGAACTCCAGTGCTAAACTCTTCAGTCTTAAGGTTGATGAGTTTAGGCCAAGAATGTTCAACATGCTAACTGATAGTGATTTCATGTTGCAAAAAGAAAGAATAGAAGTCAGAAATACAATAACTAAGTTGTTAAGAATGAGATAAACAGGATAACAGCTAACATTTTTTCTGTTATATATATATAAAACAGAAAAATTTATATAAATATTCCTATTAATTGAACAATTAAACTTGTAGTACAATAGGTGTGTGTGTGTGTGTGTGTGTGTGTGTGTGTGTGTGTGTGTGTGTGTGTGTGTGTGTGTGTGTGTGTGTGTGTGTGTGTGTGTGTGTGTGTGTGTGTGTGTGTTTAGTGCAGATTAGTGCAGATGTATTGGAGGAGCTGTTAAATCTGACTCAAGCCTACTGGGTTCTCCTGTCCTCTGACAACCTCTGCGTAGCTGTGCTGGTCCTGCTGTTGGGCCCTGTGGAGTGGAGAGGTGGTGGTCTGGTGCGGGGTAGTATGTTGGGACCTGTGGAGTGGAGGGGGGCCAGGTCTGGGCCGTGGGGCTTCCTCTCTGGTCTGGTAGAGGTGGTGGTCTGGTGTGGGGTAGTAGGCTGGGCCCTGTGGAGTGGAGGGGGGCCAGGTCTGGGCCGTGGGGCTTCCTCTCTGGTCTGGTAGAGGTGGTGGTCTGGTGCGGGATAGTAGGCTGGGCCCAGTCCAGTCTGGCTAAGCCAATGGAAGTGGTGATGCTCTGGTGGTGGGTGGGGCCTGTGGGGTACGCTTGGTCTGGTGGGCCGTTGAAGGGACCTGGTGCTCCTTGGTGGTGCAGTGGTCTGGTAGGGATCTCTGGGTGGTCCTCTGTCCAGTTCCTTCATGGGGTGTTTGTCTACCAAGTGCCATGTCCTTTAGAGACTTGGCAATCATCCCTACTGTTTGCTTCCTTAGGTGGGAGTGGTCGTGCAGATGCTCTAGGGTGATTGTTGGGTGGTGAGCAACGTGCACATTCGGGAGTAGGCCACACCCTCTGGTGATGTCAGCATTGATTTTCTGAATGGTACAGGGATGAAAGTCTTTGTGGGGCAGCAGAGTGGAGATGGTGATGTGGGAGTGGGGGAACCACAGAGGCCCTCTCTGCTACTCTGTTGACCAGGCTGCCTACTCTCTCCTGATCCTCTCGCAGGTTGTTGGTGCCGGTGTGAATAATAATGTGGCCTGGTGTGCCAAAGTCAGGCTGAGACAGGATGTGGAGTGCATCCTGTGTTTTTGGGCACCATATTTTGGACACATTGTGGTGGGGGAAGAGTTTATCCTCTTGGATGAATTTCCCATTTGAGTCAATGAGGGTGGCCACCTCAGTGGGTTTTGCAAGATTAGTGCGTTTACGGTCTGTGGCTGGGGTACACAGGTCCTGTGTACATGGAGAGGTGTGTGGGGGTGTGTTAGGGGGGGCCAGGGAGCTTCTCTCTGTAGTAGGTGTCCCCTTGTGAGCCTCCTTGTTGACTGGGGGTGTGGGTAAAGGGTTTTCGGTATTGGGGGGATTGTGGTTAACCTCTCTGGGCAAGGTGGGACGCTTGCGTCCCACCTAGTCAACAGCCAGTGGAATCACGTGGCGCGAAATACAATTACCTCATAAATGCAATAACTTCAATTTCTCAAACATCTGACTATTTTACACCATTTTATAGATACACTTCTCCTGAATCGAACCACGTTGTACGATTTCAAAAAGGCTTTACAGCAAAAACAAAACATTAGATTATGTTAGGAGAGTACATCGACAAAAACAACCACACAGCCATTTTCCTAGCAACTAGCATGCATCACAAATACCCAAAACACAGCTAAATGCAGCACTAACCTTTGACGATCTTCATCAGATGACACTCCTAGGACATCATGTTACACAATACATGCATTTTTTTTGTTCTATAAAGTTCATATTTACATATAAAAACAGCATTTTACATCGGCGCGTGACGTTCAGAAAATATTTTCCCTCAAATACTGCCTGTGAATCAACGCCACAATTTACAAAAATACTTGTCATAGACATTGATACAAAATTAAACTGTCATTCAAAGAATTATAGATGAACATCTCCTTTATGCAAACGCTATGAAAGATTTCAAAAAAGCTTCACGAGGAAAGCACTCTTTGCAATAATCTGAGTACTGAGCTCAGAAAAATACACTAGGCTATACAGATAGCCGCCATCTTCGAGTCATCTAAAATCATACATTGCATTAGAAATATTCCCTTACCTCTGATCATCTTCATCAGAATGCACTTCCAGAAATCCCAGGTCCACAACAAATGTTGTTTTGTTCGATAAAGTCCATAAATTATGTCCAAATAACTCCTTGTTGTTCGTGCGTCCAGTAAGCTACTCCAAGTGTAGAAAACGCATGAACGATGTCGCGACGAAAAGTAAAAAAAAGTTGTATTTACGTTTGTTCAAACATGTCAAACGTTGTAAAACATCAATCTTTAGGGCCTTCAGAATGTGAAGATTCAATAATATTTCAACCGGACGGTTCCTGTGTCTTGAATAAGGTTTTGGAACGGGAGGGATCCATCCTCATGAACGCGCTCCAAGAAGTGATGTCACCCCCTGCCTCAACAACTTCCCCTCCTTGTCATTCGGGCTCTGTTCATCGTAGAAGCTTCCAACAACTTTGGAAAGACTGTCGACATCTACTACGTCACCGTGTATTCAATAGGAAACGACTTGAAGAGAGCCCATGCATCCAGATTTCCACTTCCTGGTAGGATTTCTCTCAGGTTTTTGCTTGCCATATGAGTTCTGTTATACTCACAAACACCATTCAAACGGTTTTAGAAACTTCAGAGTGTTTTCTATCCAAATCTACTAATAATATGCATGTCCTAGCTTTTGAGTAGGAGGCAGTTTAATATGGGCACATATTTTTTCCGAAATTGTCAATACTGCCCCCTAGCCCCAACAGGTGGGTCAGTGGGGTTGTTAGGGATGGTGAGGGGCTGCAGCTTTTCTCTAGGAGTCTCTACAGTCTGCTCTCTGTGCTGCAGCACAACTCCTTTGCCATCTCCTCCTTTACCTGTACCAGCTCTCTCCTCATGGTGGCATTTACCTCCTTAAGCGCTGTGGTAAGGCTCTCTCTCAGCTCCTGGACAGAGTTCTTCAGCTGGGTCCTGCGCTAGTTGATCTGGTCCTGTAGAAGCTCTGTGTCTGGGCTGGAGGTGGTGTAGCTGGGGGGCTGCTCCTTCAGAGCCAGCCTGTCTCTCAGCAGGCTGATGGTAGTGTGGTCTTGGATCTGGTGGTTGTAGGCAGGCAGGGGGGAGGATAGTCCTGCTATTGGGGTGCCTGAGGTGAGGGGAGAGATCGGGGTGCTGTCCTTGTCTCTCAGTCTCTATTGCTGCTGGTGCTGCTAGCTGCCTCAGTGGCCATGTTGCTAAGGTTACCACCAGTAAACAGTTGGAGATAGAGCTAAGCTAGCTGACAAATTTGAATTTGGCTAGCTAGCACGATTAAGACTGGTCTTTTAACTCACTCTCTGTCAATCTTTTCCTCCTGTGTTGATCTTCAGTTGTACAATTTGATTACCTATACATTTCTTGCTAATTTAATCATGTCAATCTCACTCTTAACAACCAAAAAGTTATAACAAGTCAGGAGCTGTTCTTCTGCATTACTTCTCTCTCTCAATTTTTTTTGGTCTCTCTCTCTCGTTGTCTCTCTCTCATTGTCAATCTCGTTGTCTCTCTCGTTGTCTCTCTCGTTGTCCCTCTCGTTGTCCCTCTCTCTCTCTCTCTCTCTCTCTCTCTCTCTCTCTCTCTCTCTCTCTCTCTCTCTCTCTCTCTCTCTCTCTCTCTCCCTCTCTCTCTCGTTGACTCTCTCATTGTCTCTCTCTCTCTCGTTGTCTCTCTCTCGTTGTCTCTCTCTCATTGACTCTCTCTCGTTGACTCTCTCTCGTTGACTCTCTCATTGTCTCTCTCATTGTCTCTTTCTCTCGTTGACTCTCTCGTTGTCTCGCTCTCTCTCGTTGACTCTCTCGTTGTCTCTCTCTCTCTCTCTGTCGTTGACTCTCTCGTTGTCTCTCTCTCTCTCTCTCTCGTTGACTCTCTCGTTGTCTCGATCTCTCTCTCTCATTGACTCTCTCGTTGTCTCTCTCGTTGTCTCTCTCTTTCTCCCTCTCCCTCTCTTCCACACTCTCTCCCACAATCTCACATATTTCTCAAGCTCTGAGAGGCAGGGGTTGGAACCGGTTCAGAAAACAGAATTGTAAACCGGAAAATAAGGCCATTTTTCGAGGAACAGAACCAGGAACGAAAGTGATCTAGACTGTTCCGGAACCATTATTTTAAAAGCATGGGTACCGGTAGTTGAGCTAAATGTTTAAAAAAATATTTATTTCTGAACATTATATTGCTTGTCAGAAGAGTGGAACAGAACAAAAAAAAAGAATAGTTCTGTTCAGAACAACACGCTTGGAAAATAATTTAGTTTCCAACCCCTGCTGAAAGGTCCCATATACACAAGACTTTAGATTCATTTAAAATTGTAACGGTACCTCATGCTTGGACCCACCATGTGTATTACCAAAAGACCAACTATGTGTATTACCATTGGACTATAACACACTCACTCTGTCCTCTGTTCCAGTCAAACAAAGTCTATCAGTATTATTAACAGATGTCTACTGTAAGTTTGGATAGGGGGAGGAGGGCGGACTAACACCAACAGTTAAATAACTATAGCCCAGCTCAAACAAACTCTACTTGATTCATTTGTCATTACATTCTGCTGTAAATGGTGGTGAACTGATTTTCCAAATGACTGTAAATGCCGGGGCAACTAATTGCACATATCGCCAGAGCAGTGTGAGATTTGTTTATATGTTTAGGGCCTGCAAGAGCGCCCATCATCATCATCATTGGGTGGGTGTGTGGGGAGGGGTTGTTGTTGTTGTTGTGCACCGTTCCCCTGCTACCCATTACCCAGCGTCCTTTGCTGCTGCCATACTCCACTGGAATGTTCAGATCTATTTTTCTTCTCTTCCTTTTATAATCACAGCAATCAGAGGGGCGTTGTTCAGCGCCATCAAAAACAATGAAGCATGATTAGCCAGAACACACAGAAGCACCGTGATTCCCAGAAACACTTCCCAACATATAGGTACCATATAACCACCGTTACATTCACTCTGACCTCATGTTGAAACATACACATACAGTATATGTGAAAGGGAATAAAGGGTATTATGAACTGGGTGGTTGAATGCTGATTGGCTGACAGCCGTAGTATATCAAACCATATACCACGGTTATGACAAAACATGTATTTTTACTGCTCTAATTACATTTGTAACCAGTTTATAATAGCAATAAGGCACCTCTGGGGTTTGTGGTATATAGCAAATATACCACGGCTAAGGGCTGTGTCCAGGTACTCCACGTTGCGTTGTGCGTTTGAACAGCCCTTAGCCGTGGTATATTGGCCATATACCACACCCCCTCGGGCCTTATTGCTTAAGTGACTTTCACTACGTGATCCATAGCTCTTACAACAACAACATCACCAACTTCACTGCATTTTATCTCTGGAGGCATCTTCTAAGCAGACTAATAACTCCTGACCAATTCGTTCATGGCTGGTAGTTCACCTGGTGTGTTTTATAGATTCCTGGGTCACGCTTCATTTGGATAGTCTGGATGCTCTATAGATGGTCATACTATCAACAAATGATCTGTTTATAAGCAACGGCTTGCTAAGGTTACAGTTAGGGTTAGGTTTAGAATAAGGGTTAAGGTACGGGTTAAGATTAGCACTGGGGTTAGGGTAAGGGTTAAGTTTAGGGTTAGGATAAGGGTTAAGTTTAGGATTGGATCTAGGGTTAGGGTTAGTAGAGAGTTAGGTGAAATGTTACTGGTAGTCTGTAGAGCATCCACAGATGGACTATCCAAATAAAGCGTTATAGATTCCTGTGAGGCAGACAAAGGGCCTGCATGTAAAACCCTCTAACATTGTTGCTGTGGTGGCCATGCCACCCCCACAAGAACCACTAGAGCAACAGATGGACTATAGTCCTCTATCTCTCTCCATCCCTCTCTCCATCTTTCCCTCCATCCCTGCGAGCGCTTGCCTTGGCCCACGTTTTCTCACGTTAAATTGGACTACTTAAAGTGTCCTCTCTGTGCAGCCTGGGAGACTGTAGAGAGACAGCGGGTACCGCTCTTTGGGGATCCCTCCCAGGTTGCATCCCGAATGGCACCCTATTCTCTACTTACTGCACTGCTTTTGACCAGGGCCCATAAGTGTCTGGTTAAAAGTAGTGCACTTAATAGGGAATAGTGTTCTATTTGGGACAAAGCCCCATACTGTTTAGAGGAAACCACCCGGGACCTTGGGCAGGAGGAGATTGTGTGTCTCTCCTAACGGACATCCTATTATATGCTTTTTCGACCGAGAGTGGCACCATCTTGAGCGGGGATGTGCGAGCGAACCAGATGGGGTCCATTCACACCACTTTGAGACACCAAGAGTTTTGGTAGGCCCCCTGCAGACACTTCTTGTTATCTTTTGTCACCAATCAAGTGGCATTTATTTTCTGTTTTTTTCTCTCTCTCGCTCTTACTCTCTTTTTCTCCACTCCTCTTCTCCTGCAAGTAGAATTTTCATTGTTGTTTCCCCTGGGTTCGGACTGTAAAATTAGAGGAATTTTTAACACCCCCCCCACCCCATGGCGGATGGCAGCATCTCCTACAGATGGCCAAGCAAGATGGAGCTGGCTATTATTTTCACAACTTGGTTGAAAACAAAAAGGTAACCTGTTCAAGGTAGCAAATAAACAAACAGAAACACCTGAAATAGGACCATGAGGCGAACCATGGGGAAATCAACATGGGCGACCGCTAACCAGAGCAAGATGCAATGATTTCATGATTACACACATTCACATTCACAGCAATGATGACATGTGTGATTAGGGTACATGACCAGTCCGTCTTCATTTCATCTGCCTGCTATTGTGCACTCGGATTGATAACAGTTAAATACCTAAGGGTGTATGAATTTGTAAAATGTTCCATTGTGTGGCTGAGAGTGGGGCTGGAGTTGAGGGTGCAGGTGACGGTTGAGTTGTGAGGTGTGTGTGTGTGTGTGTGTGTGTGTGTGTGTGTGTGTGTGTGTGTGTGTGTGTGTGTGTGTGTGTGTGTGTGTGTGTGTGTGTGTGTGTGTGTGTGTGTGTGTGTGCGATAGCACGTTTTGGGTGCATTGACTGTATATGTGTCAGTGTGTGTGTATTTGTTTGCACAATCATTAGTGTGTGTGTGTGTGTGTGTGTGTCTTTGGTTTTACTATCCTTGTGGGGACCAGAAGTCCTCACAAGGATAGTAAAACACATATTTCTTGGACAAGTGGGAACATTTTGCCGGTCCCCACAAGGCAAAAGGCTATTTTAGGCTTAGGGGTTAGGGGTCAGGGGTTAGATTAGGTGTTAGGGAAAATAGAAAAGGCATGAAGGCCACTCTGGCATTTGTCTTTACTAATCAGTGTGGGGAGGACACAAAAGCACATGAGCACTAATTCATTGGTCCCATTCCTGGAGATGCAGCTTCTATTTTCTTCAGGATGGCTGGCACAAATAGTCCAGGCTGCATATTTCAAATACGAGAAGAATAGGCTCTCAAAGATGCGAGGGTTTCAACCCTGAACCATTCCTCTCTCTCTGGACAAAAGACAGAGGATCTGGCAGGCTTTTGGCCTATCGATAATGGATGTGAGGAGAATGGTGTCCACTTATGACAAGGGTGGGTATACTGTAGAGGCTGTATGTGTGTGTGTGTGTGTGTGTGTGTGTGTGTGTGTGTGTGTGTGTGTGTGTGTGTGTGTGTGTGTGTGTGTGTGTGTGTGTGTGTGAGTCTTGTAGCTATTGTGACAGATGTGGTGGAGGCCGGCAATAGGCCCTCTTAGCCTACACATCTACCCACACAGTGACGCACTCACAGGATCTAACTATTCAAGGGCACTGTGATACACACATGCATGAACACACATACACACGCATGCAAACACACACATGTACAGATGTAGGATCTTCATTTGAGCAAGTTTGCTACAGTAGGAAAAACATTTGCAGCAACAGAAAATTTGAATTATTATACATTTTAAGTTAGGGCAAATCGAGTCTGAAATTTTAATGTGGAAATTACAAACTTTAGAATACTTTTTAAACCTTAAATTCACTACAAGATTGCATTTCCTGCAGTGCAGGAAAATTATCATTGACAAAAGAGTGATCAAATTAACATCCTACATCTGTATGTGCACGCACAAAACACACACACATACATTGGCACGCTTCTGTGTGGCACACCTCTCTACCAGTGAAAGAGTGTGTCAGTGGAGGTTACAAAGTGAAGGCAATTGTTTTTTTCTCTCCGAGGCGTGATTGTTTTGGCCTTGGTCGACGACAGAGCGCGTCTCTAATGATGATACTCAGGTACCACTGCTAGAAGGAAACCTCTTTCAATTTAACAGGAAAAGTGAAGCATGTCAAATCCTTTCAGGTAATCCTTATTGAATTGAAGTGAGGGGTGAGAGGGTAGTAGAAAGAAAGAAAGAAAGAAAGAAGAAAGAAAGAAAGAAAGAAAGAAAGAAAGAGGAAGAGAGAGAGAGAGAAAGAGAGAGAGGAAGAGAGAGAGTGAGAAAGCGAGAGCGAGGAAGAGAGAAAGAGCGAGAGAGAGAGAAAGAGAGAGATACAGAGTGAACTGGCCTTTGTGTCTCTTTCTCTTCCACTCTGTCTCCATCTACCTCTATTTTCTTTCACTCACTCACCCCCTCCCTCTCTCTCTCCCTTTACCCATCTGTCTGTCTGTCTGTCTGCCATGGTGGAGCAGAGCCTGTATTCCTGTATTTGTATGTTGCTAAGGGGGGCGACAAATGGGGGGGGGGGGGTGACTAAGGTTGGAACAGAGCCCCTGGTGAAAGGAAAGAAGAAAAAATAACAGAAAAAGTAGAGAGAAAAAAACAGCCTGCAGACACAAAGCGATGCAAAGAGCATCTGGGCTCTGGCTGGGGCTGTAGATGGTGATGAAGGAATAGAAGGATGTCTCCTCCTACTGTATTGAATAGGTGTCAGTTCTAAGCACATTCGCCATTAAGTCATATGTGAATATTAGACAGCGGAAGCGAATGCCGCTAGGATCAGAGAATCATTGAAGTTATTACCGTGGGATTCATGCATTCAGCAGCAGGCACGTCGCCGCGGAAACAACGTTATAAACCTCTTTAGAAAGAAATATTACTTCTCCCACATGGTGAAAGTTTAGGAGGAATAGAGGTACAGAGCGGAAATTCAGACAGACGGAGAAGAGAAGCATGTCTCAATTTTGTTTGCGCTCTTGCCGTACATATGAAAATATGTTATGGATTTGTACTTTTTCTGCAAATTTTCTGCCATTGTGTGATCCATTGAAATGAGTAAAAGTTTACTATACAGTTGAAATCAGAAGATTCATGACATTTAATCCTAGTAAAAAATTCCCTGTCTTAGGTCAGTTAGGATCACCACTTTATTTTAAGAATGTGAAATGTCTGAATAATAGTAGAGAGAATGATTTATTTAATATTTTATTTCTTTCATCACATTCCCAGTGGGTCAGAAGTTTACATACACTCATTTAGTATTTAGTAGCATTGTCTTTAACCTCTATGGGCTAGGTGGGACGCAGGCGTCCCCCCCGTGGTGCACTCCATCAACAGCAGGTGCATTTCAAGAGCGGCAAATTTGAATCCAAATAAATGTCAAAATTCAAATTTTTCAAACATACAACTATTTTACACCCTTTGAAAGATAAACATCTCCTTAATCTAACCACGTTTTACGATTTCAAAAAGGTTTTACGGCGAAAGCATAAATTTAGAGTATGTTAGGACAGTACATTTACAAGAGTTGTGTGTAATGTTTTGTCAATTCAAAGACAGGGTCACCAAAACCATAAAACCAGCTAAAATGATGCACTAACCTTTTACAATCTCCATCAGATGACACTCCTAGGACATTATGTTAGACAATGCATGCATTTTTAGTTCTATCAAGTTCATATTTATATCCAAAAACAGCGTTTTACTATGGCATTGATGTTGAGGAAATCGTTTCCCTCCAATAACCGGCAGTCAAGTCAGCATCACAAATTAAATAATTAAAATTAGAAAACATTGGTAAAATATTATATTGTCATTTAAAGAATTATAGATTTACATCTCTTGAACGCAATCAACTTGCCAGATTTAAAAATAACCTTACTGGGAAATCACACTTTGCAATAATCTGAGCACTGCGCCCAGAAAAATACGCGTTGCGATACAGACTAGTCGTCATGTTGGGGAGATCTAAAATCGAAAATACTATGTAAATAATCCATTACCTTTGATTCTCTTCATCAGATGTCACTTCCAGGTATCACAGGTCCATAACGAATGTAGTTTTGTTCAAAAAAGCTCATCATTTATGTCCAAAAATCTCCGTCTTGTTAGCACATGATCTAAGCCCGCCGGACTTCACTTCATGAACGAGGGGAAAAAATATATTTACGTTCGTTCAAACATGTCAAACGTTGTATAGCATAAATCATTAGGGCCTTTTTTAACCAGAACATGAATAATATTCAAGGTGGACGAATGCATACTCTTTTATAACGTATTGGAACGAGGGTACCCAACATGAACTCGCGCGCCAGGTGTCTAATGGGCCATCATCGTTCTATGGCTCTTGTTCGGTCAGATCTCCCTCCAGAAGACTCAAAACACTTTGTAAAGGCTGGTGACATCTAGTGGAAGCAATAGGAAGTGCCAAAATATTCCTCAGCCCCTGTGTTTTTCAATGGCATAGGTTTAAAGGTAATACAACACATCAGGTATCCACTTCCTGTCAGAAAATGTCTCAGGGTTTTGCCTGCCAAATGAGTTCTGTTATACTCACAGACACCATTCAAACAGTTTTAGAAACTTTAGAGTGTTTTCTATCCATATATAATAAGTATATGCATATTCTAGTTACTGGGTAGGATTAGTAACCAGATTAAATCGGGTAAATTTTTTTTATCCAGCCGTGCAAATACCGCCCCCTAGCCCTAACAGGTTAAATTGTTTAACTTGGGTCAAACGTTTTGGGTAGCCTTCCACAAGCTTCCCACAATAAGTTGGGTGTATTTTGGCCCATTCCTCCTGACAGAGCTAGTGTAACTGAGTCAGGTTTGTAGGCCTCCTTGCTCACACACACACTTTTACAGTTCTGCCCACAAATTTTCTATAGGATTGAGGTCAGGGCTTTGTGATGGCCACTCCAATACCTTGACTTTGTTGTCCTTAAGCCATTTTGCCACAACTTTGGAAGTATGCTTGGGGTCATTGTCCATTCGGAAGACCCATTTGCAACCAAGCTTTAACTTCCTGACTGATGTCTTGAGATGTTGCTTCAATCTATCGACATACTTTTCCTACCTCATGATGCCATCTATTTTGTGAAGTGCACCAGTTCCTCCTGCAGCAAAACACCCCCACAACATGATGCTGCCACCCCCGTGCTTCACGGTTGGGATGGTGTTCTTTGGCTTGCAAGCCTCCCCCTTTTTCCTCCAAACGCAACGATGGTCATTATGGTCAAACAGTTCTATATTTGTTTCATCAGACCAGAGGACATTTCTCCAAAAAGTACAATCTTTGTCCCCATGTGCAGTTGCAAACCATAGTCTGGCTTTTTTATGGCGGACGAGCAGTGGCTTCTTCCTCGCTGAGCGGCCTTACAGGTTACGTTGATATAGGACTCGTTTTACTGTGGATATAGATACTTTTGTACCTGTTTCCTTCAGCATCTTCACAAGGTCCTTTGCTGTTGTTATGGGAGTAATTTTCACTTTCGCACCAAAGTACGTTCATCTCTAGGAGACAGAACGTGTCTCCTTCCTGTGTGGTATGACGGCTGCATGGTCCTATGGTGGTTATACTAGCGTACTATTGTTTGTACAGATGAACGTGGTACCTTCAGGCGTTTGGAAATTGCTCCCAAGGATGAACCAGACTTGTTCTGAGGTCTTGGCTGATTTCTTTTGATTTTCCCATGATGTCAAAGAGTCACTGAGTTTAAAGGTAGGCCTCGAAATACATCCACAGGTACACCTCCAATTGACTCAAATGATGTCAATTAACCTATCAGAAGCTTCTAAAGCCATGACATCATTTTCTGGAATTTTCCAAGCTGTTTAAAGGCAGTCCACTTAGGGTATGTAAACTTCTGACCCACTGGAATTGAGAAACAGTGAATTATAAGTGAAATAATCTGTCTGTAAACATTTGTTGGAAAAATTACCTGTGTCATGCACAAAGTAGATGTCCTAACCGACTTGCCAAAACTATAGTTTGTTAACAAGACATTTGTGGAGCGGTTGAAAAATGAGTTTTAAATACTTCAACCTAAGTGTATGTAAAGTTCCGACTTCACCTGTAGCTGGTGAGTGTATATTTGAGTGTATATTCCTCAACCCCAGTCTCCCCTTCAGACAGAACATCAGATATCAGTCTCCTCAACCCCAGTCTCCCCCTCAGACAGAACATCAGATATCAGTCTCCTCAACCCCAGTCTCCCCCTCAGACAGAACATCAGATATCAGTCTCCTCAGCCCCAGTCTCCCCCTCAGACAGAACATCAGATATCAGTCTCCTCAACCCCAGTCTCCCCCTCAGACAGAACATCAGATATCAGTCTACTCAAACCACAACTGCCTTCTAGCAACATCACTGAGAATATAGACATGAAACAAACACACAAAGAAACAAATACACTGTGTGTGTATTTGTTTATGTGTGTTTTTATATATGTGTGTGTGTGTGTGTTTGTTTTTGTGTGTGTATGAATGTGAGTGTCTTTATCCGTGCATGTATGTGTGTGTCTGTGTTTGGGGACAGATCTGTCCTCTAGCTGGCAGATGCCCAGTGCATCTCAGCTGGGTCCCAGACCACTGAAGGGTCATGGGTACCCAAGATGACACTTGGCCCGCAGGCATGTTGTTTGGCCCTCTGAAATGTACTCCTGTTTTGGGATCTTTTCACTGCCTAGGCCAATGCCAGTGACTCACTACACACACACACACACACACACACACACACACACACACACACACACGCACACGCACACGCACACGCACACGCACACGCACACGCACACGCACACGCACACGCACACGCACACGCACACACACACACACACACTTTCCCCCTAACCCATTCCAATCACTGGCAGCATATTGAGGTAGGCGTGAATCCATCTTTTGATTGAATGTGCTTTAACATCAAGAGGTCTAGTGGGTGATCTCTTTGGTAGGGCGGACATCTTGTTTGAGCAAGCTGTTTGAATTTCCTGTACCCACTGACACTGCAGTTAGTAGTTCTAATTCCAAGTGTCTGTGTGTGCGTGTGCCAAGCCGGAGACAAGCAGTGCCAAGGTTGGATGACTTGGTAAAGATCTGGCGAGTTACCTGACTTGGAGGCTTAGGGCCTTGCCAGTGATACTGTACTTTGGGGATGTTGATAATTATGTGCACACCCGCAAATGTGTAACACACATAAATGCATACTTAGACACACACACACACACATACATACATACATACAAACACATGAGCAGCTATAGTAACACACACATTACAATGTCAAACAGACCCATTAGCCCAATCTCTCAAATGTAAAGCATGTTTGAATGTTTGTATTGACTGCAGACAGACACAGGGAAGGAGGGATTCTTAACTACTGTTATGTGCCAATTTCACCTGGGCATTTGTTACAGCAGATAATGACTGGATGATACACTTTCACAATGAGAGAAGAGAGTTATTTAGCTTTGAAAAAGATAATATAATGAAAAACCAGCAGAGAGACAGAATGAGAGTAAGAAATGTCGGCACATATTGAACATTTAACTTTCACTTTGGTGGAGAGAGAGAAAAGAAAACTGATGAAAGACGTTCAAAACTCAGCGGTGGCTTATTAAATTGACAGGATTTAGTTGTTATAGTAAAAAAAGCTAACAATTGTTTCGGCTTATCATGCAGAGTTATAATTCAGAA
The DNA here is from genome assembly GCF_965601325.2 of Salmo salar. Lineage (NCBI taxonomy): Eukaryota > Metazoa > Chordata > Actinopteri > Salmoniformes > Salmonidae > Salmo > Salmo salar. The sequence continues at coordinate 35,748,062 of NC_138299.1, forward strand.
TGGAAATTACAAACGAAATACACAAGAAGAAGATTAAACTGCAGGTGAAATGAATCAGCAGTATGGAGAAAGCATTAGAACAATCAAATTATAATCACCTCATTACATTACATTGGATATGTGGTAACAAATCACTGAAGTAGTCTATATTTTTTTTCTTCTTCTTCTTGTCATGGTATCTGTGATAGAACAATAACAGGCTAATAGCTGTAGTACTCCTCAGCATTACAGACCACAGTTTTACAGTACCGTCAACATCCCAATCTCTCTCCCCCCACCCCTCCTCTCTGGGACAGATCCATTACCCCTCTAAGGGTAGGGCAGAGGAGTGAGTATACACTACAGTACAGTGCTGTGTGTTGCTGGGCGCTGTGTACCCACTCAGAGCTGTGTATGTGTGCAGTGTGGCGAGAGGCAGACAGACCAGTCTTTCCTCCAGTCTTTTTGATGTGCTTGCCTTAACAGTTTCTGAGCACTCTAATTCCCTCTGGCAACAACAGAGATGGCGGCCAGGCAAGAAAAACAATTTCTATAAGTGTAAATTAGGTGGCAGCCTCCCCAAAACTGTCCTCTGAAGTAGATAGCAGGGAGGACGTTTTTATTGGCCTGAGTGTGTGTCTGTCTCAAACAAGATCTCATAGTTTCCCTTTGAAATGTAACGTGTTATGTATGAACGTAAATGTTTTATGTATTCATTTTACGTGGTTACAAGGTGAAAACAGAAACAAATCAAATGTTAATAGTTTAGGCATTAATCCTGAGTGGTTAAGGTTAGGGCTATGGTTTGGGGAAGGCTTAAAACAATAATTAAAAACGATATGCTATTACCATAAGTATTATCAAGCTTAGTCATGGCTTGCTAGCGCGTTTTGAATTGTGGTGGTGCTGCAGTCTGCATAGCGTGTTTTGAATTGTGGTGGTGCAGCATTCTGCACAGCGTGTTTTGAATTGTGGTGGTGCAGCAGTCTGCACAGCGTGTTTTGAATTGTGGTGGTGCAGCAGTCTGCGCAGTGTGCTTTGAATTGTGGTGGTGCAGCAGTCTGCGCAGCGTGCTTTGAATCGTGGTGGTGCAGCAGTCTGCGCAGCGTGCTTTGAATCGTGGTGGTGCAGCAGTCTGCACAGCGTGTTTTGAATCGTGGTGGTGCAGCAGTCTGCACAGCGTGTTTTGAATTGTGGTGGTGCAGCAGTCTGCACAGCGTGTTTTGAATTGTGGTGGTGCAGCAGTCTGCGCAGTGTGCTTTGAATTGTGGTGGTGCAGCAGTCTGCGCAGCGTGCTTTGAATCGTGGTGGTGCAGCAGTCTGCGCAGCGTGCTTTGAATCGTGGTGGTGCAGCAGTCTGCTCAGCGTGCTTTGAATCGTGGTGGTGCAGCAGTCTGCGCAGCGTGCTTTGAATCGTGGTGGTGCAGCAGTCTGCGCAGCGTGCTTTGGCTCCGAACATCACGAGTTCACGGCCAGTGCTGGGGAATCGTTTTTTATTTTCTTTCGTTTTTTGACGAGGATGGGATATATCAAGGTTCTCATGACCTTTTCAAACGCCCGAAATCAAAGTCAATTTCTGGAGAGAGAGAGAGAAGGAAGGAGGGAGTGATGGAGGCGAGGAAGAGAGAGAGAGAAATAGAGAAACAGAGAGAGAGAGAGCGAGAGAGCGTGCGAGAGGTTAAACAGATAAATAAACAATACAACTTGGCTTCTTGAGGTTAACTGAAAGACAATCTCTTTCCCCGCCCCTCTTTTCCATACCTCCTGTAGAAGTGTTCTTATTGGTTCCCTTTGTCAAAAAGAGATGAACAATGCTTTTCGAAGGGAGAACTCATTTAAACTTATAAACACCACCATCTCTTGTTTAACTGTCCAGATAACTAAATAATACTGACCTCACATGTCCACTTGGATCTGAAATTATTGCATTTAAATGTTTATCAGTACAATTATACCAGGTCTTTTTAGCTATGAGACCAACTCAGTGACCTCGTGGTTAGATTGTCTGCCCAGAAAGCAGAATGTTGGGAGTTTGATCCCCCACCGAGTCAAACCAAAGACTGTAAAAATGGGACCCAATTTGTCTCTGCATAGCGCTCAGCATGAAGTAGATAGATTGGATCATTTGTTTTATTACCGCTCTGGTCATTGTGCCTTCAGTATCAGTTGTCAGTCTATAGGGTTACAGCTAGGCTCAAAAGAGCCAGGTTATGTCCTAAATCATATCCCATTCCCTACATTGTGCACTACTTTTGACCAGCACTCTGTAAAGCCACCATAAAGGGAATATGGTGTCATTTGGGACGTAGCCCCAGCCAGCTCAGATCGTCTAATTCCACTATAGTAGACTATAGCAGATGTCATTATGTAGGAACTGTAGTAGACTATAGCAGATGTCATTATGTAGGAACTGTAGTAGACTATAGCAGATCTCATTACAGTGCCTTGCGAAAGCATTCACCCCCTTGGCATTTTTCCTATTTTGTTGCCTTACAACCTGGATTTAAAATTTATTTTTAAGGGGTTTGTATCATTTGATTTACACAACATGCCGACCACTTTGATAATGCAAAATATTTTTTATTGTGAAACAAACAAGAAATAAGACAAATAAACAGAAAACTTGAGCGTGCATAACTATTCACCCCCTCAAAGTCAATACTTTGTAGAGCCACCTTTGCAGCAATTACAGCTGCAAGTCTCTTGGCGTATGTCTCTATAAGCTTGGCACATCTAGCTACTGGGATTTTCTTCAAGGCAAAACTGCTCCAGCTCCTTCAAGTTGGATGGGTTCCGCTGGTGTACAGCAATCTTTAATTCATACCACAGATTCTCAATTGGATTGAGGTCTGGGCTTAGATTAGGCCATTCCAAGACATTTAAATGTTTCAAGTGTTGCTTTTGCAGTATGCTTAGGGTCATTGTCCTGCTGGAAGGTGAACCTCTGTCCCAGTCTCAAATCTCTGGAAGTCTGAAACAGGTTTCCCTTAAGAATATCCTTGTATTTTGCGCCATCCATCATTCCTTCAATTCTGACCAGTGTCCCAGTCACTGCCGATGGAAAAACATCCTCACAGCATGATGCTGCCACCACCACGCTTCACTGTGGGGATGGTTCTCAGGATGATGAGAGGTGTTGGGCTTGCACCAGACATAATGTTTTCCTTGATGGCCAAAAAGCTAAATTTTAGTCTCATCTGACCAGAGTACCTTTTTCCATATGTTTGGGGAGTCTCCCACATGCTTTTTGGCGAACACCAAACGTGTTTGCTTATTTTTTTCTTTACGCAATGGCATTTTTCTGGCCACTCTTCTGTAAAGCCCAGATCCGTGGAGTGTATGGCTTAACCTGTTGGGGCTAGGGGGCAGTATTTTCACGGCCGGATAAAAAAACGTACCCGATTTAAACTGGTTACTATTAGTAGATTTGGATAGAAAACACTCTAAAGTTTCTAAAACTGTTTGAATGGTGTCTGTGAGTATAACAGAACTCATATGGCAGGCCAAAACCTGTGAAGATTCCATACAGGAAGTGCCCTGTCTGACAATTTGTTGTCCTTCTGTGGCATCTCTATCAAAAATACAGCATCTGTGCTGTAACGTGACACTTTCTAAGGCTTCCATTGGCTCTCTAAAGCCGCCAGAAAGTGGAATGGGGTGTCTGCTGTCTCTGGGCAAAGTACAGCAGCAGAGTTTGTAAGTGGTCAGCCTGGGGACAGTGACACTGAGATGCGCTTTCATGAGACTTCTCCATTTTTTTCTTTCAGCCTTTGAATGAATACAACGTTGCCTTGTTGGAATATTATCACCATTTTACAAGAAAAATAGCATAAAAATTGATTTTAAACAGCGTTTGACATGCTTCTAAGTACGGTAATGGAATATTTCGATTTTTTTTTGTCACAAAATGCGCTCGCGCGTTACCCTTCGGATAGTGACCTGAACACACGAACAAAACGGAGGTATTTGGATATAACTATGAATTATTTGGAACCAAAACAACATTTGTTGTTGAAGTAAAAGTCCTGGGAGTGCATTCTGATGAAGAACAGCAAAGGTAATCCAATTTTTCTAATAGTAATTCTGAGTTTAGTGAGCCCCAAACTTGGTGGGTGTCAAATTAGCTAGCCTGTGATGGCTGAGCTATGTACTCAGAATATTGCAAAATGTGCTTTCGCCGAAAAGCTATTTTAAAATCTGACATAGCGTTTGCATAAAGGAATTCTGTATCTATAATTCTTAAAATAATTGTTATGTATTTTGTCAACATTTATCATGAATAATTTAGTAAATTCACCGGAAGTTTTCGGTGGGTATGCTAGTTCTGAACATCACATGCTAATGTAAAAAGCTGTTTTTTGATATAAATATGAACTTGATTGAACAAAACATGCATGTATTGTATAACATAATGTCCTAGGAGTGTCATCTGATGAAGATCATCAAAGGTTAGTGCTGCATTTAGCTGTGGTTTTGGCTTTTGTGACATATATGCTTGCTTTGAAAATGGCGGTGTGGTTATTTTTGGCAGGGTACTCTCCTGACATAATCTAATGTTTTGCTTTCGCTGTAAAGCCTTTTTGAAATCGGACAACGTGGTTGAAAGCACATTTTGCAATATTCTGAGTAGATAGCCCGGCATCACAGGGCTAGCTATTTAGACACCCACCAAGTTTAGCCCTCACCAAAGTCAGATTTACTATAAGAAAAATGTTATTACCTTTGCTGTTCTTCATCAGAATGCACTCCCAGGACTTCTACTTCAATAACAAATGTTGGTTTGGTTCAAAATAATCTATAGTTATATCCAAATAGCGTCGTTTTGTTCATGCGTTCAAGACACTATCCGAAAGGGTAAAGAAGGGTGACGCGCCTGACGCGTTTTGTGACAAAACATTTCTAAATATTCCATTACCGTACTTCGAAGCATGTCAACCGCTGTTTAAAATCCATTTTTATGCCATTTTTCTCGTAAAAAAGCGATAATATTCCGACCGGGAAACCGTGTTTTAGTACAAAGAGAGAGAAAATAAAAACATGGGGTCGCCTCGTGCACGCACCTCAGTCTCATTGTCATCTGATAGACCACTTACCAAAGGTGCTAATGTTTTTCAGCCAGGGGCTGCCTCGACATCATTCAGCTTTTTCCTGGGTTCTGAGAGCCTATGGGAGCTGTAGGAAGTGTCACGTTACAGCAAAGATCCTAAGTTTTCAATAAAAAGAGTCAAGAAGCCCAAGGAATGGTCAGAGAGGGCACTTCCTGTACAGAATCTTCTCAGGTTTTTGCCTGCCATATGAGTTTTGTTATACTCACAGACACCATTCAAACAGTTTTAGAAACTTTAGGGTGTTTTCTATCCAAAGCCAATAATTATATGCATATTCTAGTTTCTGGGCAGTAGTAATAACTAGATTAAATCGGGTACGTTTTTTATCCGGCCGTGCAAATACTGCCCCCTACCCTCAACAGGTTAAATAACATGCTGGTTGTGTTTAAGAGGAGGATTACGGTTTGAACAACATGCTGGTGATATTTAAGAGGAGGAATACGGTTTGAACAACATGCTGGTTGTGTTTAAGAGGAGGAATATGGTTTAAATAACATGCTGGTTGTGTTTAAGAGGAGGAATACGGTTTGAACAACATGCTGGTTGTGTTTAAGAGGAGGAATACGGTTTGAACAACATGCTGGTTGTGTTTAAAATGAAGAATATGGTTTGAATAACATGCTGGTTGTGTTTAAGAGGAGGAATATGGTTTGAATAACATGCTGGTTGTGTTTAAAATGAAGAATATGGTTTGAATAACATGCTGGTTGTGTTTAAGAGGAGGAATACGGTTTGAATAACATGCTGGTTGTGTTTAAGAGCAGGAATACGGTTTGAATAACATGCTGGTTGTGTTTAAGAGGAGGAATACGGTTTGAACACATGCTGGTTGTGTTTAAGAGGAGGAATACGGTTTGAATAACATGCTGGTTGTGTTTAAAATGACGAATACGGTTTGAATAGCATGCTGGTTGTGTTTAAAATGAAGAATACGGTTTGAATAACATGCTGGTTGTGTTTAAAATGAAGAATACGGTTTGAACAACATGCTGGTTGTGTTTAAAATGAAGAATATGGTTTGAATAACATGCTGGTTGTGTTTAAGAGGAGGAATATGGTTTGAATAACATGCTGGTTGTGTTTAAAATGAAGAATATGGTTTGAATAACATGCTGGTTGTGTTTAAGAGGAGGAATACGGTTTGAATAACATGCTGGTTGTGTTTAAGAGCAGGAATACGGTTTGAATAACATGCTGGTTGTGTTTAAGAGGAGGAATACGGTTTGAACACATGCTGGTTGTGTTTAAGAGGAGGAATACGGTTTGAATAACATGCTGGTTGTGTTTAAAATGAGGAATACGGTTTGAATAACATGCTGGTTGTGTTTAAAATGAAGAATACGGTTTGAATAACATGCTGGTTGTGTTTAAAATGAAGAATACGGTTTGAATAACATGCTGGTTGTGTTTAAGAGGAGGAATACGGTTTAAATAACATGCTGGTTGTGTTTAAGTGAGAGAGGGTTCCCCCATCCTGCGATGGAGTATTTGACAAGGGTGTGATTGTTTTGTAGTCGGCTGGATGTTTAAAGAGACATTTCTGTGAGAAAGAACCCTCTTGTGGTGGCTATGGATATATTTTTCTGTTCTGTGTGTGATGCTAAAACAGATATAATCTGAATTTGAGCCAGCTTGATACAGCAAGAAAATAATCCTGCAGCAATGGGAAATATGAGTTATCATTTGGATTATAATTTTGTCACAACTTCTCCCGCTCTGGAGCGCACATCAGTGGTCATTGGACTCACCTGGACTCCTTCACATTTACTCCCTGTACCTGCTCCACATCTATAGCATTGATCATTACAAATGTATGGACATGTTTTTAGGGTTTGATAAAGTTTTCATAAGGGAAAGTGGAAATGACGAACTTCGGATGCCTTTTAAAACCGCAAATACACCACACTACAGGAAAGTTATCCTGCAACAGGGTGATCAAATTAAGATCCTACATCTGTAGTAAAATGGTTTTATTTGTTCAGTGGAATAGAACCAGTAAAGTAGATTATCTGCAGATTAAGTAATTGCCATAGTGTACCTGTTTTCTTTCACCAAGTAGATGCAGAATTATAAACATTAGGGCAATGAAACATATTTCTGTGAAAGATCATAATTTTAGAGCTAACTTCATAGTCTTCATGTGCAAAACATAATGACTTTATTTCTATGCAGTGATGTTTCACAGAGAGTTATACCATAATGCTGTAATGATATGCAGTAACCTACATTCTGTCAGAACCTATATTCTGCTACATCATCTTTGTATTTCAATATGTGTGTTAAAACTGTTTGTGTTTGTTTTTGTGTGAGTGGTTCTGTATATGGATAAGGAATGCATACATTTGTTATTAGCAAGTTTTTTTATTGCTTGTGTGTGTGCTTGTGTGTTTTTCAATGACACCCCCTCCCCTCCCCTCTCCTCCTCTAACGCTCATTCCCCTGTCCCGTAGTGCTGAGTAGTATAATCACAGTTTTCTGTGGGGACCACTAAAGGGATTTGGCCATATTTCAAGTTTTAGTTTTAATAGTCATATGTACGGGATACACATGGAAGAGAAGGCCGCCCTGCCTCAGCCCCCTGCCTCAGCCCCTCCTTAGTATTGCTTTAAACTTCAGCCTTGCCTCAAAGCCCTTCCTTGCCTCATTCCTGTCTCAGCCCTGGTGCCTTATCAACCCTGTCTCAGTCCTGCCTCAATCTTGCCTCTCACCCCTGTTTCAGCCCTGTCTCACAGAGTTCTTCCTTGGCCCTGTCTCACAGAGTACTTCCTTGGCCCTGCCTCACACATTTCTGCCTCTGCCCTGCCTTATACCCTGCCTCAGCACTGGCACAGCTGCTTTCTATTTATCATTAAATTCACTCCAAACCTTTCTGTTTCAGTTCTGCTGCCAGACTCATAATTAACATTTCAACTTGTGTCAGAGGCCTGCGTTATCCCTCTCCACCGCCAAAACCACCAACAGACTAAACTATTTCAATAAAATTAGAAAGCGAGAGAGAGTTGGGGAGTGAGAGGAGTGGAAAGCGAGAGGGAAAGAAAGAGGGGAGAGGGAAAGAGAGAGAAAGGAGTGAGGGAGGGGGGATAGATAGAGAAAGGAGTAGGGATAGAGAGAGAGAGAAAGGAGAGGGGGTGATAGATAGAGAAAGTAGTGAGGGAGGGGTGATAGATAGAGAAAGGGGTGGGGATAGATAGAGAAAGGAGTGGGGATAGAGAGAGAAATGAGTGGGGATAGAGAGCAAAAGGAGTGGGCGGGATAGAGAGAGAAAGGAGTGAGGGAGGGAGGATAGAGAGAGAAATGAGTGGGGGAGGGGGGATAGAGAGAGAAAGGAGTGGGGGATGGGGATTGAGAGAGAAAGGAGTGAGGGATAGAGAAAGAAAGGAGTGAGGGAGGGATAGAGAGAGAAAGGAGTGGGGGAGGGGGGATAGAGAGAGAGAGAAATGAGTGGGGGGATAGATAGAGAAAGCGGTGAAGGAGGGGGGATAGAGAGAGAAAGGAGTCAGGGGATAGAGAGAGAAAGGAGTGGGGAGGGGAGATGGAGAATGAAAGGAGTGAGGGAGGGATAGAGAGAGAAATGAGTGAGGGAGGGGGGATAGAGAGAGACAAAAGTGAGGGAGGGGGATAGATAGAGAAAGGAGTCAGGGAGGGAGGATAGAGAGAAAAAAGAGTGAGGGAGGGTGATTGAGAGAGAAAGGAGTGGGGGGATAGAGAGAAAAAGGAGTGGGGAGGGGAGATAGAGAACAAAAGGAGTGAGGGAGGAGGGATAGAGAGAGAAAAGAGTGGAGTAGGGTGGATTGAGAGAGAAAGGAGTGGGGGATAGAGAGAGAAATGACTGGGGGAGGGATAGAGAGAGAAAGGAGTGAGTGAGGGAGGATAGAGAGAGAGAAAGGAGTGGGGGGATTGAGATGGAAAGGAGTGAGGGAGGGATAGAGAGAGAAAGGAGTAAGGGAGGGATAGCGAGCGAAGGGGGTGAGGGAGGGGGGATAGAGAGAAAAGGGAGTGAGGGGGGAGAGAGAAAGGAATGAGGGAGGGGGGATAGATATAGAAAGGAGTGAGGGAGGGGGGATAGAGAGAGAATGGAGTGGGGGATAGAGAGAAAAAAGAGTGAGGGAGGGTGATTGAGAGAGAAAGGAGTGGGGGGATAGAGAGAAAAAGGAGTGGGGAGGGGAGATAGAGAATGAAAGGAGTGAGGGAGGGGGGATAGAGAGAGAGAGACAAAGGTGAGGGAGGGGGATAGATAGAGAAAGGAGTGAGTGAGGGAGGGATAGAGAGAGAAATGAGTGAGGGAGGGGGGATAGAGAGAGACAAAGGTGAGGGAGGGGGATAGATAGAGAAAGGAGTCAGGGAGGGAGGATAGAGAGAAAAAAGAGTGAGGGAGGGTGATTGAGAGAAAAAGGAGTGGGGGATAGAGAGAAAAAGGAGTGGGGAGGGGAGATAGAGAAAGGCGTGAGGGAGGGGGATAGAGAGAGAAAAGAGTGGAGTAGGGTGGATTGAGAGAGAAAGGAGTGGGGGATAGAGAGAGAAATGAGTGAGTGAGGGAGGATAGAGAGAGAGAAAGGAGTGGGGGGATTGAGATGGAAAGGAGTGAGGGAGGGATAGAGAGAGAAAGGAGTAAGGGAGGGATAGCGAGCGAAGGGGGTGAGGGAGGGGGATAAAGAGAGAAAGGAGTGAGGGAGGGGGGATAGAGAGAAAGGGGAATGAGGGGGAGAGAGAAAGGAAAGCGGGAGGGGGGATAGATGTAGAAAGAAGTGAGGGAGGGGGGATAGAGAGAGAATGGAGTGGGGGGATAGAGAGAGAAAGGAGTTAGGGAGGGATAGAGAGAGAAAGTATTGGGGGATAGAGAGAGAAAGGGTTGGGGGAGGGGGGATAGAGAGAGAAAGGAGTGGGGAAGGGGAGATAAAGAGAGAAAGGAGTGAGGGAGGGACAGAGAGGAGTGTGGGAGGGGCTGGAGAGAGAAATGAGTGGGGTAGGGGGATAGAGAGAGAACGGAGTGGGGGAATATAGGTTGAAAGGAGTGAGGGAGGGGGATAGAGAGATAAAGTAGTCAGGGAGGGGGGATAGAGAGCAAAATGAATGGGGGGATAGAGAGAGAAAGGAGTTGGGGGAGGGATAGAGAGAGAAAGGAGTAGGGGGATAGAGAGAGAAAGGAGTGAGGGAGGGGGATAGAGAGAGAAAAGAGGGGGGTTGAGGATAGAGGGAATGGAGTGAGGGAGGGATAGAGCGAGACAGGAGTGAGGGAGGGTGGATAGAGAGAGAAAGGAGTGAAGGAGGGACAATAGAGAGAGACAGGAGTGAGGGAGGGGGATAGAGAGGGAAAGGGGTGAGGGAAGGAGGATGGAGAGAGACAGGAGTGGGGGAGAGGGATAGAGAGAGAAAGGAGTGAGGTAGAGGGATAGAGAGAGAGAGAAAGGAGTGAGGGAGGGGGATAGAGAGAGAAAGGAGTGAGGGAAGGAGGATGGAGAGAGACAGGAGTGGGGGAGAGGGATAGAGAGAGAAAGGAGTGAGGTGGAGGGATAGAGCGAGACAGGAGTGAGGGAGGGTGGATAGAGAGAGAAAGGAGTGAGGGAGGAGGATAGAGAGAGAAAGGAGTGAGGGAGGAGGATAGAGAGAGAAAGGAGTGAGGGAAGGAGGATGGAGAGAGACAGGAGTGGGGGAGAGGGATAGAGAGAGAAAGGAGTGAGGTAGAGGGATAGAGAGAGAGAGAAAGGAGTGAGGGAGGGGGATAGAGAGAGAAAGGAGTGAGGGAGGAGGATAGAGAGAGAAAGGAGTGGGGAGAGGGATAGAGAGAGAAAGGATTGAGGTGGAGGGATAGAGCGAGACAGGAGTGAGGGAGGGTGGATAGAGAGAGAAAGGAGTGAGGGAGGAGGATAGAGAGAGAAAGGAGTGAGGGAAGGAGGATGGAGAGAGACAGGAGTGGGGGAGAGGGATAGAGAGAGAAAGGAGTGGGGAGAGGGATAGAGAGAGAAAGGAGTGAGGTGGAGGGATAGAGCGAGACAGGAGTGAGGGAGGGTGGATAGAGAGAGAAAGGAGTGAGGGAGGAGGATAGAGAGAGAAAGGAGTGAGGGAAGGAGGATGGAGAGAGACAGGAGTGGGGGAGAGGGATAGAGAGAGAAAGGAGTGAGGTAGAGGGATAGAGAGAGAGAGAAAGGAGTGAGGGAGGGGGATAGAGAGAGAAAGGAGTGAGGGAAGGAGGATGGAGAGAGACAGGAGTGGGGGAGAGGGATAGAGAGAGAAAGGAGTGAGGTGGAGGGATAGAGCGAGACAGGAGTGAGGGAGGGTGGATAGAGAGAGAAAGGAGTGAGGGAGGAGGATAGAGAGAGAAAGGAGTGAGGGAAGGAGGATGGAGAGAGACAGGAGTGGGGGAGAGGGATAGAGAGAGAAAGGAGTGAGGTAGAGGGATAGAGAGAGAGAGAAAGGAGTGAGGGAGGGGGATAGAGAGAGAAAGGAGTGAGGGAGGAGGATAGAGAGAGAAAGGAGTGGGGAGAGGGCTAGAGAGAGAAAGGAGTGAGGTGGAGGGATAGAGCGAGACAGGAGTGAGGGAGGGTGGATAGAGAGAGAAAGGAGTGAGGGAGGGACGATAGAGAGAGAAAGGAGTGGGGAGAGGGATAGAGAGAGAAAGGAGTGAGGGAGGGGGATAGAGAGAGAAAGGAGTGAGGGAAGGAGGATGGAGAGAGACAGGAGTGGGGGAGAGGGATAGAGAGAGAAAGGAGTGAGGTAGAGGGATAGAGAGAGAAAGGAGTGAGGGAGAAGGATAGAGAGAGAAAGGAGTGAGAGGGAGGATAGAGAGAGAAAGGAGTGAGGGATGGAGGATAGAGAGAGACAGTAGAGGGATAGAGAGAGAAAGGAGTGGGGGGATAGAGAGAGAAAGGAGTGAGGGAGGGATAGAGAGAGAGAAAGGAGTGCGGGAGGGATAGAGAGAGAAAGGAGTGCGGGAGTGATAGAGAGAGAGAGAGAAAGGAGTGAGGGAGGGAGATAGAGAGAGAAAGGAGAGAGGGAGGGATAGAGAGAGAAAGAAGTGAGGGAGGGGGGATAGAGAGAGAAAGGAGTGGGGTAGGGGGGATAGAGAGAGAAAGGAGTGGGGGGAGGGATAGAGAGAGAAAGGAGTGAGTGAGGGAGGATATAGAGAGAAAGGAGTGGGGGGATCGAGAGAGAAAGGAGTGAGGGATAGAGAGAGAAAGGAGTGAGTGAGGGAGGATATAGAGAGAAAGGAGTGGGGGGATCGAGAGAGAAAGGAGTGAGGGATAGAGAGAGAAAGGAGTGAGGGAGGAATAGAGGGAGAATGGAGTGAGTGAGGGAGGATAGAGAGAGAAAGGAGTGGGGGGATAGAGAGAGAAAGGATTGGGGGGATAGAGAGAGAATGGAGTGAGTGAGGGAGGATAGAGAGAAAGGAGTGGGGAGACAGAGAGAAAGGAGTGGGGGGATAGAGAGAGAATGGAGTGAGTGAGGGAGGATAGAGAGAGAAAGGAGTGGGGGGATATAGAGAGAAAGGAGTGGGGGGCAGGATACTTAGGCATTTGATAAACACTTTCCCTTCTGGATTTTCCGTCACAATTTTAGTGGGAAGAGGGAAAGCCCAGTTTAGGATGCTGAATCTCCTAGCTGCTTAATTTTTTAGATACTTACCACCCTCTTTTAGTTGTTTACTCATCTACAGCAATTCAGGTCTGGCAGCAACTTTGCGTGATTGAACAGAACACCAAATATAATGTAACACTGAACAATGCAATGAAAACCATGAAGTAGTAGTTCAGTTGTTTAGGTGGAAGTGAAGTGGAGGAGCTGTGGGGAGGTCTAGTCTGACGGGTTCAGCTCCAAACCAACCTCTGAAAGTTTGTCTTCATGCTAATTTGCAATTGTGGATATTATCTGTCAACACTGCAGTGACGAATGGAGGGAGACCAATAATGTAAACTATGAAATGGGAGAGACATTTTTTAAATAACTAGCTGTCAGCAAAATCTATTTATCGTTGGATTTGCTCCAAAAATACTTACTAATTCACTTGTTTCCTATATCGTGTCTGCTGTTTATAGCACAAATACAGATTTGTCGTAATTATTTTAGTAATGCTATTTGAATTACAGTACAGTTGAAATTAACTAATGGTAGTTGACAGAGTTCCAAAGCGGGCTACTTGTGTAAAGCTTGTGTAAAGACCTTGAAGTCATTGAACATCAGTGTTGCATTTAACAGTATGTGTGTGCTTCCCAAATTGCATCATATACAGTATTGCACTACTGTAAAGGGATATAGGGTGCCATTCAGGATACAAGCTGTGTCTTCTACAACAGTATTACATGTTAACGCTCCTGTCCTCCAGTCTTAATAAGTGGTAATGATAGAGTATGATTAATCCTGCTAGGTCACACATTGACATTATAATCACACTTCATCTAATTACGTGTTATTTTCCTCCCGACCTCCTCTCCTCTCATTCGTTCTTTCTCTCACAGTATACTGACCCGTTCAGTGGAGAGAGACATGGGGGCTGCGGGAGGCGCGAAGCGTCGCACAGAGCGGTGAAGTCAAGATAAAACTAAAAGAGTAACGCATGATTCCTCAGAACAGCTGACACACCCATAAAGTGCTATAATTGAAAATGTAAATGAGGAGGTAAATGAAAACATGGTATCAAGCAAAAAATGTATTAAGTCGGACATTATGTTTATTAATCAGGAGATGGAGGGAGATTCTAAATTCATGTTAATGACAATGTTATCTTCTGTTTTAGAATGAAACAGAGTATTGTCTTTTTTTTCCCTTATCGGACTATTGTCTTTCACCTAGTCTTTTCTCTCCTCTTTTTCTCTCCCCCTTTCATGTGTTTTCCTATAACAGGTGGATGAAGACATGCGAGTGCTCGGGCCCTTGCTCTGCTCATCTGTCTGCGAGGCGCTACCTGGATTGTGGATTCTAAGGTTCATTAAAAAATGAAGTAATTAATGCGTTTGTCAGCACTCTCTTTCTCTTCTCCTGCAGCCAGACTGCACAAATCAAGCCTTTCTGACTCCGCTGCCCCGGGACCAATCAGAGACAGATCTGGGACTGATACACATCCTCACACCTTCACCACTTTTGTTTTCAGAGCAGTCTACTCCAATTTAAAAGAACATTAGATGGATAACCACAATGCTGGGCAGAGATTTTTTCTGGAGAATCCCACTTTTGTTTGTACAGGATTTGCTCTCGCCTCCTTTGAAGGACAGACTTCAATAGTTGAAAAAAATGAAATAAATTGTCAACGGTGTGCGTACTGGGAGCAGAGTCAGGTGCAGGAGAGCAGAGAGTTGTGAACAGGCACACACTTTATTTAGGCAGGAGAAACCAACAGACGGACACCACTGCGTCAAAACTGTCACGATTCCCACCGAAGGTGGCGCCCCCTCCTGCTCGGGTGGCGCTCGGCGGTCGTCGTCACCGGCCTACTAGTTGCCACTGATTCCCTTTTTGTTTTCCCGCTTTCTGTTATTGTTTGCACCTGTTCTTAGTGGGGGTGATGAGCGGGGCTATATGAGCTAGCTGGCCCGCCTGCTCTTTGTGCGGGATTGTTTATCTGTTGTATGCTTGTGTACACGCTGGTTGTGTTTTTGCGCTAGTGCATTGGTTTTGCACCAACTGTGTTTTCCCTGTGTTTTCCCTGTTTGGGGTGGCTTGTGTTTTTTCGCCATTTGGCCCATTAAAAGCCACTACCCTGTATTCGCTGCTTCCTGCGTTTGATTCCTCACCCACGATGCCAGAGCATTACAAAAACCTCCATCCAATATGCCAAAGTGCAAAAACGCTCAAACAGTCACAATAATAAAGTACAAACAAATAAATATACCTCGTGAATAATAAAATACGGAATAAACGCACACCAGAAATAGCATGTCAAAAATGACACGTAACAAGAAACAATCACACACAAAGACATGAGGGGGAAATGAGGAATAAATACATGTAGTGTGATTGGGGAATGAAAACCAGGTGTGCAGGGAACAAGACAAAATGAATGGATAAATGAAAAATGGAGCGGCGATGGCTAGAGAGCCGGTGACGTCGACCGCCGAACGCCGCCCGAACAAGGAGAGGAGACGACCTCGGCGGAAGTCGTGACATAAATCATTGTTTATTGTTAAAATAACTCTCCATTTTGGACAGGATTTCCCTAATTTCCATCTTTGGAAACTAGGAGCACACCACTTCTTTGGTTCAGCTGCTGACTTTAGCTCAGTGGAAGGAAGCCCCGATGAGAAGCCCTAATAGGAAGACCTGATGAGAAGCCCTGATGAGAAGCCCTGATGAGAAGGCCTGATGAGATGCTCTGATGAGAAGCGCTGATGAGAAACCCTGATGAGAAGCCCTGGATGGAGCAGAGGAGCACAGTCAAGCTTCCTCTCACCCCTCTACCTATCTCCCCATTCATCCCCCTATCTCTTCCCCCACCACCCTCCATCCCTATTCCCCCACTCTCTCGCAGTCTGTAGTGGTGGGATTCTTAATACACGGTCCCTAGTGATCCCCATTAATTATAAATTAACAATACAGACTAAACCGAATGGCATCATGGAGAAGCTCTCTTCCAACACCATGAAATATAGATGCAGCTTAACTCCTTTATTAATAACGTATTTATACACAGATGATTGATTCTTAGAATGGACATCAGGGAAGGGTGAACACCACACAGCCATCAACGTTATCTCAGTTAGTGAAATGACGTCTGTGCCCAGCGTAACAGTCATTTTGTCCTAGAGATAAATGTATGGTGTAGTTTATTTGAGAAGGGAGGGAGGGAGGGAACATTTAGGAGGTATCATATCAGTAGTTTACAGCATAGGGTTGACCTACTTGGTACTCTCATGCCTCTCACTATCTATTTTACACACATACCTCAGACCCTCACAAACTTCTACAGATGCGTCATTGAGAGCATTCTGTCAGGCTGTATCACCGTCCGGTACAGCAAATGCACCGTCCACAACCACAGCGCTCTCCAGAGGGTGGTGCAATCAGCCCAACGCATCACCAGGGGCACGCTGCCTGCCAATCCAGGACCTCTACAGCACCTGGTGTCACAGGATGCTGCCTAGAAGGCCTAGAGTCGCCACTTCACTGTTGACGTTGAGACTGGTGTTTTGCGGGTACTATTTATTGAAGCTGCCAGTTGAGGACTTGTGAGGCATCTGTTTCTCAAACTAGACACTCTAATGTACTTGTCCACTTGCTCAGTTGTGCACCGGGGCCTCCCACGCCTCTTTCTATTTTGGTTAGGGCCAGTTTGTGCTGTTCTGTGAAGGGAGTAGTACACCGTATTGTACGAGATCTTCAGTTTCGTGGCAATTTTTCACATGGAATTGCCTTCATGTCTCAGAACAAGAATAGACTGACGAGTTTCAGAAGAAAGTTCTTTATTTATGGCCATTTTGAGCCTGTAATCGAACCCACAAATGCTGATGCTCCAGATTCTCAGCTAGTCTAAAGAAGGCCAGTTTTCTTGCTTCTTTAAGCAGAACAACAGTTTTCAGCTGTACTAATGTAATTGCAAAAAGGTTTTCTAATGATCAATTAGCCTTTTAAAATGATAAACTTGGATTAGCTAACACAACATGCCATTGGAACACAGGAGTGATGGTTGCTGATAATGGGCCTCTGTACGCCTATGTAGATATTCTATAAAAAAAATCTGCTGTTTCCAGCTACAATAGTCATTTACAACATTAACAATGTCTGCACTGTATTTCTGATCAATTTGATGTTATTTTAATATACACAAAATGTGCTTTTCTTTCAAAAACAAGGACATTTGTAAGTGACCCCAAACTTTTGAACGGTAGTGTATATTCACATTCCGGTCTCTGACATCGCTCGTTCTGATATTTCGTTTATTTTTTATTTTACTGGATTATGCGTGTAATGTTTTATATATAATTTTTAAATATTGCACTGTTGGAGCTAGAAATACAAGCATTTCACTGCACCTGCGATGACATCTGCAAATCTGTTTACTCGATCAATAAACTTTGATTTGATTTGACACAAACACAAACTCTCTCTTTCTTTCATTCTCTCTCTCTCCCTTTGTATTCATGTTTCGCACGCACGCACGCACGCACACACACACACACACACACACATTATCTCTCGTTCTTTCTCTCTCTCATCTCTCTCTCTATATCGCTCCCTGTGTATTTATGTTTTCTCATCCAGTTGACATACTTCCTTCTCCCTCCCGTTCCTATATTGTCCCCCCCCCAAGCCCCCTACTCCCCCCAGCTGGGCTTAAGTGGTGTTGTAAAGCAGCTAAAGCAGGTGTTGCTGTAGTGAAGCATGCCGCTGTCTCTGAGCAGCCACTCTACACAGCATCCCAAGATGCTTCACTCTCCTCTCCTTCTGCAGCAATTTGCCAGCTACTGTACATAGACATAAGAGGAGGAGGAGGGAAGGGAAGAGGAAGAAGGCAGGAGGAGGAGGATGACAAGTGGGGGTCAAGGATGGAGGACAAGGAACAAATAAATACAAATAAATAAAAATAACACTGTTTTTTATGGAAATGCCACAGTCCCTCCCGCCTCTGTCACCTCTTGATTTCCCTCTGCAAATATTTTCCTGTCTCAGCCTCTCTCTGCCGCCTCCAATGTGCAGGCCAGAGATCCTATTTTAACATTCTTCTCTCATAACAAGGCAAAATACTTCCCTTTGACAAAATCTGGTGGTGTTTTGAGAAACCGTCAATTTGAATACATCCCCAGCTGTGGAGTCTAAAAACTCCACAGTGACTAGTCTTCATTACATGAATACGTGCAGATAAATATATTGTGTAGTGCCCACTACCATCGCTGATAGATTCATACCTGGGGTTTCCTTTATTTTGGCAGTTAGCTGTAGATAACTGGGGTTTTCTTTATTTTGGCAGTTACCTGTAGATATTTGTATTTCCTTTACTTTGGTAGTTGCCTGTAGATAACTGGAGTGTTCCAGGAGTTGCCTTTACCTATCTATGAGCCATGCATTTCTTCAAAAATATCTTTACAGTATTATGTTCTGAACTATACTGTACAGAATATACAATTCTGTAAAATTCTGTATTTCATAAATCAATATGGTATCAAGAAAGTACTGTGTAATGACACACAGAAACAATACCTTAAAAGTGTCTCTATTATACTGTAAAAAAGTCAATTCTAAGGTAACTGAAGTGAATTAATAAATGAATGGGTAAATGAATGACATTCATTGAGGGAGGGGTTTATATTACAACGTTTTTTCCTGTAATTACAAGGGATTGGTGAAAGCAGGTTGGCTGCCAGGCTAAGTGTTTACACAATACAGCATTCATGTTCATTTTTGATGTTATATCAAATGCACGTCTACAGGCCTTAATAAAGGTTTCCAAACCATCAGCGACTACAGGGCAAAACAGACCAAGGACATCGCAAAATGCTCAACCATTTAAGGTTTAAGACTTGCTGCAAGTGGAAGCTGTCCCCTATATAAATTGAAGAGACACTGTAACTACTTAAGAGTTAAATTGTTACAGCATTCTTACTCACAGGTGCAACAAATATAGCCTCTTACAAGGCACGCCTCAAAATATGTTAATGAGCAAGAAACAACCATACTGCTATGGCCTGACCCTCGGTGCAGGGGAGGCTCAGTCTAATGGCGATCCCCAGGGACGCAATCTGAACTTGGGATGGCAAGATGTCAAGCTGTTCGACATCACCACGGTAACATCTGCTAGTAGTGGTTTCTTCTGCCTGTCAACCTGGCCCTACAGGGGGCCCAAGGACCAGAGCTACGTTTGTACCTACAAAACTCTGATTAGCATGTTGTGGGGAATCAACGGACAGGGGAAGGGGGGGAGAGAGAGAAAGAGAGGGAGTGAGAGAGTTGAGAAGTTAAATGTTGCTTATGAACTATTCTTAGAACTATTATTTTATCCTAACCTTGACCCTAACTCTGACCCTAACCCTGTCCCTAACCCTGACCCTGACCATAACTCTGACCCTAACCCTGACCATAACTGTGATCCTGACCCTAAACCTGACCCTGACCCTGACCCTAACCCTGACCCTAACCCTGTCCCTAACCCTGACCCTAACCCTGACCATAACCCTGTCCCTAACCCTGACCCTAACCCTGACCATAACTCTGACCCTAACCCTGACCATAACCGTGATCCTGACCCTAAACCTGACCCTGACCCTAACTCTGACCCTAACCCTGACCATAACCGTGATCCTAACACTAACCCTGACCCTAACCCTGACCCTAACACTAACCCTGACCCTAACCCTGACCCTAACACTAACCCTGACCCTAACCCTGACCCTGACCCTAACCCTGACCATTACCCTGTCCCTGTCCCTGACCCTGACCCTAACTCTGACCCTAACCCTGTCCCTAACCCTAACCCTGACCCTGACCCTCTGACCCTAACCCTGAACATAACCGTGATCCTGACCCTAAACCTGACCCTGACCCTAACCCTGTCCCTAAACCTGACCTTGACCCTAACTCTGACCCTAAACCTGACCATAACCGTGATCCTAACACTAACTCTGTCCCTAACCCTGACCCTAACCCTGACCCTAACACTAACCCTGTCCCTAACACTAACCCTGTCCCTAACCCTGTCCCTAACTCTGACCATAACACTAACCCTGTCCCTAACCCTGACCATAACCGTGATCCTGACCCTAAACCTTACCCTGACCCTAACCCTGTCCCTAACCCTGACCCTAACACTAACCCTGTCCCTAACCCTGACCCTAACACTAACCCTGTCCCTAACCCTGACCATAACACTAACCCTGACCCTAACACTAACCCTGACCCTAACCCTGACCGTAACACTAACCCTGACCCTAACCCTGACCCTGACCCTAACCCTGACCATTACCCTAACCCTAACCCTGACCCTGACCCTCTGACCCTAACCCTGACCATAACCGTGATCCTGACCCTAAACCTGACCCTGACCCTAACCCTGTCCCTAAACCTGACCTTGACCCTAACTCTGACCCTAAACCTGACCATAACCGTGATCCTAACACTAACTCTGTCCCTAACCCTGACCCTAACCCTGACCCTAACACTAACCCTGTCCCTAACCCTGTCCCTAACTCTGACCCTAACACTAACCCTGTCCCTAACCCTGACCATAACCGTGATCCTGACCCTAAACCTTACCCTGACCCTAACCCTGTCCCTAACCCTGACCCTAACACTAACCCTGTCCCTAACCCTGACCCTAACACTAACCCTGTCCCTAACCCTGACCATAACACTAACCCTGTCCCTAACCCTGACCCTAACCCTGACACTAACCCTCACCCTAACCCTCACCCTAACTCTGACCCTAAGCTGCCACATGGATGAAGACCGATAAAGTCAAGTAAGTCACATTACAAACAATTATTGAATCACCTCTATCCCTCCTTTGTCCTCCAGAAATAATAACGACTCAGTGGAACCTATTCTCAGTGATCAGCAGTGTAGCCTTCTATTTAAAATATGCAGTACATCTGTCTGTTATTCTGTTATGTATCACATCAGACAAAAGGGAGTGAGGAATAAAGAGCCCGTAGCATATGGAATTATTATTTAGTGGAAACTTCTGAGGAACCATTCACTACTGGACTTCAAAACATGCTGGCAGATGTTAGAACACACAAAGAGAGGGAGAGAAATGGATAGAGGGGGGGCATGGAGAGAGAGGGGGGGAAGAGAGCGAGAGGCGGGGGACAGGGGGGGGTAGAGTGGGGGAGGTATGCAAAGAGAAAGTACCATCAACATCAAACCAACCAGCCCTTTCTAACGATGACATCGTCTCGGGTGGGTCCCGATTGGCTCCTGAAGGTTCTAGAAACCAGCGGTGCACACACACGGAACCCGTGTTCATTAGCATGTTCATGTTAATAATGAGCACACGCATGTGTAAGCTAAGCCCCTCAGAACTGACAGACTATACACGTGTGACAGAATCGTGTTGCACCTGACAACTCAGATATACAACACTGAGTCTTGGAGTATTGACTAGAGTACGTCTTTACCGTATCACATAGTAACTATTCTGTGAACTTATCTTCGTTTTGTTTGAACATGGAGAAGAAGAAACACTGGCCACACCCTGGTTGGATCAATGTTGATGTCTGTGTCCAATGGGAAGAGCTTCAGCATCAATACTTTTGGATTGAACTGAGTCCATTCTGGTAGTATTAGTCTTGTGGCTCTCCCACCCCTCCCAGCCTCTGTTCAGGCAGTGTAGGTTCTTATCTGGACTGACTTCAGTGTCTGTGTGTTTCTTTACGTGCTTTATTGTACGAGTCAGGAAGAGCAAGTTCACATGCACATGCAGGCTGAGCTGGGAGGCTGCAGGAAGAGATTATGGATGAAGGGTTTAGATGAGACCCTGTAGACAGCAGCATGTGATCGTCTCCAGCTTGCAAAGTAGCAGGGACTTTCTACCTCTCTTTTTCTGTGCCTCTTTCACACACGCACAGACGCACAGACACACACACACACACACACACACACACACACACACACACACACACACACACACACACACACACACACACACACACACACACACACACACACACACACACACACACACACACACACACACATATGAATACTCACACTCTCCCTCTCTCCCTCCTCTCTCCTTCTATCTCCTTCTCCCTCCCTCCCTCCCTCCCACCCTCCCTCCCTCTCTCTCTCTCTTCTCCAACACTTCCAAAATTACTGAGATCATATTTTATATTAATATATGTGTACACACATTCACAGGGCTGTCGGTCTGGCATACTTAAACGACATCACACGTTTCTCTGTCTCTGTACCTGCCTGCTGACTGCAGAACTACAACGTCTTTCTCTTTTTTACACACTTGGTAATATCTGGTCTGATTGGCTTTGCAGCAAATAACATGCAAAATGGCTCAATACCAAAGTTAAATGGATTGGTCCCTCCAAAATCTGCCCTCCTTTGTGAATTGTGTTAAATAAAAGTATCGTACCTCTTGACCTTGGCCTCCTGAGTGGCGCAGCGGTCTAAGGCACTGCATCACAGTGCTAGAGGTGTCACTACAGACCCGGGTTTGATCCCGGGCTGTATCACAACCAGCTGTGATTGGGAGTCCCACATGGTGGTGTGCAGTTGGTCGGGTAAGGGGAGGGTTTAGCCGGGGGGGCTTTACAAGTAGGCCGTTATTGTAAATAAGAATTGGTTCTTAACTGACAAAGGTTAAATAAAAAATGTACTTGGGAGCTGACTAAACTGGAGTAAGAAACACAAAGATAAGGTACACTTGCAACCAGCCATAGTAAGCCTTGTGATCCTAACAGGGAAGGTGTGCTGGAAACAGTAGGTTTTTAGTTGCTACAGAGAACACCCAGAGCGTAATTTTACTCTGAGCAGCACAAGCCTCTCACAGAGCCGAGATGCTTACACCCAGGTTTCCTTGAAAACAATGGGACCGTCTCACGTGTAGCATATCTGTAAGACTGTGCTGTGGAGTAGAGATGATAAGAGCATGGTAACAGTGTGGTGATAATATTTCTGTGGGGAAAATAGGTCATAAAAGCTGTAGCCGGTGCACCAATGTTGAGGCTTTTGATTTAAAATTCCAGTAACAGTTTGCAAGGGAAACAAAACTCTTTCTCTCTCGCTCGCTCTCTTCACACACACACACACACACACACACACACACACACACACACACACACACACACACACACACACACACACACACACACACACACACACACACACACACACACACACACACACACACACACACACACACACACACACACACACACAAACACACACTTTCCTCTTTGTTTAGATATGATTTAATGAGAATAAACAGCACCAGAATTTAAAGGCACAATCCAAGCCAGATATGTTTCTCTCTGCTCTTTTTCTCTTACATTTTTACTGCCTGGCAAATCAACAACGGTGGTGGGAAGTGGAATTCCTCATTTCCAACTATTTTTCTTTGATGAAGGGTGAATGGTAGGCAGATGGGGGAGTTGCCGCATGCAGATGCCATTAGACAATATTTAGGAGTCGTCTAGCCAAGCTACTGCTGCTCTCTCACTGTCGTTTGGTGTGTTTATTGAGGAGAGAGCTCAGTGTATAGTAACTTTTCCCATGAAGCATGCAGATCACACATGTAGCTATAATACAGGAATTAAACACAACAACACTGTTCATTGACGACCCTAGCAGTGTAGTCTAGTCTTGATAGTGTCATCAAAATGCCATCTGACCGTTCAGAAAGTGCTGTGGGAGCCTCATGCAGGTTTGGCCTGACAAGTGATTGATATAGTTACTTCATCTACAGATAAGGTTTATCATCTAGAAAATGGAGAAGTAGAAAGACAAACTCCTAAAATACGTAACAGGGTAATACACTACATGAACAAAAGTATGTGGACAGTTGTCGAACATCTCATTCCAAAATCATGGGCATTAATATGGAGTTGGTTTGAGTGAAGGCTGCTATAACATCCTTCACTCTTATGGGAAGGATTTCCACTAGAGGTTGGAACATTGCTGCGGGGACTTGCTTCCACTCAGCCAAAGGCTCATTAGTGAGGTTGGGCACTGATGTTGGGCTATTAGGCCTGGCTCGCAGTCGGTGTTCCAATTCATCCCAAATGTGTTCCATGGGTTGAGGTCAGGGCTCTGTGCATGCCAGTCAAGTTCTTCCACAACAATCTCTACAAACCATTTCTGAATGGACCTCACTTTGCGCATGGGGGCATTGTCATGCTGAAACAGGAAAGGGCCTTCCCCACACTGTTGCCATAAAGTTGGAAGCACAGAATCGTCTAGAATGTCATTGTATGCTGTACTGTTAACATTTTTCTTCATTGGACCTCAGGGGCCTGAACAATGAAAAATAGCCCCAGACCATTATTCCTCCTCTACCAAACTTTACAGTTGGCACTATGCATTGGCTCAGGTAGCATTCTTTTGGCATCCCCCAAACCCAGATTTGTCCGTCAGACTGCCAGATGGTGAAGTGTGATTCATCACTCCAGAGATCGCGTTTCCATTGCTCCAGAGTCCAATGGTGGCGAGCTTTACACCACTCCAGCCAGCATGGTGATCTTAGGCTTGTGTGCCATTGTTGCTCCTAGATGTTTCCACATCACAATAAGAGCACTTACAGTTGACCGGGGCAGCTCTAGCAGGGCAGAAATTTGACGAACTGATTTGTTGGAAAGGTGGTATCCTATGACGGTGCCACATTGAAAGTCACTAAGCTCTTCAGTAAGGCCATTCTACTGCCAATGTT
This sequence comes from Salmo salar, assembly GCF_965601325.2. Lineage (NCBI taxonomy): Eukaryota > Metazoa > Chordata > Actinopteri > Salmoniformes > Salmonidae > Salmo > Salmo salar. The sequence goes on from NC_138299.1 coordinate 35,772,446, forward strand.
TGTCTATGGAGATTGCATGGCTGTGTGCTTGGTTTTATACAGCTGTCAGCAACGGGTATGGCTGAAATAGCCGAAACCACTAATTTGAAGGGGTGTCCACATACTTTTGTATATATAGTGTATATACATTCGGCAAGCCTATCACAGAGTCTGAAAACTGCCTATGTGCCTGTGGAGAAGACAGTGACAGTTTCAGTAACCACCTCAATATGTAGTGTTCTATATAGTATCCCAATACTCCTTCACACCTATTGGCCTGTGTTTGTGACTGTGTCCCGGTGCTATTTTGGTCTTAAAGGTCCCTGCGTGGCTGACTGCCTGTGTCACACTGTGTCCAGGCCTGTTCCATGCATCATTATGGGTGGTCACCCTCCTCCACAGGTGCAGCTGTGCCCTTCCAGCTCTGCTGCAGCCCTGCAGCCACATGGGATATGAGGGATCATCCAGCCAGCAGGGGACGGCAGGAGGGGACAGTCTGGGGACAGCAAGGGACGGGATAATAGGGGTCCACAAGGGCAATAATAAATGGACACACTCACATCCTATAACAAATGGACAAAGTCAGACAGTGGCCCTTGCCTTAAGCCCTTCAGCGCCGCTGTTACAGAGCCATGATCTATACCCACTGCAGGCATCTTGTTAAAAATAATATAGTATATAGTAGTAATCTGAGTAGGCATGTGATTAGCTCTCAGCAGCATACCCTTCTGCATCTAGTGGAACCAAACTTGACAACATCCTAGCATGATCTTACTCATAAATTCAACATTAAAGCTTAATTAACATTAAGGCCTTGGCGTCAGTACACACACACACACACACACACACACACACACACACACACACACACACACACACACACACACACACACACACACACACACACACACACACACACACACACACACACACACACACACTGTCGTCTCAACCTACCAGTCCGTCCGTGGGGGGTGATTTCCATTCCCCTCCACACAGTCTGCCAGTCCGCCCCGCATCCTCCAGTAAAAACACTCCCATAAACTTGTGAGTGCATACATAGCAGAACACCGCTGGTGGGGTTTTCATTTGCATTGTGGGAACATAAGGAGTAAAGATGGTCCAGTAATTGGGAGAAAGGTTTGGGTACGGAGAGGCCTGACCCCTCTAGCTTAATTAAAACAGTTTTACTGCAGTGTCTTGAATTAATTAAAAACACATTTGATCTCCTCGCCACAACACCCCCACCCTCGATCCCTTATCTGGCCCCATCCTTTCAAATAACTAGAACACACACACACACGGACACACATGCGTGGACGCACACACACATACACACACACGCACGCACAGACACGCATGCACAGATGCTCATACACACACACAAACACACACACACACACACACACACACACACACACACACACACACACACACACACACACACACAGACACACACACACACACACACACACACACACACACACACACACACACACACACACACACACACACACACACACACACACACACACACACACACACACACACACATACTCTGCAGTGTCCTCTGTTCTGTGGGAGTGAAAGCGTGGCAGATTTACGTAGCTAGAGTGCTTATGAGCTGTGTTCAGCGCCAACAATCTGTTGTCCAGCAGTGAAAGAGAGAGAGGCCGGCTAAAAGTGTTGAGGAACAGTAAGACAGTGCCCTGGCCTTCCCCTCTCTTGTGCTTTCAACATGATACAGATAGGGATAGAGAGGAACAAGGGGCCTTGGCCCTGGCTGGATGTCCACAATCATATATTCAGATATGCTGTTTCTTCAGGAAAGACATGTCGGAGGGTTGTTATGAGTGTGTGTGTGTGTGCCTCCCTGCCTGCGTATATGTGTGTGTCTGTATGGTTGCATGCTTGTTTGAGAGTGTGCGTGCGTGCTTGTTCGAGAGTGTATGCGTGCTTGTTTGAGAGTGTGTGTGTGTGTGCTTGTTCGAGAGTGTGTATGCGTGCTTGTTTGAGAGTGTGTGTGTGTGTGTGTGTGTGTGCTTGTTCGAGAGTGTGTATGCGTGCTTGTTTGAGAGTGTGTGTGTGTGTGTGTGCTTGTTCGAGAGTGTGTATGCGTGCTTCTGAAAAAGTGTGTATGCGTGCTTCTGAAAAAGTGTGTATGCGTGCAGAGGTTGGTGCAGTGGGAGTATGACAGACTCCTCCAGCAGCAGACCAAGGCCTCCAGGCAATTAAAGAGTGAGTTCCATAACAGCTGCCCTCCTGCCTGCTCGCCTGTGTTTTCCTCATATCAGATCTGTGAGCCGCCACATAATTCATTCTGTACGCCAGCCTAATCCCCCCTGAAAATAAACACCTTTTACATGGTGTAAAGTCATACACAGAATGCTCTCCAAATGACTGTTTCATGCAATAGAAAACATGTGCGGGGCAACACGGCACCTTTACAGAGAGATCTGAAGGAGAGGAGAATGAGGGATTGTAGCCCTGGTAATTGTGAGAGGAGTATTTAACACGTACAGCCACTTTGATCTCTTTCTTTCTAATCTTTGTTCAAATGCTGCAGAGACAACCAGTGGCTTCTGGCTCTGCGGTAAATAGAAAGATTTCTTTAAAAAAAACACACTAAAGCCTTGCGTTCCTATTTTTATTTTGGAGTTCATGCTTCAGGCAGTAGGGGCACGTGATTCAGCAGCCCTAGCACCAGGAAGGCAGAGTGTTCCCATTTTGAACTATTTCATGTCTGAAGGTAGAACTCCGCCTACCCCGCATGCCCAGAGAGCAAATCAAGTGCACCCATAGGCCTAACGCTGGCCAATCATATAGCTCGGATCACTGTGTCTGCACAGTTTCCTCAAGCCATAGACTGTAAAAAATGCACAGCAAAGCTGATACTGGCATTTCAAAATATTTTAAATCTTGACTAGAGACACTCAAAGAATACAACAAAGAGCTGGGTTTTGTTCTGAGTAAGTTCATGTTTAAGTTGTTGTTCAATACTGTCAACACTTTGTTCAACACTTTTATAAGCATAAAATGCACATTCTCCCTTCTTCCACTCACACCAAACCCAGTACTGCAGCTGTAATGAATGAGTACAGCAAAGTGTTCCCATAAGCTTGTGCTTTTTTTTCATATCATATATTTATTTCACTTTCTCTGGTCATAGGAGTAACAACATGAATTGGTGCATGATGCAGGAATAATGCAGTGCGACTTGAGTTTTGCCATCAGCTGGAAGACTGTGTCCCCTTTTCTCAGCGGAGAGAGGGAGAGTGGAGGGACAGTAAGTCAGGTGAGAGGCAGCCTAACCGCTGCTCCCTCTCTCCCCTCAGACTGAACATCAGATGCAGGCCATCAGTCAAGGAAAAAAAAAAGCTCATGATTCTGTTCACTCAGCTGCGCCTTACAAGTAATACAATAAATTATATATTACTTGTGTGATTATATACCACACTTTAAAATGTTTTAAACGGTCTGAGAAGAACAACATTTGCAGGGCAATTGAAGCAGAGCCAATATGCAGTGATAGTGCGTTGAGTCTATAGGCTTACGTGTTTTAAGTCAATCTGAGCGGTAGAACTCAGCTTGCGTTTTGACTCATGAAGTGATCTTGACTCAGAAAAGGTTGATGACCCCTGTTGTAAGGGTTTAATGCTCCACTGTGAGATTAGTACAATTTCAGTTAAAGATGTGAGAGTGCCAAGCAGACATACATACCGCATAAACCTTGCTATGGCAGGTAGAAAAAAAAGCCAGACCTTGTTCTGGGTTAGAGTTGTTCTTGGTTACAACTGAGTGGAAACTGTCAATGCTGACAATGACTGTGCACCTATCTCCACTCTTCTCCCGAAGTGTGAACTTGCAGGCATTGGCTTGAGAGGGAGTTTTCACCATTGTTAAGTGAATGCTAGTAAGTGTACAATTGTACACTTTAGGAGAAAGCTGGAGAATCAGGATGCAGGAAACAACTGTGGATGATTTTTGTGTCAGACAGGGCCACGGAGAGAGGTGCCAGGCCAGAGGGAGGGAGGGGCCAGGGAGAGAGAGAGTGGCCAGGCCAGAGGGAGGGAAGGGCCAGAGGGAGGGAGGGGCCAGGCCAGAGGGAGGGAGGGAGGGGCCAGGCCAGAGGGAGGGAGGGAGGGACCAGAGGGAGGGAGGGGCCAGGCCAGAGGGAGGGAGGGGCCAGGGAGAGAGTGAGTGGCCAGGCCAGAGGGAGGGAGGGGCCAGGCCAGAGGGAGGGAGGGGCCAGGGAGAGAGAGAGGGGCCAGGCCAGAGGGAGGGAGGGGCCAGGCCAGAGGGAGGGAGGGGCCAGGGAGAGAGAGAGTGGCCAGGCCAGAGGGAGGGAGGGGCCAGGCCAGAGGGAGGGACCAGACCAGAGGGAGGGAAGGGCCAGAGGGAGGGAGGGGCCCAAGGGAAGGGAGGGTGATGACATTTAGTCATCTGCTGATCGCTGAGGTCCCTTTAGGGGGCTAATGAGGATAACCATTTTTAGTGATCAATAAATCATGTGTTATTGATTCTTCCCTCTAAGCCCTCTTCTGTTCTCTGAAAGTCATCCACTCCCCTGGTAGGAAGGCGAGAGTGGAGGGGAGGATGGGATGAGGAGAGGAGAAGGGGAGGAGAGGAGGCTAGCGCTGCTAAGGCGATAAACAGCATCTGGTGACCAGAGAGATAGTGACCTTTGACTCTCCTAACCTGTGACACAATGCTGAATGCTCCTATAATATAGCATGTATTGAGGGTGGGAGGATGTCACCATAGACATTCAGCAGTAGTCTGACTGTAGTGTGTGAGTGAGTTAGAGAGTGAGCAAGTTAGAGAGTGAGCAAGTTAGAGAGTGAGCGAGTTAGAGAGTGAGCGAGTTAGAGAGTGAGCAAGTTTGAGTGAGTGTGTGAGTTTAGATAGTGAGTGAGTTTAGATAGTGAGTGAGTTAGAGAGTGAGTTTAGATAGTGCGATAGAGAGTGAGGGAGTGAGTGAGTTTAAAGCCTGATATATGATGGCCCTTTCTATCTTTATCTCTTCATCCTTCTCTCTCTTCATCCATCCCTCCTCTGTTCTGTCTGAGAGTGCCTCTGCCAGCCAGGCTGAAGCTGGAGGGGGGGTGGGGGGAGAGGAGCGGAGAGGTGGGGGGAGAGGAGCGGAGAGGAGGGGAGGAGAAGAGGAGAGGAGGAGAGGAAGACAACTAATAGAAATATAGAGTGATGTGTAGAACGAAAAGAGGAGAAGTGAGAGTGGTGGTGCTTGCTGTTGCTTATCAAGATATCTCAACGTGTTACCTGACCTCTAACCCATATGAGTGGTGGAGGTTAGGTAGGCACACACACAGCACATAGCAGAGACGCTCGCAAGTTCACATGGTGGAAGGTTATGCAACAGTGGTGGTGAGACGAGTATGATAAGGATCACGTTCGATCAGCTTTATAGGAAAGAAGTTGCAACTGAAGTAGAAGTCACAACCTCCATGATGTTAAAGAGATTCAAATGGCACCCTATTACCTATGTAGTGCACTACTTTTAACAAGGGTTCATGGGGCTTTCTAAAGGGAATAGGGTACCTTGTGGGATGCATCTGGTGTGGCCCATGAGATTGATAGAGTTAGAACAGATGATGTTGATTTGTCTGACTTGGCAGATACTGTATATATTATTATCTGTTTTGAATGCATTGCTAAAGGGGTGACATTGTTTTAATCAAATCTGTATGTATTGTGAAAGACTTTAGCCTGTCAACAACACTGAAAAGAAACAACAAAGTTACTAGATTAAAATAGTGTTGTTCTTTATTAAAATAGTGTTGTTTTTTAGTAAAATAGTGTTGTTTTTATTAAAATAGTGTTGTTTTTGTTAAAATAGTGTTGTTTTTTATTAAAATAGTGTTGTTTTTTAGTAAAACACTGTTGCTTTTTATTAAAACACTGATGTTTCATACACACACACTAATTAAAAACTCAACTGAACATTAAACTTGCTAAAGCCCCAGGAAATTAGAGGAAATCCAAAATATTTGTGTAATTAACTGAATGCAAGCAAAACACAAATAAAACTAAAACAGTTTTTACAAAAAAATTGTCAGCAACAAAAGCGTCATCAAATGAAGATCCTACATATGTAGGTACAATTCTATAGAACCTTCTGATTAGATTCTGATTGGAGGTGAGTTTATATGAGGACGGAGGAGGTATTTCCCCAGCCCACTCAACTCTCCTCCTCTTTTACATTAGCAGTAATGGGCCCTGGCCTGGAGTGGATGGAAAGAGCCAGGTACTATCTAAGGAAATATGGATGGCATCTAGAGGGAGCACAGTGACCCTGAGTACATTTCTTGCCCTGAATCAACCACAAATTGCCTATTTGTTATAGCAGGAAAGGAAAATGAATTCATTACATCTGCTACAAGTAGTCCACGTTGAGTCATCATATCATCTCAAGAAATGAGGTTAATAAGTACATTTAAGTTTCCTCTTGGTAAGCTTCTAAATAATAGGTTACAGTTACTAATGTACTGTTGATTGACCACAGCCTACAGCATATACTCTAATAATATTACATCCGCTACATGATTTCTGTTACCTAAGGGGTAAACGTATATATCACAAAAGCAACTGCAATTGATCAAATCGACAATTTTTTTACATTTGACCTTTAAGTCATTTAGCAGATGCTCTTATCCAGAGTGACTTACTGTAGTGAGTACATACATTTCCGTTCGATAGGCAGTACATTTCTAGGAACTAAATCAACCTAACCTATTTGACATAATTCTGGTTTATGTCTGACACTATTTGGAAGATAATGAGTGTTTGAAGAGCTCACGTAGGAAAAACAGATTCCTAGACTACAGTATGACTGTGAATACGATATGTGGATCTGGACGGGCAGGCCTTTCTGTCTTAGAACAAAGAGAGGACCTGCATTCCAAATGGCAACCTTTCCCCATACACTGTAGGCCCTGACCAAAAATAGTGCACTATGTAGGGAATAGGCTGTCATTCGGGTTACATACAGGGACTTGTTGAGTCTAACAGCATGCTCTAATCTCTCTAATCATCAAGTCAATTAACAGAGTGCAGAAAAAAGATAAGGTGGTCTTTTCCTTTATAAAACCCAGACCTTAATAAACATTTATGAAGAGATATAATTCCCCTAACACCTGAGGGTCTCTGGAGGGTGGTCCCAGTGGTGAGAACCAGCAGGCAGTGATGGAGAAAGAGAGAGACAGACAGAGAGAGAGAGAGAGAGAGAGAGAGAGAGAGAGAGAGAGAGAGAGCCGGGAGAAGGACAGAGAGAGTAAATACAACCTATAGTTATGTTTATTTATTTTCCATTTTGTACTTTAATTAACTATTTGCACATCCTTACAACACTGTATATAGACATAATATGACATCTGAAATGTCTTTATTCTTTTGGAACTTTTGTGAGTGTAATGTTTACTGTTCATTTTTATTGTTGGGGCGGCAGGTAGCCTAGTGGTTAGAGCATTGGACTAGCAACCGAAAGGTTGCAAGATTGAATCGCTGAGCTGACAAGATAAAAATCTGTTCTTCTGCCCTTGAACAAGGCAGTGAACCAACTGTTCCTAGACAGTCACTGAAAATAAGAATTTGTTCTTAACTGACTTGCCTAGTAAAATAAATTATCAATTTCATGTTTGTTTATAATTGATTTATCTAAAGAGAGACGCCAGCTGAGAGCTCTGAGAGTTCTCTCTCTCTCTCTCTCTCTCTCTCTCTCTGTCCTGCAAAGTGCCCCGGCCCTTTGCCTGGTGTGGCTCTAATTGCCCTGTTAAACGAGGCTCTGCAGCCATTGGTGGCCCCCAGGACCTCACTGGGGAGGGGGACAAATGAAGAGGATTGGAGATATCTGCATCTCAAATGACATCCTATTCCCTCTATAGCGCACTACTTTTGACAGGAGCCCTAGTGCACCTATGTAGGTAACAGGGTGCCATTTGAGAAACAGAGAGATTGCTGCTGGGAAAACAGATGATTTTCTTTAGCATGAGACCTGTACTGAGATACCGCCACACTACAGAAATAGAATCAGTAGAATGGGCATTCCCCTTAGCCATGAGTTTACCAGTCAAATTTCCATGGTAAGAAGTTGTATTCCCGTTCTAGGGATTCTATTTCTATGCTCACCATATACACACACTTTTACAACGTACAATATATAGGCACCCAGGCATGCACACACACATACACTTTATTTTGATATCTTCTGGGCCGAGTTGCCTGCAGTAGATTTCTGTTAAAAAACAAGCAACATATTTTGGAGGCCAAAAAGTACCTGTCAGTCTCTAGGTACACTTTTAATTGAACAGAGTTTGGGTGCACTGTTTCAGGTGCCTAAACTTTCACGCAAACAACTCTCAGAACAAAAGTCAACCTGCAGATGAATTTCAAACAGCACCAGAATACATTGTCATTTAAAACAACATCGCAATGCTCAATGGATATCAGTTAATAACTCATATTTTACCATGTTGGTTGGATACAGACAGTAGAATTTTCATAATAGAGTTCTTTAACTTTTAATTGGATGTGAAAATTAGATTTTTTTTCTTCTACTGACTCAAGTTGACGGTAGAACAACAATGTTGCAAATGTATGATATGCCAATTCAAAACTTTTTTTACATTGAACAATTAAGAAGAAGGGAGATATTTTGTTCAGTCCTCTGAAATAATTTATGTTTGGAATATCTCATTTAAATACAGGCACAACTTCTTCAAGGGATGGTCACATTTCAAGACTGGTTTCAGGAACATGCACTATAAAACATGCACTATTAGCATTACAAAACACTTATTTTTATCTAATCACATTGGGTAGCAATTACACTTAGTGAGTGTGATATCATCTGCTTTACTTTTTTTTCACCTTTATTTAACCAGGTAGGCCAGAACAAGTTCTCATTTACAACTGCGACCTGGCCAAGATAAAGCAAAGCAGTTCGGCAAAAACAACAACAGAGTTACACATGGGATAAACAAAACGTACAGTCAATATCACAATAGAAACATCTATGTACAGTGTGTGCAAATGTAGTAAGATTAGGGAGGTAAGGCAATAAATAGGCAATAGTGGCAAAATAACTAGAATTCAGCATTAACACTGGAGTGATAGATGTGCAGATGACGATATGCCAGTTGGGATACTGGGGTGCAAAATAGCAAAAATAAATAACAATATTGTAACGGTCGTCGTATGAAGTGGACCAAGGCGCAGCGGGTTGAGTGCTCATTTTAACTTTTATTAAACACTTAACGAAACAAAACAAGAAAATGAACAACTCACAGTATTGCAGGCTACACACACACAGCTATGCAAAAACAACTTCCCACCAACCAGAGGTGAAAAAAAGGGCTACCTAAGTATGACTCCCAATCAGCAACAACGATGTACAGCTGTTCCTGATTGAGAGCCATACCAGGCCAACAAAGAAATACACAACCTAGAAAATCATAGAAATACAAAACCAGAACAATACCCAAAAACCCCGGAACACATAAAACAAACACCCCTCTTACATAATTACATATCCCAACAAACCCCGAAACACTCTAAACAAACGCCCCCTGCCACGTCCTGCCCAAACTACAATAACAAATAACCCCTTTACTGGTCAGGATGTGACAGTATCCCCTCCCCAAAGGTGCAGACCCCGGATGCACCTCACACAAAACACACACACAAAAAAAACTAAGACAAAAATAATCCCAAACTAAAAGGAGGGAAGGGAGGGTGGCCACCGTCACCGACGGTTCTTGTGCTACACCCCCCCCTCCCCAACCCACCTACTATGGAGGTGGCTCAGGCTCCGGCCTTACTCCCCCACCTAACCTGTCCACCCCCGCTAAATAATTATTAAATGTTACCCTTCCCGAAGTCTCTGGGCTATGGCGCATCGCTGAAGACCTCGGAGGGCTGATGTGCGTTACGGGAGACCTCAGGCTGATGCGCGTCGCTGGAGACCTCGGGCTGAAGGGCAACTCTGGCTGCGCCAATTCCGGACTGTAGGGCGACTCTCGCCGCGCCGATTCCGGACTGTAGGGTGACTCTCGCTGCTCCGATTCTGGACTGTGGGCCGTCTCTCGCTGCCCCGATTCCGGACTGTGGGCCGTCTCTCTCGGCTCCGGACTGTGGGCCGTCTCTCTTGGCTCTGGACTGTGGGCCGTCTCTCTACGGGGCTCTGTCGCCGGACACTCTGGACGGGGCACTGTCGTCGGACACTCTGGACGGGGCACTGTCATCGGACACTCTGGACGGGGCACTGTCGTCGGACACTCTGGAAGGGGCACTGTCGTCGGAAGCTCTGGACGGGGCACTGTCGTCAGGAAGGTCTGGACGGGGCACTGTCGTCGGAAGCTCTGGACGGGGCACTGTCGTCGGAAGCTCTGGACGGGGCACTGTCGTCGGAAGCTCTGGACGGGGCACTGTCGTCGGAAGCTCTGGACGGGGACTGCGCACTGAAGGCCTGATGCATGGGGCTGGCTTAGGACTCGCCAGACTAGGGACACGCACCATAGGGCTAATGCGAGGATCAGGAGTAGGATGAGCTGGACTGGGCTGACGCACTGGAGGCCTGGTGCGTGGGGCTGGTAATGGAGGTACCAGACTGGAGACACGCACCCCAAGGCTAGTGCGAGGAGCGGGAACAGGACGTACTAGACTGGGCTGACGCACTGGAGGCCTGGTGCGTGGTGCTGGCTTTGGACACGTCAGACTGGAGACATGCACCTCAGGGCTAGTGCGAGGAGCAGGAACTGGATACACCGGGCCATGGGTAAGCACTGGAGGTCTGGCGCGCACCTCCTGCACAACCCGTCCTGGCTGGATGGTAATAGCAGCCCTGCACGAGCGGAGTGCTGGCACAGGGCGAACTGGGCTGTGCAGAGGCCTGATGGTTGCCGTGCGTAGAGCAGGCGTAGGGTAGCCTGGGAGGCGCACTGGTGGCCAGATGTGCTGCGCAAGCATCCTCCTTCCAGGCTGGATGCCCACTCTAGCATGGCACTTGCGAGGGGCTGGGATCGCTCGCACCGGACTGTGCGTGCGCATGGGCGAGATCGTGCGCACTTCCGCATACTCCGGCACTCTCCACTCCATATGCTCCTCATAATAAGCACGGGGAGTTGGCTTAGGGCTCACCCTTGGCCTAGCCAAACTACCCGTGTGTCCCCCCAAAAACATTTCTTGGGGGTGCCTCTCTTGCTTCCTTCGTTGGGCCCGCTCTTCGCTCCACTTTCGCCTTTCCTCCCTCGCTGTCTCCACCTGTTTCCATGGCAGGGTCTTGTCCCCTGCCATTACCTCCTCCCATGTCCAAGATGTCCTCCACTCCCTTCTCTCCCTGGCCCAGGATCCTAGCTCCTCTTGGGCCCGCTGCTTGGTCCATTGGTGGTGGGAAGTTCTGTAGCGGTCATTGTATGTAGTAGACCAAGGCGCAGCGGGTTGAGTGCTCATTTTAACTTTCATTAAACACTTAACGAAACAAAACAAAAACAAGAAAATGAACGAACGCACAGTATTGCAGGCTACACAAACAGATGCAAAAACAATGTACAGCTGTTCCCGATTGAGAGCCATACCATGCCAACAAAGAAATACACAACCTAGAAAATCATAGAAATACAAAACCAGAACAATACCTAAAAACCCCAGAACACATAAAACAAACACCCCTCTTACATAATTACATATCCCAACAAACACCGAAACACTCTAAACAAACGCCTCCTGCCACGTCCTGACCAAACTACAATAACAAATAACCCCTTTACTGGTCAGGACGTGACATATACGGGGATGAGGTAGTTGAGTGTGCTATTTACAGATGGGCTGTGTACAGGTGCAGTGATCGATAAGCTGCTCTGACAGCTGATGCTTAAAGTTAGTGAGAGAGGTATAAGTCTCCAGCTTCAGTGATTTTTGCAATTCGTTCCAGTCATTGGCAGCAGAGAACTGGTGGCCAAACGAGGTGTTGGCTTTGGGGATGACCAGTGAAATATACCTGCTGGGGCACGTGCTACGGGTGGGTGTTGCTATGGTGACCAGTGAGCTGAGATAGTCTTTAACTAGCAAAAACGTATAGATGACCTGGAGCCAGTGGGTTTGGCGACGAATATGAAGCGAGGACCAGCCAACGAGAGCATACAGGTTGCAGTGGTAGGTAGTATATGGGGCTTTGGTGACAAAACGGATGGCACTGTGATAGACTACATCCAATTTACAGAGTAGAGTGTTGGAGGCTATTTTGTAAATGACATTGCCAAAGTCAAGGATTGGTAGGATAGTCAGTTTTACGAGGATATGTTTAGCAGCATGTGTGAAGGAGGCTTTGTTGCGAAATAGGAAGCCTATTCTAGATTTAATTTTGCAATGGAGATGCTTGAGTCTGGAAGGAGAGTTTACAGTCTAACCAGACACCGAGGTATTTGTAGTTATCCACATATTCTAAGTCAGAACCATCCAGAGCAGTGATGCTAGTCGGGCCGGCGGGTGTGGGCAGCGATCGGCTGAAGAGCATGCATTTAGTTTTACTAGCATGTCAGAGCAGTTGGAGGCCACAGTTGGAGTTACCATGACATATTGAACAACCAACCCACCGCCCGTGCCTACCCCCCCCCCCCCCCCCCCCCCCCCCCCCCTTACACCATGTTAACCATCACAGCACCTTCTGTTGACGGGTTGTACCAACACTACCATCTTTTAATTATGTTAAAGAATAAAAAAAGAAGAATCACATTAGCCTAAATCCAATTAACAGCATGCCTATTAGTAGCAGGGCACCATCAAAAATGGTTTCTAAATTAATCCGATTTTTTAAAAGATATTATATTCATATTAATAATTGTAAAAATGGAAATGATCCTTAATGTGACTCCAGCTGTGATCAGACGCTCTGTGCCTACATCCCAAATGGCACCCTACTCCCTATATAGTGCACTACTTTTGACCTGGACCCATAGGGCTCTGGTCAAAAGTAGTGCAAAAATAGTGCACTATTTAGGGAAAATAGTGACATTTGAGACTCTCTCTCTCTTTAAGGGTGTCTTGGGTGGCTATCAGCTCGCCTTGTTGTTGTATGGAGTGGTGTGTCTGCAGTGCAATGTGATGATACTGGCTTTTTTGTCACGCACTTTGAGTACATTTGCGTAAATGTGTGTGTGTGTGTGTGTGTGTGTGTGTGTGTGTGTGTGTGTGTGTGTGTGTGTGTGTGTGTGTGTGTGTGTGTGTGTGTGTGTGTGTGTGCGTGCGTGCGTGCGTGCAGGTATATAGGTGCGTGCGTGCGTGCATGATTTTCACAACATTACCTATTCACATCAATAACAGTTTCAGGTGGAAATGATTCACTTGTCAAATGCAGTATGAAATCCAAGGTGACGAGACAAAAGGTTTTACCTTAAATGCACTTTTAGGACATAGTGGGACAGAATGAGTCATAGTACAGTTTGAATGATGTTGCTTGTGAATCAAACCTGTTGTTTTTCCACATGCCCATATTATTTTATCTTATTAATACTCTAGAGTTGCATGGTCAATTGAACGTGTTGTATAAGAATGCCACTTGGGCTCACCCTGGTAAGTCAACAACATTGTGGCAAATAGGAATGTCCAGGTCAATATATTTGTCATACATTGTATCAGGATCATAACGTCACAGATTTACATTTTCAACAAACACAATCCAACCCTATGTGCTGTCAGGGACCAAATAATAATACAAATACATACTCAAAAATAATGTTCATCCTTTGCATGTTTATAACTAAATAATACCCCAGCTAACTAATAACCCAGCTAACTAATACCCCAACTAACTAATACCCCAGCGAACTAATACCCCAGCGAACTAATACCCCAACTAACTAATACCCCAACTAACTAATACCCCAACTAACTAATACCTCAACGAATTAAAATCCCAGCTAACTAATACCCCAGCTAACTAATACCCCAACTAACTAATACCCCAGCAAACTTATACCTCAACAAATTTAAATCCCAGCTAACTAATACCCCAACTAACTACTACCCCAAGTAACTAATACCCCAGCTAACTAATACCCCAAATAACTAATATCCTAACTAACTAATTGGGATGGAGAGATGGATGGAGGGATGGAGAGATGGATGGAGAGATGGATGGAGGGAAGGAGAGATGGAGAGATGGATGGAGGGAAGGATGGAAAGATGGTTGGAGGGATGGATGGAGGGATGGAGGGATGGAGAGATGGATGGAGGAATGGATGGAGAGATGGATGGAGGGATGGATGAGGGATAGATGGAGAGATGGATGGGGAGATGGATGAATAGGTGGATGGAGAGATGGATGGAGGGCTGGATGAAGGGATGGATGAAGGGATGGATGAAGGGATGGATAGAGGAATGGATGGAGAGATGGATGGAGGGATGGATGTAAGAATGGATGTAGGGATAGAGAGATGGAGCGAGGGATAGAGGGATGAGTAAATAGGTACATATTGTGTGGCGTATTCTGCTCTAACAGGCTCCCGGTCCCTTTGTGATGATTAGACAGCTCCCGAGGGGCAGAAGCAAAAGCTCTCTAATGAGCTAGGCTCTCGCACCCCCCCCACACACCCTCACACCCCTTCCCCCTCGGTCCCTCCTGTGTCCCCCGGACCCACCCAGCTCCCCTGGACCCCCTCCCTGTCCCAGCGCGGACTCAGTGGCTGTGTGGGGGTCCCAGGAGGGGGGCTGCAGAGCACCTGTTCTCCTCTCCCTGTAATCAGTGAATTTCTGCACTCCATTCCTCACTCCCTGCCCCCCCTCTCTTATTCTCTCTATCTTTCTTTGTTTCTCCCTTCTTTTTTAATCATAATTTCCCTCTGGTTTCTGCTCTGTCACTGACTGCACTAGCATATGCAGATTGGACAATTGTTTATTTCAGGTTTTGCATGAGAGCTCCTTTCACAGCCAACATTTTAATTGATTAATGTATATACTAAGGTATTATTGTATAGTTATATTTGGCTCTGGCAATGAATACTGCACTAAGATAGAATACTGCAGAATACTGCACTAAGACAGAATAATACACTAAGATATAATACTGCACTAAGACAGAATAATACACTAAGATATAATACTGCACTAAGTCAGAATAATACACTAGTAATTGCTGGAATTAATGGAATGGTATCAAACACGTCAAACACACATCAAACAGACATTGTTATGAGCCATCCTCCCCTCACCTTCCTCTTGTGGAAAGTATGTAAAAATTAGAATTGACCATTATATTTTCAAATAACTGCAGTTTTTCTGGACCGCATGTTGATATTGACAAACAAAACGGTCCCCCAAAAATCTGTGTGGCCCTCCATAGAATTAAGGTTTTCCCACTCCTGCTGTAGCTAGTTAAGTGTATATAACTTAATGAAATAATGATGCCATGTGGGCTGCATTTAGTCTGTTCAGGTCCTAACAAAGGTACATGCCAACCGACCAACCAACCCCCTCGCTCCTTCCTTGTAAAAGATATCATTCCCAGGAAGGCACTTTCCATCTCCTGTTAATTAGGCCAAATGCATGTTTACATAACGAACTTCGAGGTCGCTGATGACAAATAGCATCTTGGGACCAGAGAGGACAAAGAGGTGCTAGGCATGGTGGAGGGAAGGAGGTGGGGAGGTCTGGGGGATATAGAGCGGTAGGGAGGTCTGGGGAAGGTAGGAGGGTAGGGAGGTGGGGAGGTCTGGGGGAGGTGGGAGGGTAGGGAGGTGGGGAGGTCTGGGGGAGGTAGGAAGGTAAGGAGTTGGGGATGTCTGGGGGAAGAATGAAGGTAGGGAGGTGGGGAGGTCTGGAGGAGGTAGGAAGGAAGGGAGGTGGGAAGGTCTGGGGGAGGTGTGAAGGTAGGGAGGTGGGGAGGTCTGGAGGAGGTAGGAAGGAAGGGAGGTGGAAGGTCTGGGGGAGGTGTGAAGGTAGGGAGGTGGGGAGGTCTGGGGGAGGTGTGAAGGTAGGGAGGTGGGAAGGTCTGGGGGAGGTGTGAAGGTAGGGAGGTGGGAAGGTCTGGAGGAGGTAGGAAGGAAGGGAGGTGGGAAGGTCTGGGGGAGGTGTGAAGGTAGGGAGGTGGGAAGGTCTGGGGGAGGTGTGAAGGTAGGGAGGTGGGGAGGTCTGGAGGAGGGAAGGTCTGGGGGAGAAGGGATGGGGAGGTCTGGGGGAGGTGGGGAGGTCTGGGGGAGAAGGGATGGGGAGGTGGGGAGGTCTGGGGGAAGGGGGGGTCTGGGGGAGGTGGGGAGGTGGGGAGGTCTGGGGGAGGTTGGAAGGTAGGGAGGTGGTGAGGACTGGAGTAGGTAGGAAGGTAGGGAGGTGGTGAGGACTGGAGGAGGTAGGAAGGTAGGGAGGGAGGTGGTGAGGACTGGAGGAGGTAGGAAGGTAGGGAGATGGGGAGGTCTGGGGGAGGTAGGAAGGTAGGGAGGTAGTGAGGACTGGAGGAGGTAGGAAGGTAAGGAGGTGGGGAGGTCTGGAGGAGGTGGGGAGGTCTGGGGGAAGGGAGGGTCTGGGGGAGGTGGGGAGGTCTGGGGGAAGGGGGGGTCTGGGGGAGGTAGGGAGGTCTGGGGGAGGTAGGAAGGTAGGGAGGTGGTGAGGACTGGAGGAGGTAGGAAGGTAGGGAGGTGGTGAGGACTGGAGGAGGTAGGAAGGTAGGGAGGTGGGGAGGTCTGGGGGAGGTAGGAAGGTAGGGATGTCTGGGGGAGGTGAGGAGGTCTGAGGGAGGTAGGGAGGTAGGGAGGTAGGGATGTCTGGGGGAGGTAGGGAGGTGGGGAGGTCTGAGGGAGGTAGGGAGGTGGTGGAGTCTGGGAGAGGGAGATGGGGAGAGAGGGAGGTAGAACAGGTACGGGTGAGGAGGAGTAGGACTCTGGGAGCAGGTACAGGTGAGGAGGACTCTGTCCCAAATAGAACCCTGTTCCCTATATAGTGCACTACTTTGATCAAAGCCCTGTGGGCCCAGGTCAGAACACGACCGAGATCATGGGGAGGGGGAAGGTAGAGTTAGAGAGAGGAGGTCTCTAAGATGTCGGATACTGCTCTTCTATTACTCCAGCCCAGAGGCTGAAAACAAATACATCAGGAAAGGGCCAGGTGGTGCAGGTTACAGCAGGTCTCCAGAGTTCTGGGTTGGTCTGATGTCCTAATGGCCTTCTACAGTGTATAATCCCCACAGGTCCTATAATACTACACTAACATCACTAGCTAGAACCACAGCAACCAATGACTCCACCTGGGTGCAACAAACCACTCCTATGGCAGCATGCATGCACAAACATAAAAACACACACCCATACATGCACGCACAGACGCACGTCACACACTCACATTCACACACACACACAAATAAAATGTTATTTGTCACATACACCGAATACAACAAGTGTAGACCATAGTGTGAATTGCTTGCTGGAGCCCATCCCAGTGATGCAAAGTTTCAAATAATCACACATATATAAATAAAATAGGAACACAAGAGGAATAAAATAAAGTATACAAGAATGGAGCTGTATACAGAGAGTACCAGTACAAGATCAGTGTGGAGCTATATACAGAGAGTACCAGTACAATATCAATGTGGAGCTATATACAGGGAGTACCAGTACCAGATCAATGTGGAGCTATATACAGAGAGTACCAGTACCAGATCAATGTGGAGCTCTATACATGGAGTACCAGTACCAGATCAATGTTGAGCTATATACAGGGAGTACCAGTACCAGATCAATGTGGAGCTATATACAGAGAGTACCAGTACCAGATCAATGTGGAGCTATATACAGGGAGTACCAGTACCAGATCAATGTGGAGCTATATACAGAGAGTACCAGTACCAGATCAATGTGGAGCTATATACAGGGAGCACCAGTACCAGATCAATGTGGAACTATACAGGGAGTACCAGTACTAGATCAATGTGGATCTGTATTCAGAGAGTACAAGTACTTGATCAATGTGGAGCTACATACAGGGATTACCAGTACCAGATCAATGTGGAGCTATATATAGGTAGTACCAGTACCAGATCAATGGGGAACTATATACAGGGAATACCAGTACAGGAACACAAGAGGAATAAAATAAAAAAGAACAAGAATGGAGAGGTATTCAGAGAGTACCAGTACCAGATCAATGTGGAGCTATATACAGGTAGTACCAGATCAATGTGGAACTATATACAGGGAGTACCAGTAATAGATCAATGTGGAGCTATTTACAGGGAGTAGCTGTTCCCAAATCAATGTGGAGCTATATACAGGGAGCACCAGTACCAGATCAATGTGGATCTACAGTACACAGGGAGTACCAGCACCAGACCACTTTGGAACTTTACAGAGAGTAACAGTAGAAGATCAAATTGGAACTATACAGGGAGCACCAGTTCCAGATCAGTGTGGAGCTGTGCACAGGCAGTACCAGTAGCAGATCAATGTGGAGCTGAAAACAGGGAGTACTAGTACCAGATCAATGTGGAGCTATATACAGGGAGTACCAGTACCAGATCAATGTGGAGCTATATACAGGGAGTACCAGTACCAGATCAATGTGGAGCTATATACAAGGAGTACCAGTACCAGATCAATGTGGAGCTATATACAGGGAGTACTAGTACCAGATCAATGTGGAACTATATACAGGGAGTACTAGTACCAGATCAATGTGGAGCTATATACAGGGAGTACTCAGTACCAGATCAATGTGGAGCTATATACAGGGAGTACTAGTACCAGATCAATGTGGAGCTATATACAGGGAGTACTAGTACCAGATCAATGTGGAGCTATATACAGGGAGTACTAGTACCAGATCAATGTGGAACTACACAGGGAGTACCAGAACCAGATCAAAGTGGAACTATAAATGGAGTACCAGATCAATGTGGAGATTTATTCAGGTAGTACCAGTACCAGATCAGTGTGGAGCTGTATACAGGGATTACCAGTACCAGATCAATGTGAAACGTAACATTGAGTACCAGTACCAGATCAATGTTGAACTACAGTACACAGTGAATGCCAGTAGCAGATCAATGTTTAGCTATATTCAGGGAGAACCAGTACCAGATTAATGTGGAACTATACAGGGAGTACCAGTATCAGATCAATGTGGAGCTATATACAGGGAGTACCAGTACCAGATAAATGTGGAGCTATAAACAGGGAGTACCAGTACCAGATCAATATGGATCTATATACAGGGATTACCAGTTCCAGATCAATGTGAAAGTTAACATTGAGTACCAGTACTAGATCAATGTGGAGCTATATACAGGGAGTAACAGTACCATATCAATGTGGAACTATACAGGGAGTACCAGTACCAAATCAATGTGGAGCTATATACAGGGAGTACCAGTTACAGATCAATGTGGAGTTATATACAGGGAGTACCAGTACCAGAACAATCTGGAGCTATATACAGGGAGTAAAGGTATCGTTTCAATGTGGAACTATACAGGGAATACCAGTACCAAATCAATGTGGAGCTATATACAGGGAGTACCAGTTACAGATCAATGTGGAGTTATATACAGGGAGTACCAGTACCAGAACAATCTGGAGCTATATACAGGGAGTACCAGTTACAGATCAATGTGGAGTTATATACAGGGAGTACCAGTACCAGAACAATCTGGAGCTATATACAGGGAGTAAAGGTATCGTTTCAATGTGGAACTATACAGGGAATACCAGTACCAAATCAATGTGGAGTTATATACAGGGAGTACCAGTTACAGATCAATGTCTAGAAATATACAGGGAGTACCAGTACCAGATCAATGTGGAGCTATGTACAGGGAGTAGTAGTACCAGGTCAATGTGGAGCTATATACAGGTAGTAAAGGTACTAGATCAACGAGGAGCTACAAGAAGGGAGTACCAGTACCAGATCAATGTGGTGCTAAATACAGGTAGTAAAGGTACTAGATCAACGAGGAGCTACAAGAAGGGAGTACCAGTACCAAATCAATGTGGTGCTAAATACAGGTAGTAAAGGTACTAGATCAACGAGGAGCTACAAGAAGGGAGTACCAGTACCAGATCAATGTGGAGTAATATACAGGGAGTAGAAGTACCAGATCAATGTGGAGCTATATACAGGGAGTGACAGTCCCAGATCAATGTGGAACTAAACAGGGAGTGCCAGAACTAGATCAAATTTGGAGCTATATAGATGCAGTACCTGTACCAGATCATTGAGGAATTATACAGGGAGTACCAGTACCGGATCAATGTGGAGCTATATACAGGGATTACCAGTACCCTATCAATGTGAAACTAAACGTTGAGTGCCAGTACCAGATCATTGTGGAACTTTACAGAGAGTAACAGTACCAGATCAATTTGGAACTATACAGGGAGTACCAGTACCAGATCAATGTGGAGCTATATACAGGGAGTACCAGATCCAGATCAACGTGGAACAATACAGGGAGAACCAGTACCAGATGAATGTGGAGCTGTATACAGGGAGAACCGGAACCAGATCAATGTGGAGCTATATACAGGGAGCACCAGTACCAGATCAATGTGGAACTATACTTGGAGTACCAATACCAGATCAATGTGGAACTATACTTTGAGTACCAGTACTAGATCAATGTGGAGCTTTATACAGGTAGTACCTGTACTAGATAAATGTGTAGCTATAAACAGGGGGTACCAGAATCAGATCAATGTGGAGCTATATACATGGACTACCAGATCAATGTGGAGCTATATACTGGAAGAACCAGTACCATATCAATGTGGAACTGTATACAGAATGTACCAGTACCAGATCAATGTGGAACAATACAAACAGTACCAGTACTAGATCAATGTGGAGCTATGTACAGGGAGTACCAGTACCAGATCAATGTGGAGCTATGTACAGACAGTACCAGTACTAGATCAATGTTGAGCTACATACAAGGAGAACCAGTACCAGATCAATGTGGAGCTTTATACAGGTAGTACATGTACTAGATAAATGTGGAGCTATATACATTAAGCAACAGTACCAGATCAATTTGGAGATAAATACTGGGAGTACCAGTACAAGATCAATGTGGAACTACACAGGGAGTACCAGTACCAGACCAATGTGGAACTACAGTACACATGGAGTACCAGTACCAGACCAATGTGGAACTACAGTACACATGGAGTACCAGTACCAGACCAATGTGGATCTTTACAGGGAGTAACAGTACCAGATCAATGTGGAACTATACTGGGAGTACCAGTACCAGATAAATGTGGAGCTATATACAGGGAGTACCAGTACCATATCAATGTGCAGATGTACAAGGTATTTATGTAGATATGTACACGAAGACAGGATAAAGTTACTAGGCATCGTGATAGATAATAATATGTTATTTGAGGTAAATATTTACATGAAGGTATGGTAAAGTGACTAGGCTTCAGGGTAGATAACAATAAGGTATTTGAGGTAGATATATACATGATGGCAGGGTAAAGTGACTAATCATCAGGATAGATCATGATAAGGTATTTGAGGTAGATATGTACTTAAAGGCATGGTAAAGTGACTAGGCTTCAGGGTAGATAACAATAAGGTATTTGAGGTAGATATGTACATGATGGCAGGGTAAAGTGACTTGGTATCAGGATAGATAATAATAAGGTTTTTGAGTTAGATATGTACTTGAAGGCAGGGTAAAGTGACTAGGCATCAGGATAGATATTAATAAGGTATTTGAGGTAGATACGTACATGAAGGCAGGGTAAAATGACTAGGCATCAGGATAGATAATAATAAGGTATTTGAGGTAGATATGTACATGAAGGCAGGGTAAAGTGACTAGGCATCAGGATAGATATTAATAAGGTATTTGAGGTAGATATGTACATGAAGGCAGGGTAAAGTGACTAGGCATCAGGATAGATATTAATAAGGTATTTGAGGTAGATATGTACATGAAGGCAGGGTAAAGTGACTTGGCTTCAGGGTAGATAGTAATAAGAGTAAAATAAAGATCAGAGGAGCAGCAGCAATTTATCAGTGTAAAAGTGTGTGTGTGTGAATGTGTGTGTGTGTGTAATGTGTACATTTGTGTGTTTGTGTTGTGTCGATATGCGTGTGTGTATATGTTGTGTATTTGATTGTGTGTCGGTTTTGTGTGGGTGTGTCAATGTAGTGTTTGTGAGTGAGTGTGTGTGTACACATTCTAGTGTGTGTGTGTGAGCTCAGTGCAAGACAGAGCCATGCAGATAGTTCAGGCACCATTCATTGACTGTGTAGCAGTCTAGCTATTTAGCAGTCTTATGGCTTGGGGGTAGATGCTGTCTGGGATCCTGTTGGTCCGATAGCCGATGCTCCTGTACCATTTGCCGGATGGTAGCAGAGTTAACAGTCTATGTCCTAGATGGCAGGGAGCTCGGCCCACATGATGTACTGGGCCACCCTCCGTGTGCGCGGTCAAGGGTGGTGCATTTGCCATACCAGGCATTGATGCAGCCAGTCAAGATGCTCTCGATGGTGCAGCTGTAGATCTTTTTGAGGATCCGTAGGCCCATGCGAAATCTTTTCAGCCTCCTAAGAGGGAAGAGACACTGCCGTGCCCTCTTCCTTACTGCGCACGCACACACGCACACACACACACACACACACACACACACACACACACACACACACACACACACACACACACACACACACACACACACACACACACACACACACACAAGGGAAGCTGGTGCTTTACACCTCTTAACTTGCCCTAAGCTTCCTTCATGTGTTATTGTACAGTATCTTCATAGTCTTCATCCTTTCTTTGTTTCTTTATTCTGCATTTGTTCATTGTTCTCTGACACTTCTTTACATGGTGTGGCTTTTTATGGAAGATTGTATTGCTTAATAAACATTAATATCAAATTAGGAACACTGGCATAGAGCATTATGAAACAGCATGATAAACCAATCAACCTTTCTATTTCATTCTGAACATTGTACATTCCCTTCACTGTCTATGCTGTGGAATGAGGTCCTCTTGAAGACGTTCTATATGGGAGATATAATGAAAGTACCATGGAGTGCAGGCGTAAAATTCAAATTATTCAAGAAAATGGGGGTGAAGATAAATGTGTATTAATTAGCCAGTGCAGAGTAAATGAGGTTGGTGCCTTCGGTCTCCTATTAAAGTCTCTCTATAAGGAATATCCTATATACATGGGTGGGAACGAGCTAAGCCCTGGCTCGGCCTCACACGTACTGTATACTAGTATTGCATTTACTTTTTAGATTTTGGTCATTTAATGGAACCTCTAACAGTATCCAGACCAACTTACTGTCAGTGCAGCATATGTTGAGGCTTCCATCCATGGTCTTTTATGACATATGAATTCTATAAAATGAGAGACAAATGTGATGCTGAGTCTGGATGGGTAGAATTACATATTTTTACTCAGCCTGTACGTTGTGTCAATAACATTTTTATTAAAAGAATATGGTATATAGAATATAGAACACTGCATAATAGAATATGGTATATGGAATACGTAACACTGAAGAACAGAAGAGTATATGGAATACGGAACACTGCAGAATAGAATATGGTTTAAGGAATATGGAGCGCTGAAGAACAGAACAGAATATGGTATATGGAATATGGAACACTGCAGAACAGAACAGAATAAGGTATATGGAATATGGAACACTGCAGAACAGAACAGAAAATGGTATATGGAATATGGAACACTGCAGAACAGAACAGAAAATGGTATATGGAATATGGAACGCTGCATAACAGAACAGAATTGGTTAGCTAGCTGTGTTTTAAATTTCATACCATATAGAAGGCCTCAGACCTCCTCTGTTTGGTCTGTAACGTGGTATTGAGTTGGCCTGGTTGGTCTGTAACGTGGTATTGAGTTGGCCTGGTTGGTCTGTAACGTGGTATTGAGTTGGCCTGGTTGGTCTGTAACGTGGTACTGAGTTGGCCTGGTTGGTCTGTAACGTGGTACTGAGTTGGCCTGGTTAGTCTGTAACGTGGTATTGAGTTGGCCTGGTTAGTCTGTAACGTGGTATTGAGTTGGCCTGGTTGGTCTGTAACGTGGTATTGAGTTGGCCTGGTTGGTCTGTAACGTGGTATTGAGTTGGCCTGGTTGGTCTGTAACGTGGTACTGAGTTGGCCTGGTTGGTCTGTAATGTGCACTGGTGTAAAGTACTTCAGTAAAAATATTTTAAAGTAGTACATAAGTCGTTTTTTTGGGGATCTGTACTTTACTTTACTATTTATATTTTTGACAACTTTTACTTTTACTTCACTAAATTCCTAAAAAAAATATTGTACTTTTTACTCCATACGTTTTCCCTGACAACCACAAGTACTTGTTGCATTTTGAATGCTTAGCAGGACAGGAAAATTGTCAAATTCACACACTTATCAAGAGAACATGTGGTCATCCCTACTGCCTCTGGCCTTGCGGACTCACTAAACACAAATGCGTCTTTTGTAAATAATGTCTAAGTGTTGGAGTGTGCCCTTGACTATTCATACATTTTAAAAACCAGAAAATGGTGTCGTCTGCTTTGCTTAATTTAAGGAATTTTAAATGATTTATACTATTTATACTATTAAGTATATTTTAGCAATTACATTTACTTTTGATACTTAAGGATATTTAAAACCAAATACTTTTACATCTTACTCAAGTAGTGTTTTACTGGCCGACTTTCAATTTTACTTGATTAACTTCTATTAAGGTATCTACACTTTTACTCAAGTATGAAAATTGGGTACTTTTTCCTCCACTGGTAACATGGTATTGAGTTGGCCTGGTTGATCCGTAATGTGGTATTGAGTTGGTTAGCTGTAACATTGTATTGAATTGGCCTGGTTGGTCTGTAACGTGGGCTGGGTAGATGGGTGGTGAGTTGGGTAGATGGGTGGTGGGTTGGATAGGTTGGGTGGTGGGTTGCGTTTCTGGGTGAAGGGTTGGGTAGTTTGCCAGCCAGACGTCCATCAAGGTAGCGCCCCAGTGGTTCAACATGGAACTATAATCCCTGGAAGTTCCCCTACGGCTTCCTCCCTCCCTTTCTCCCTCCCTCTGTTGTTACCCAGCCCTCCTCCCTCTGCGACGACAGTTTGGGCCTCGCTGCATGACCCGGGAGCCTGCGGAGAAGGGTCCAGGGAGGGGCTCAAAGCTTCGGGCCACAGGTGAAGTCTGGGCTCAATCTGCATCCACCCCCTCTCCCTCTCACCCTCTCATTCTCCCTCCCTCCATTCCTCCCTCTGTGCCCCCGCCATGCCCAGCAGGCCAATCAAGCCCTATCTCTACGCGGGGGGGTTGAGGAAGGGCAGAGTGGAGGACAGCTCCTGTGGACCTCCTGTCCCTCGTCAAGCCAGGATCTGTGTCACCTCCACATTTAATTACCCCTGTGTTCTTCATTAATTCATACTGCTTCTTCTTTATGCCCTGCAGGATGGAGAGAGGGATGAAGTGAGGGATGGAGAGAGAGAGGGAGGGATGGAGAGAATAGAGAGCAACAGAGAGGCAGGAGAGAGAGATCCCACTCCAATTAACAACAACAACAACAATAAAAGCAGCAACAACAACAACAGCAATAGCAGCAACAACAACAGCAATAACAGTAACAACAACAGCAATAACAGCAACAATAACAGCAGCAACAACAACATCAATAACTGCAACAAAAACAGCAATAACAGGAACAACAACAACGGCAATAACAGCAACAACAACAGCAATAACAGCAACAAAAATGACAGCAATAACAACAGCAACAACAACAACAGCAACAACAACAGCAACAACTACAACAGCAGCAGCAGCAACAACAACAACAGCCACAACAGCAACAACAGCCACAACAGCAACAACAACAGCAACAACTACAACAGCAACAACAGCCACAACAGCAACAACAACAACAACAGCAATAACAGCAACAACATCCACAACAACATCCACAACAACAACAGCAACAACAACAGCAACAACTACAACAGCAGCAGCAGCAACAACAACAGCCACAACAGCAACAACAGCCACAACAGCAACAGCAATAACAGCAACAACAGCAACAACATCCACAACAACAACAACAACAACAATAACAACAGCAACAAGAGCAACAACAACAGCAGCAGCAGCAGCACCAAAACAACAACAGCCACAGCAGCAGCAGCAACAACAGCAACAACAACAACAGCCACAACAACAACAACAACAGCAACAACAACAACAAAAGCCCTAACAGCTATGCTGGAAATGGCTGCTTAGTGACCAGAGTGTCCTTTGGGGCCCCAGACTTGAGTCTCAAGGCCAGTGCAGTCCTCTGAGTGTTTACACACGCCAACATATTGCCAGCCAGCGGTGCTCCAAGCCTCCAGGGCCTTTGGGTGAATATTCAGGCCCAGCCAGGCCTCCTATCCCTGGGTGCAGCGGGCAGACAGGTTCCCCCTGGTCCAGCCGTATGGCCGGAGCACACCTCAGGGCCTCTCTGGTCCACAGGACAGATTGATTTGGGCCACAGAGGTGCGTCTCTCGGATGAAAGTGACCATAATGACATTAGAGACAGAGGGTAGCTACTCAGGTGCTACAGTCACAGGAGACTGGTGCTACGTCTCAAATACCACCCTATTCCCTAATAGTGCCCTAGTTTTGACCAGGGCCCATATTAGATAGGACATAGGGTTCCATTTGGGACGAACAGTGGGATTGACCCAAGCTTCGTACAGAGGGATGTCTGTCTTTGAATATCTATGCAATGGTTTGGGTTTTCTATTAGTGTGATGTTAAAAAAACAGTGTATTATTTGATCTTGCAGTTATTTGTTTAGACAGATACTGCCGACTAGACTTTGTCTGTCCTAAAAAGCATGGCGTGTGGAGGTTTGACTGTGTAGAAGTTTGACTGTGTGGAGGTTGCAGCTGTATGCTGATGTTCTGCAGGTGTGGCCTAGCACTCTTTGAGCCTCTTTGTTCCCCATCTGATCCAAAATGGCTGAACAGAGACCAAAGTTCAACACCCCAACAATCCAGTAACCCAATGGTTGTTCCCCATCTTATCCAAAATGCCTGAACAGAGCCCAACAGCAACAGCCCAGTGACCCAGCAGTCTAGAGCCAAGTGAAGCCCAGTGGCTGCCTCGTCCCAGAGAGCAGAAAGTTAATACTATGGCAGATGTGCCTCCTTCATGCTGCCTCCCGGCCATGCCGCTATGCAACACAACACAACCCCCCCCCCCCTTCTCCTCTGCTATACACAGTGTGCACACCTGCCCACTCTCACCTCTTTCTTTCTCTCACTTGATCAGCATCCCTCTCTCTCTCTCTCTCTCTCTCTCTCTCTCACTCTCTCGATTGTGCAGTCTCTCAGTTCCTCTTTATCCTTTTCTCTCTTCTTTTCTTTTTCTTCTCTGTCTCTCTCTCTCTCTCTCTCTCTCTCTCTCTCTATCTCTCTCATTCCTCACCCTCCATCCCTCTCTCCCCTCCTCTCTAGCCTCCCTTTGGCTCCCCAGGACACTGATGTGTGATGAAAGGTCCCTGGAGTTCACCTGTGGTGAGCTGCGTAACCATGAACATCTCTCCCTCCTTTCCCTCCCTCCTTCCCGTCCTTCCTCACACTTTCCTTCACTCTTCATTATGGTGAACATCTCTCCCCCTCTTCACCTTACTTCCACTCCCCTCTCCTCCCTCCTCTCCTCTTCCTCTCCATCGCTCTGCATAACATTGCACATTTCTCCCCTTCTCCTCCTTCCCCTTCCTCTCCTTCTTCCTCTGCTCATCCCTCACCCTCTCCCTCACTCAGCCGTTGTCACATGATTTGGTGAGATTGACAGCCCCCGCAAAGAGTGAATGGTGGAACAGATGGAATATGAATGGTTCAGTCGTGTATGAAAAAGGTGTCTGGGCTAGAAACTGCTGTAGGGGGAACTTCAATTGCAAGTTAAGTATGGCTAAATCCCTTTGTTTCTCCACCCACTCACTCTCATTGCACACAACTTACCAGTGACTGAAAATAATAAGAGATGCAGTTTTTAAAGAGGTGAATTTTCCATGATGGTTGGTTCTGATTGTGCCTTTCCATATACTGAATGTTTTATTTTTCCAGTGATAGTGGGTGGTATACAAATATTTCAATAGGATTAGTTACACTTAGGTTATCGTGGCCTAAACATATTGGATAGTTGTTGAGATGACGTGAGCTGGCAACCGGAGGGTTGCTGTTATCAACTCCTGGATGCCATTGCCTGTCGATGTGCCCTTGAGCAAGACACTTAACCCCCAACAAAAACTGTATAAATCAAATCAAATGTGGAGGTTGTACTGTACGTGGGTTGGGATAAAGCGGAAGTCATATTTGGTTGGACCTTGTTGTGTACTACTGACGAATAAATCTACATCTTACTTTAAATAATGCTTTTACAGCTGAACCTAATGTTCTCATGCCACTATCCTTCACACAAAAAGCCTTCTCAGAACCCAGTGATTACTCTGTTCCCAGTCAGCATGGCCATCACCCTGAGCCATACCACATAGAGTACAGTAAGCAAATACCAACACAACACCACGCCCCTAAGTACACTGGGATGTTTTGGTACATTCATATTGTAATTCATATTGCAATCCATAATTAATGTTTGCTAAAAGTTAACTTTAGCGACACATTACTTATTACCAGGCCAATGAGGTCATTATGTGTATTCAGACATGAGTTTAACACTGGAACTGACAATGATGTCAAACCCACAGAAATACAAAAAGCTATCCGTCCACATTTAATCCTACCCACTAAAGGGCTTGAATCCACAAGGATCCAAATGGCACACTATTCCCTATATAGTGCAATAGTTTTGACCAGAGCCTTATTGTACCTGGTCAAAAGTAGTGCACTTTTAAGGGAACGGTGTCATTTGGGACACACTGATAGTTCTTGAAACTGGCTCTTTCCCAAGGACATGCTTTCTACTGTAAAGCATCTATCTAAACAAGTGGAGAGCAGTAGGTGGGTACGAGAGGAGGCTCTGTGTGCATCCCAAATTGCATCCAATTCTCTATATGGTGCATTTCTTTAGACCAGAGACCTTCAGGGGATACATGGGCCCTGGTCAAAAGTAGTGCACTATAAAGGCAATAGGGCACAATTTAAGATGGAGCCTCTGACTCTCTCATACAGTCGTCTGGCTGTCACAGAGGGCCTGTTTTTGAATTCCTGATCAAAAGTTGAAGCGGGGAGACCACCACAGAACCATCAGCTACATCCCAACATCTGCTGTCATAGCTCACTGAATTATTTATATGTTGATGCCACTGACTGTGTGTGTGTGTGTGTTTATTTGCATGTTTCTTTTCTTTCTTCCCTAGCTCATACATGTTTGTGATGCCTTGGAAAATAAAATTCTACAATCAACAACAACATGATCTGCCGTTTTGAAGAAGAGTGATCAGCAGGGTGTAAATTGAAATAAGAGCTACACTCTTAGAAAAAACGGTTCCAAAAGGGTTCTTCGGCTGTCCCCATAGGATAACCATTTTTGGTTCCAGGTAGAACCCTTATGGGTTCCATGTAGAACCCTCTGTGGAAAGCGTTTTACTTGGAACCCAAAAGGTTCTACCTAGAACCAAAAAAGGTTCTTCAAAGTGTTCTCCATGGGGACAGCCGAAGAACCCTTTTTAGGTTCTAGATGTATGTACACATTCATGGTTTACTGCTAGGGATTTAAAGTATTGGAAAAATACTTTCCATCTCTCTCTCTCTCTTGTTTCCGATAGCTATGATTTTTCTCATTAGAGTGATTTAGAGAAGAGGAAAATGACATTACGATAATTTCCCTCAACACTGTCAGTGCCTCTATCCAGCAGAGTGATTATTTCAGTGCTATTTTTAATGGCTGTTTAGAAACACTATTCATTTCTAACTGTACTTAGCACAGCAGGGAGAACCATTAGGGCACAGTATTGGTATACTTACGCATCCTGAAATGAGATCATAAAACGAAATCGAGTTAGCAGGCGAAAATGTTTCTTTCATCGCCCTGAAAATGTCTGCAGTGTGTAAAGTCAAGCTAAAATATTGAGGCATGCTGCGAACCAAGCTCTTGTTCTAACAGGGCAGTAGTTTTATATCAAACATGTATCACTTGACAATTTTTGGTATTTTTATATTTTAGTCTGTTTTAGAAGACGCTCTGTTCTAGAGCGACATACAGGAGCAATTAGGGTTAACTTGTTATGGATAGGGGGCAGTATTTTCACGGCCGGATAAAAAACGTACCCGATTTAATCTGATTATTACTCCTGCCCAGAAACTAGAATATGCATATAATTATTAGCTTTGGATAGAAAACACTCCAAAGTTTCTAAAACTGTTTGAATGGTGTCTGTGAGTATAACAGAACTCATATGGCAGGCCAAAACCTGAGAAGATTCCATGCAGGAAGTGCCCTGTCTGACAATTTGTTGTCCTTCTGTTGCATCTCTATCAAAATTACAACATCTGTGCTGTAACGTGACACTTTCTAAGGCTTCCATTGGCTCTCTAAAGCCGCCAGAAAGTGGAATGGGGTGTCTGCTGTCTCTGGGCAAAGTTTAGGAGCAGAGTTTGTAACTGTTAGCCTGGGGACAGTGAGACTGGAGATGCGCTTTCAAGAGACTTCTCCATTTTTTTTCTTTCAGTCTTTGAATGAATACAATGTTGCCCGGTTGGAATATTATCGCTATTTTACGAGAAAAATAGCATAAAAATTTATTTTAAACAGCGTTTGACATGCTTCTAAGTACAGTAATGGAATATTTTTACATTTTTTGTCTTGAAATACGCTCGCGCGTTACCCTTCGGATAGTGACAAAACGGAGGTATTTGGATATAACTATGGATTATTTGGAACCAAAACAACATTTGTTGTTGAAGTAGAAGTCCTGGGAGTGCATTCTGACGAAGAACAGCAAAGGTAATTCAATTTTTCTAATAGTAATTCTGAGTTTAGGTGACCCCGAAGTTGGCGGATGTCAAAATAGCTAGCCGTTATGGCCGAGCTATGTACTCAGAATATTGCAAAATGTGCTTTCGCCAAAAAGCTATTTGAAAATCGGACATAGCGACTGCATAAAGGAGTTCTGTATCTATAATTCTTAAAATAATTGTTATGTACTATATTTTGTCAACGTTTATCATGAGTAATTTAGTAAATTCACTGGAAGTTTTCGGTGGGTATGCTAGTTCTGAACATCACATGCTAATGTAAAAAGCTGTTTTTTGATATAAATATGAACTTGATTGAACAAAACATGCATGTATTGTATAACATAATGTCCTAGGAGTGTCATCTGATGAAGATCATCAAAGGTTAGTGCTGCATTTAGCTGTGGTTTGGGTTTATGTGACATATATGCTTGCTTGGAAAATGGCTGTGTGATTATTTTTGTCTATGTACTCTCCTAACATAATCTAATGTTTTGCTTTCGCTGTAAAGTCTTTTGGAAATTGGACAACATGGTTCGATTCAGGCGAAGTGTATCTATAAAATGGTGTAAAATAGTCCTATGTTTGAGAACTTTGAATTATGACATTTTGTGGTTTTAAATTTGGCGCTCTGATTTTTCACTGGCTGTTGAATAGTGTGGGACGATTTCTCCCCTAGAGATGTTAAAGCCTCTCTTGAAAAATCCAAACCTGGAGACTGAAAATATAAATGATTGTATCCATTTTTGAAGAAGGCTGTAAGGTAATAAAATGTGGAAAAAGTCAAGGGGTCTGAATACGTTCTGAGTGCACTGCACTGGTCCCGTGTGGCTCAGTTGGTAGAGCATGGAGTTTGTAACACCAGGGTTGTGGGTTCGATTCCCACGGGGGACCAGTACGGACAAAAGAATGTATGAAATTTATGCATTCACTACTGTAAGTCGCTCTGGATAAGAGCATCTGCTAAATTACTAAAATGTAAAATGTAAATAAAAAACTATCGGCCTATATCGAATCTCCCATTCCTCTCAAAACATTTTTGAAAAAGCTGTTTTGCATCACCTCACTGCATTCCTGAAGACAAACAATGTATACAAAATGCTTCAGTCTGGTTTTAGACCCAATCACATGTGAAGGTGGTAAATTACCTTTTAATGGCTTCAGACCGAGGCTCTGCATCTGTCCTCATGCTCCTAGACCTTAGTGCTGCTTTTGATACCATCGATCACCGCATTCTTTTGGAGAGATTGGAAACCCAAATTGGTCTACACGGACAAGTTCTGGCCTGGTTTAGATCTTATCTATCGGAAATACATCAATTTGTCTCGGTGGATAGTTTGTCCTCTGACAAATCAACTGTACATTTTGGTGTTCCTCAAGGTTCCGTTTTAGGACCACTATTGTTTTCACTATATATTTTACCTCTTACTGATGTCATTCGGAAACATAATGTTAACTTTCACAGCTATGCGGATTACACACAGCTGTACATTCGATGAAACATGGTGAAGCCCCAAAATTGCCCTCCCTGGAAGCCTGTCTTTCAGACATTAGGAAGTGGATCGCTGCAAATGTTCTACTTTTCAACACGGACAAAACAAAGATGATTGTTCTAGGTCCCAAGAAACAAAGAGATCTTCTGTTGAATCTGACAATTAATCTTGATGGTTGTACAGTCGTCACAAATAAACCTGTGAAGGCCCTCGGCGTTACTCTGGACCCTGATCTCTCTTTTGACGAACATATCAAGACTGTTTCAAGGACAGCTTTTTTCCGTCTACGTAACATTGCAAAAATCAGAGACTTTCTGTCGAAAAATGATGCCGAAAAATGTATCCATGCTTTTGTCACTTCTAGGTTAGACTACTGCAATGCTCTACTTTCCGGCTACCCGGATAAAGCACTAAATAAACTTCAGTTAGTGCTAAACACGGCTGCTAGAATCTTGACTAGAACCCCAAAATTTGATCATATTACTCCAGTGCTAGCCTCTCTACATTGGCTTCCTGTTAAGGGAAGGGTTGATTTCAAGGTTTTACTGCTGACCTACAAAGCATTACATGGGCTTGCTCCTACGTATCTTTCCGATTTGGTCCTGCCATACTTACCTACACGTATGCTATGGTCACAAGACGCAGGCCTCCTAATTGTCCATAGAATTTATAAGCAAACTGCTGGAGGTAGGACTTTCTCCTATAGAGCTCCATTTTTATGGAATAGTCTGGCTACCCATGTGAGAGACGCAGACTTGGTCTCAACCTTTAAGTCTTTATTAAACACTCATATCTTCAGTAGGTCCTATGATTGAGTGTAGTCTGGCCCAGGAGTGTGAAGGTGAACGGAAAGGCACTGGAGCAACGAACCGCCCTTGCTGTCTCTGTCTGGCCGATTCCCCTTTCTCCACTGGGATTCTCTGCCTCTAACCCTATTACAGGGGCTGAATCACTGGCTTACTGGTGCTCTTCCATGCCGCCCCTAGGAGGGGTGAGTCACTTGAGTGGGTTGATTCACTGACGTGATATTCCTGTCCGGGTTGGTGCACTGGATGAGATCTTTGTGTGCTATACTCGGCCTTGTCTCAGGATGGTAAGTTGGTGTTTGAAGATATCCCTCTAGTGGTGTGGGGGCTGTGCTTTGGCAAAGTGGGTGTTGTTATATCCTGCCTGTTTGGCCCTGTCCGGGGGTAACGTCAGCTGGGGCCACAGTGTCTCCCCTGACCCTTCCTGTCTCAGCCTCCAGTATTTATGCTGCAGTAGTTTATTTGTCGGGGGGCTACATGGAGTGGGCCACAGGACCTTCCACACAGCGGATGCCACATGGGAGCGTGCCACAGGACCTTCCCCACAGCGGATGCCACATGGAGCGGGCCACAGGACCTTCCACACAGCTGATGCCACATGGGAGCGGGCCACAGGACCTTCTCTAATGAGAGCTCAGTTAAAACCTTTGCTTGTTAGTAACCCCCTCCACACTGTTAGTAACCCACTCTACTCTCAACCATCACGCACATCATCTCTGAAGTGTTAACAAACTTCCTCTCCTCTCCCCCCATTCTAATGTTTTCCTCTTCTCCTGCTCTCCCTAGGGGACTGGATGGGGTGTCAACCACACTTTCTGATAACAGACGCCCAAGCATTTAATGTGATTGATAGGACCCTCTTCTCTTCGCACCGTGCCCAATTTATCTTGTGTAGGCAGAGTTGGGTGGTAGAGCCGATCTGTGTGTGTGGGGGGTAGTCGTGGTGGTGAGAGGGTGGTGGTGGTGGGGGGGGGGGGTTGTCCCTTGGCATCTATTTGCTTTTAACCGCTAAGTCATTACGACCTAATACATGTAGATTGTGTTCGTAGGGAATGATGCGCGGTGAAATGAGGGAAAATTAGTGAAGTGTTATGGAGGAAAGCAGATGTTGGGCTGGAGTTATTACCAACAGAGATGATTAGTAGGGAGAACACTCACTCTGTGATGGAAGGCTTTCAGGCTCCCAGAGACGAGGACGAGACTGGGGAGAAAGGTATTTCATTTGGAGTTCATTTGCATATTTTATGAGGAGACATCAAGCGTGCGCCCGCTGCCTGGGCATGAGTGTGAGTTTGATGGATATGACTGCGGAGGTGTGGGGGGATTGAGAGAGAGAACAGAGGGCATGTGTCACAATGCTCCCTGTGTTTTACTAGTCAGAAGATAGGGGAGTGTCATTGATCACAAAGTGTGTTTTTCACAAATGCTAACCTCTTAAAAAACTCACTTTATAGCTTATCTCTACATTAATCAGCTATTTACACTCTTAAAACTAAGTTTACGTATAGGCCTATCTATGTATTGTATATTAAAATGTGTTTTCCATGCCAACTCATTGCGCTATTGTAGTTAAAGTGTTTAACCAAGCATCAGTGTCTTGAAAACAGGTCTTCAATCAAAGATTTGTTAGGAAATCAGGAAGCTCTGAGATGGGCAGGAAGCCAGATCCTTAATTAGCTATAGGACAAAGACAAACAAACAAAGTTCCCTTATCTGTGGTTGGCTAAGGCCCCAGGAGAGTTGGAGTCTACACATGAAGCCTGATAATGTTACGGCTCCCCAAGCCCAACGATACTCCCCTCCTCTTCTCTCCTCTCCTCCTCTTTCAATTACAAAATGTATCCAATGGTACAAAGAGAGGGACATTTCTGCATCTCCTAACAACTTCCTGTAATTGCAATTTATTGAGAGGGAAACTGAAGATAATGATTTTGAAATTATAAGCGATTATGGTGCAGAGAGAGTAAAGGGGGGTAAGGGGTGTGGCTTCATAAAATACAGCTGACAAGCTCGGTAAAATTTGCCCAGAACCATTACAAAAATAACTTAATTGCCAGCCATTTTGTCAGGTCAATTGACTCTAATTGAAATAACTAAAAAGCATATTATGCCGGGAGAGGCAGGCGCAGAGAACGAGGTTCAGGAAACAGACGATGATTCGACCAACCAACGCATGCATGTGGCAATGAGGATGTTTTATTTTTATCCCAACATGTAATCTGTTGTACACTTCCCCTTTTCCTAATAGTAGTAGTAGTAGCAGTAGCAGTAGTAGTAGTAGTAGTAGTAGTAATGGCAGCAGTAGTAGTAGTAGTAGTAGTAGTAGTAGTAGTAGTAGTAGTAGTGGTAGTAGTGGTAATAGTAGTAGTAGTAGCGGTAGTGGTAGTAGTAGTAGTAGTAGTAGTAATGGCAGCAGTAGTAGTAGTAGTAGCAGTAGCAGTAGTAGTAGTAGTAGCAGTAGCAGCAGTAGTAGTAGCAGTAGCAGCAGTAGTAGTAGTAGTAGCAGTAGTAGTAGTAATAGTGGCAGCAGCAGTAGTAGTGGTAGTAGTGGTAATAGTAGTAGTAGTAGTAGCAGTAGTGGTAGTAGTAGAAGTAGTAGTAGCAGCAGTAGTTGTAGTAGCAGTAGCAGTAGTAGTAATAGTACCGGACAGCAGGTAACCTAGTGGTTAAGAGCATTCGGCTAGTAACCGAAAGGTTGCTGGTTCGTCTCCCCAAGCAGACAGGTTGAAAAGTCTGTCGATGTTCGCTTGAGCAAGGCACTTGCTCTGGATAAGATTGTCTGCTAAATGACTAAAATGTTGCAGTAGTCAAGGTGTTTATTAGGTATGTTTACAAGGTATTTATTATTACGTAGAAATTTTACATGTTGAGTATCTTCAGACTGGTATGTACATTATCTTTCTTTTTTGTTCTGCCTACATTTAAAACGTTCTCTCTCTGTGTACTGT
Source organism: Salmo salar (assembly GCF_965601325.2). Taxonomy (NCBI): domain Eukaryota; kingdom Metazoa; phylum Chordata; class Actinopteri; order Salmoniformes; family Salmonidae; genus Salmo; species Salmo salar. The sequence continues at coordinate 35,808,622 of NC_138299.1, forward strand.
GTGTGTGTGTGTGTGTGTGTGTGTGTGTGTGTGTGTGTGTGTGTGTGTGTGTGTGTGTGTGTGTGTGTGTGTGTGGGTGAGTCGATGTGTGTCAGTGTGTGCATTCAGATGGTCTGTTATCACCAACGCTACCACATTACCTACCGCAGGGTATAAGCTGCAGGCTACAGGCGACAGAGGCAGGATTGAGAACATGGCTCTCTCTGACTCCAATGGCCTGATAAAGAGACCGAGATGCAGCAACATAATGAATACGCATCTCATGATCTCCTGATAATATGTGATTAATAGCAATGCTGATTATCCAATCAGAGCTCTCGCAGGGATAATCAGTTAATTGATCATAGCGATGCGGAAGGCTGAGGCTTGTGTGTGAGAGTGTGTGTGTCACTGTAAAGAGTTCTGTTTCCTTCCTTCCTTCCTTCCTTCCTTCCTTCCTTCCTTCCTTCCTTCCTTCCTTCCTTCCTTCCTTCCTTCCTTCCTTCCTTCCTTCCTTCCTTCCTTCCTTCCTTCCTTCCTTCCTTCCTTCCTTCCTTCCTTCCTTCCTTCCTTGCTTTCCCTCTCTCTCTCTCTCTCGCTCTGTTTTTCTCTCTCCCTCTCTCTCTCTCTCTCTCTCGCTCTCTCTCTCTATCTCTCTCTCTTTTTCATACCAGGGTTTACATCACAAGTAGGTGTCAGGAGTTTATCCTAAGCATATAACTGACCAGGAGAGAATTCCAGTTAAAGGCTTAAAACATAATATTGCACTTTCATAACAAACAAGATGACATGTTTACACTTAAGTGTCCTCTATGTTGGATGTTTGTGTGATCAGCTGTGTTTAGTAAACAAAACTAACAGACAGTAGTAAAAGTCAAACACGCTGTCTGTATAGGCTTATCTGCAGACAGTGATTAAGATGGTATTAATGGGGATCAGAGATCAGAGATTGTCACAGAGAAAGCCAGAGGATACGATGCAGGTTGAGATCCCCCATCGTATCTGTGCATCTCTACTCCCTCCCCTTATCCTTGTAGGATGACAAACTCCGGCGCTGGCTGGTGCTCCTATTGTGTGCTGAGGTATATTCCTGACTTTTTACATATGCTTGACTATTAAAGAGAAGAGAAAGGAAGCCAGCAAGGGAGCCAACCTATTATACTGGCTGGTACCTCTGGGAATCAACTAGCACCAAAGGACATAATGTTACAGGAATACAAAGAAGAGGGGATAAATAGAGGGGGAGGGACGGAAATGGGAAGGGAGAGAGAGGGAGAGGGAGAGGGAGAGAGATGGGGTGATGAGGGAGAGGGAAGAGGGAAAAGGAGAGGGAAAAGCAAAAGGAGAGAGGGAGGAGTCCGGGTGCTGTTCAAAGTCTCTGTCTCATACAGCTGCTGTAAGGGTCTCCTGGTCCAGGTGACTATGAAAGACCAGCTACAATGGGAACAAAATCTGTATATTATTATGTGGCTTGGTCTAGATCACTTGGTTGTTGTGGTTAAGAAATTGTAATAGGGGAAACCATGTTGGATGTGTGTGTGCGTTTGTGAGTGTGTGTGTGTGTGTGTGTGTGTGTGTGTGTGTGTGTGTGTGTGTGTGTGTGTGTGTGTGTGTGTGTGTGTGTGTGTGTGTGTGTGTGTGTGTGTATCAGAGGTGGTGTGTGTGTGTATCAGAGGCGGTGTGTGTGTGTGTGTACCAGAGGCGGTGTGTGTGTGTGTGTATCAGAGGCGGTGTGTGTGTGTGTGTATCAGAGGCGGTGTGTGTGTGTGTATCAGAGGCGGTGTGTATGTGTGTATCAGAGGTGGTGTGTGTGTGTGTGCATCAGAGGCGGTGTTTGTGTGTGTATCAGAGGGTGTGTGTGTGTATCAGAGGCGGTGTGTGTGTGTGTGTGTGTATCAGAGGCGGTGTGTGTGTGTATCAGAGGCGGTGTGTATGTGTGTATCAGAGGCGGTGTGTGTGTGTATCAGAGGCAGTGTGTGTGTGTGTGTATCAGAGGCAGTGTGTGTGTGTGTGTGTGTGTGTGTATCAGAGGCGGTGTGTATGTGTATCAGAGGCGGTGTGTGTGTATCAGAGGCGGTGTGTGTGTGTATCAGAGGCGGTGTGTGTGTGTATCAGAGGCGGTGTGTGTGTGTGTATCAGAGGCGGTGTGAGTGTGTGTGTATCAGAGGCGGTGTGTGAGGGATGAAGGGACAGGTCTTCCACCGTGGTGTAAGCTGTGGGGCTAGAGTATCATCTATAAACTGTTAGAGTGTCACCTCAGTGCTTCCTATCCTGTACATTCCCTGTCTCTGCCCAGCACCGCACCAAGCGGCACTGAAAGAGGTCCATTAACATTTGAATAGAGAGAGGAAAAAATGGCCCTTAATTGGTGCACCGGTGATTCTACAGGGCTGATATTCTGTGAAAACCCTGGCTACTTAGGGCTATTAATTAACCTTAGTGCTATGATTACTACTTACATTAGAGGAGAATACATTAGAGATGGCAGAGCAGAGGCCTTTCTATACCCATCGCTCCCTCACAGCCCAGGCAGGCTGGCGGATGGATCAGGCCTGCCCCCGTGAGCCACAATATGTTAACTGGGAAGTGACTAATTAGATGTAAAAAATGCATAAGTCCCCTCTTTAATATTACATATCTATCCTGGCCTGTCACTTCAAAACATGGGATTGCATAAACAGAGGGACCGCAACAACAAAAACAGAAGTACTAGGAAAGAAGGAGAGGGGGATGAAAGGGAGAGAGATGAGGGAGAGATAACCGAAAGGTGGAGGAAGAAAGAGGAGGAGGGGAGGTGGAGTAGAGAAGAAGAACAAGAAGAAGAACAAGAATGGCACCTGTGAAAAAGCAGAAATTCATTTGACAAATTCAGAGAGATGGATGTAGGGAGGAGAGAGAGAGGCTGGATGAAGAAATCAATGAAGAGGAAACTTGTGGGCAAGAAAGAAGAACACAGTGAAACAATGCAGGGTAACCAGGGGCCTGGGGAGTGGGGGATTAGAGGTGGAGGAAGAGAGAGAGTAAAGGAGGAGAGGAGAGGTGGTGGTGGTGGGGTGCGGTGCCTCGTTCGGGGACATTGGAGAAGATAATGACTTTTCAAGGCATAGGCAGGTAAAGAGTAATTTACTGTGCATGCACAATCATTGCTACACCATGCTTTAACACAGGTAACACACAGGCGAGCGAGAGGCAGGAGCATTGATAATGAAAGGCAGTGCTAGGTTGTGTCACAAATTTCACCCTATTATCTATATAGTGCACATCATTTGAACAGAGCCCTATGGGCCCTGGTCAAAAATCGTACACTTCATAGAGAATAGGGTGGCATTTAGGACACATCCAGTGCCATTGTGGCATCCGTCAGGGGATGTTTCTTTTTTATTTGAAATATTGCTGCCCTCTCTCAAGTGAAGGAAGGCCGATGCATCTTGACGGAAGCCTCCTGTTGGAAGTCAGATGTGACTTCATATGTGAAGGAACTTAAGTGTGATGCATTATCAGAGTGCTAAGGCCTATGCTCAATTCATTTGTCCTCCTCGCCTCTTCCTCTTTTTCTTTCTGTTCCTTTCTTCCTCTCCCAGAAAGAGAGAGCTTGTCGGGTTGTTTTCACTTGCCACCTCTCTGCCCACTAGGATATACAGTGGGGGAAAAAAGTATTTGATCCCCTGCTGATTTTGTACGTTTGCCCACTTACAAAGACATGATGAGTCTATAATTTTAATGGTAGGTTTATTTGAACAGTGAGAGATAGAATAACAACAAAAAAATCCAGAAAAATGCATGTCAAAAATGTTATAAAATGATTTGCATTTTGATGAGGGAAATAAGTATTTGACCCCTCTGCAAAACATGACTTAGTACTTGGTGGCAAAGCCCTTGTTGGCAATCAGAGGTCAGATGTTTCTTGTAGTTGGCCACCAGGTTTGCACACATCTCAGGAGGGATTTTGTCCCACTCCTCTTTGCAGATCTTCTCCAAGTCATTAAGGTTTCAAGGCTGACGTTTGGCAACTCGAACCTTGAGCTCCCTCAACAGATTTTCTATGGGATTAAGGTCTGGAGACTGGCTAGGCCACTCCAGGACCTTAATGTGCTTCTTCTTGAGCCACTCCTTTGTTGCCTTGGCCGTGTGTTTTGGGTCATTGTCATGCTGAAATACCCATCCACGACCCATTTTCAATGCCCTGGCTGAGGGAAGGATGTTCTCATCCAAGACTTGACAGTACATGGCTCCGTCAAATGATGCGGTGAAGTTGTCCTGTCCCCTTAGCAGAAAAACACCCCCAAAGCATAATGTTTCCACCTCCATGTTTGACGGTAGAGATGGTGTTCTTGGGGTCATAGGCAGCATTCCTCCTCCTCCAAACACGGTGAGTTGAGTTGATGTCAAAGAACTCAATTTTGGTCCCATCTGACCACAACACTTTCACCAGTTGTCCTCTGAATCATTCAGATGTTCATTGGCAAACTTCAGACGGGCATGTATATGTATTCTTGAGCAGGGGGATCTTGCAGGCGCTGCAGGATTTCAGTCCTTCACGGCGTAGTGTGTTACCAATAGTTTTTTTGGTGACTATGGTCCCAGCTGGCTTGAGATCATTGACAAGATCCTCCCGTGTAGTTCTGGGCTGATTCCTCACCGTTCTCATGATCATTGCAACCCCACGAGGTGAGATCTTGCATGGAGGCCCAGGCCGAGGGATATTGACAGTTCTTTTGTGTTTCTTCCATTTGCGAATAATCGCACCAACTGTTGTCACCTTCTCACCAAGCTGCTTGGCGATGGTCTTGTAGCCCATTCCAGCCTTGTGTAGGTCTACAGTCTTGTCCCTGACATCCTTGGAGAGCTCTTTGGTCTTGGCCATGGTGGAGAGTTTGGAATCTGATTGATTGATTGCTTCTGTGGACAGGTGTCTTTTTTACAGGTAACAAGCTGTGGTTAGGAGCACTCCCTTTAAGAGTGTGCTCCTAATCTCAGCTCGTTACCTGTATAAAAGACACCTGGGAGCCAGAAATCTTTCTGATTGAGAGGGGGTCAATTACTTATTTCCCTCATTAAAATGCAAATCAATTTATAACATTTTTGACATGCGTTTTTCTTGATTTTTTTGTTGTTATTCTGTCTCTCACTGTTCAAATAAACCTACCATTAAAATTATAGACTGATCCTTTCTTTATCAGTGGGCAAACGTACAAAATCAGCAGGGGATCAAATACTTTTTTCCCCCACTGTATATACTGTATATTTTGTATCATTATTTAAGTCAATTTGTGCATACATTCTGCTTTCATCAAAGACTGTTTCAATGTACCGAGACAGTAAAGTCTTTCAGATGTGAATGTTGGTTTGAATGCTTCAGTGCCCACTGGCAAAGCAGCAGTGTTTCATAAAGACACACAAACATCAGACAATGTCTGTCTAAATGTATCCCCAGTCTTGTTTATGGCATTAGCCTGAGGTAAATGTATCTCAAGTCTTGTTTATGGCATTAGCCTAAGGTAGATGTATCCCCAGTCTTGTTTATGGCATTAGCCTGAGGTAAATGTATCTCCAGTCTTGTTTATGGCATTAGCCTGAGGTAAATGTATCTCCAGTCTTGTTTATGGCATTAGCCTGAGGTAAATGTATCTCCAGTCTTGTTTATGGCATTAGCCTGAGGTAATATCAGCTCTTACAATCATATTCTTAGCCCAGACTCTTATCTTGTACTTCATGTACAGTAGAGAAATACATCATTGTAAAACTGATTCTGGTATAAAAAAACTTTTTTTAAAGGGAACATAGTGAGATCAAACACAGTTTATTTTAAAATAGAATACATCTTGAGCTGACAAGAAGAATTAAGAAACAGTTTTGACAATGGTAGGACAAAACAATTTAAAAATGGTATTGTCCATGTACTTGTCAGGCCTTTCTACTCCTCACAGCATTTCCACTCCTCTTTCTCTAGACTTCTCAAATGAAGCAAACATGAATGAAGGTTTATGGAAAATCCCCCGCTTGTCACGATGTTGGATCTAAAAACAGCTAGTATTGGCCCATGTCAGGTCTCCTTTAGATTGGGCTTTATTCCACACGCTGGCTGTCTGACAGGGGGCTGTTCTAAACAGTCACTCAATGCAGATGTTCCTCACAGAGAAATCACAGAGACAAATTATGTCATGTTCCTACACCAAGCCCATCATCATACCCATGTAGGTAATCACTACATGTTCTACTCTTACTCTTTATGTTACATACAATACTTAAATTGTTGTTGTGTCACAAAGTGGGATTAAAATGGTTTGAATAGTAATTTTTTGGTCAACAATTCTAATGAATAAAAAAAATATATTATGTCTTGATTAGATAAGTATTCAACCCCCTAAGAATAACCTTAGGCAGTGATTACGGCAGTGATTCTTTCTGGGTAAGTATCTAAGTCCACCTTGATTGTACAATACTTACCCATTATTCTTTAAAAAATTCTTCAAACTCTGTCAAGTTGGCTGTGTATCATTGATAGACAGTTATTTTCTTGCCATAGATTTTGAAGCCGATTTAAGTCAAAACTGCAACTAGACCACTCAGGAACGTTCAATGTCACATTGGTAAGCAACTCCAGTGTATATTTGGCCTTGTGTTTTAGGGTATTTTCCTGCTGAAAGATGAATTTGTCCACCAGTGTCTGTTGGAATGCAAACTGAACCAGGTTTTCATCTAGGATTTTACATGTGCTTAGCTCTATTCCATTTATTTTTATCCTAAAAAACTCCCTAGTCCTTGCCAATGACTAGCATACCTATAACATGATGCAGCCACCACCATGCTTGAAAATATGAAGAGTGATACTCAATGACGTTTTGTGTTGGATTTACACCTGCAACAAGATTGCTCAGATGTACGAGTGCCTTTTGAATTTTGTATTTAGGATCAAAAGTACATTTTTTTGCCACAGTTTTATCAGTATTACTTTAGTGCCTTATTGCAAACAGGATACATTTTTGTAATAATTTTATTCTGTACAGGCTTCTCTATTTTCACTCTGTCATTTATGTTAGTCATTGTAAATAAGAATTTGTTCTTAACTGATTTGCCTAGTTAAATAAAGGTTAAATAAAGGTTCAAAAAATATGTTAGTATTGTGGAGTAACTACAATGTTATTGATCTATCCTCAGTTATCTCTTATCACAGCCATTAAGATACACCCTAAAGGGAAATATATTTTTCTCTTAATCATATCCCATTCAACATTTTACCGCTGAATGTAAACAGAAAAGAAATATTTATTTCTATTACAATTTTCCAGATATTTGTTGTTGTTGCAATATGCAAATGAAATGATATATTATCAAATATGTGCATATTTGCATACCCCACAAAAAACTATTCTGGACACTGGATGAAGTCAGCCTACATATTTTGGTTTCATTTTGTTAAGACACTCCAGGATAGGACTTGTCCAGAGCAGATTGTGGATGAATACTTTTTTCATCTTTCCATCTGTAAAATACTAAAGACATGTACATAAAATGCATTTTTTTGGCAAATTTTTCTTAAAGGAAGTGTTATCTAGAAGAAAAGAAATGACAGCATATCAACAATTCCCTCTGGTTAAGTCTGGAGAATTGATAGTATAAGGATAACCACACCACATTTAGTGAATGCAGATGATTCTGAAGATGAGAAAAATTTGTTGGCGTGTGGGAAGAGTATGACTTTTGGGAAATGGCAGTTTAAAGACAGGTACACTCAATTAAGACTATCACATTCCAAAAGCCTATTTAGACCCAATCACCATCTCTTCAAAGTAAGCTACTAAATGTAGTCCAGTTTGTAACATTCTTGATGAAATGGGCTTTGAAATTTTGTGTAATTCAATGTAGTGAGCTTTGAAATTATTGATGTATGTCCATTTTAAAGTGGTAAAAATTCATGAAAATGTTGATGACGGTAGTATGATGAACTGAAGTTTTAACATTTCTACATATGTTTACTTTTGAAAATACTCATATTAATGGACCAAAATACCAACAAATACTGTAAAAACATGGATAGGTAGATGCAAAATGTAACCTCAGCCTGGCCTTAAAGTTTGTTACTGTTTTAAAATCACCATTGGCCTCATGGTGAAATCCCTTAGCGGTTTCCTTCCTCTCCGACAACTGAGTTAGGAAGGGCACCTGTATCTATTTGTGACGCTTGACACGCTGCAAGTCCAGCCTCTCTCCCATCTCCTCATTGGTTTTTAGGAGCATTTAACCACGTGGGTGATTGAAAGAGGAACTGAGGTCCACACTACAGTCCAGTTGTTGGAGGCAATGCACCTTAAAGTTGGTTGCCAACTGCCATATAAAGTCCAGAAGAAGAAGACTGAAGGAGGAGAGATTACTAGAAACTAACTAGCTTTTCCTTTCTATCTGTGGATTAATTGTCGGAGTAGAGAACATGGGTGAAAATTCTAAAAGACCCAGAAAAAAATGACTTTTTTCATTTCACGTAAAAGAAAAAGGCATATCTCAGACTGGCCAATGAAAAGAAAAGATTAAGATGGGCAAAATAACACAGACACTGGACAGACAAACTCTGCCAAGAAGGCCAGCATCACAGAGTTGCCTCTTCACTGTTGATGTTGAGACTGGTGTTTTGCGCGTACTTTTTAATGAAGCTGCCAGTTGAGGACTTGTGAGGCATCTGTTTCTCAAACTAGACACTCTAATGTACTTGTCCTCTTGCTCAATTGTGCACCGGGGCCTACCACTCCTCTTTCTATTCTGGTTAGAGCCAGTTTGCACTGTTCTGTGAAGGGAGTAGTACACAGCGTTGTACGAGATCTTCAGTTCCTTGGCAATTTCTCGCATGGAATAGCATTAATTTCTCAGAACAAGAATAGACTGATGATTTTCAGAAGAAAGTCTTTGTTTCTGGCCATTTTGAGCCTGTAATCGAACACACAAATGCTGATGCTCCAGATACTCAGATAGTCTAAAGAACACCAGTTTTATTGCTTATTTAATCAAAACAACAGTTTTCAGCTGTGCTAATATAATTGCAAAGGGGTTTTCTAATTATCAATTAGCCTTTTAAAATGATAAACTTGGATTAGCTAACACAACGTGCCATTGGAACACAGGAGTGATGGTTGCTGATAATGGGCCTCTGTACGCCTATGTAGTTTTTCTATAAAACAATCTGCCGTTTACAGCTACAATAGTCATTTACAACATTAACAACGTCTACACTGTATTTCTGATCAATTTGATGTTATTTTAATGGACAAAAAAAGGTGCTTTTCTTTTAAAAAAAAGGACATTTCTAAGTGACCCCAAACTTTTGAACGGTAATGTATATTTTTCATGGGATACGTCTCAATCCAGTTCAATGTTGTGGCCTTCTGCATCTGCGGTGGATGTTGAACGAGCTACAGCGGTGTTTGTCAGACAATAAGACATCTGTCTTCTCACCAAAACATATGCAGGCTGCGAAGGGTTTGGGCTACAAACTAATACTGTGCATTTGGGAAATATTCAGACCCCTTCCCTTTTTCCACATTTTGTTACATTACATCCTTTTTCTAAAATGGATTAAATCCCAAAAAAATCCTCATCATTGGGGCGACAGGTGGTTAGTGGTTAGAGCGTTGGAGGTTGCAAGATTGAATCCCCGAGCTGAAAAGGTAAAACAAATATGTCATTCTGCTCCTGAACAAGGCAGTTAACCCACTGTTTCTAGGCCGTCATTGTAAATACAAATTTGTTCTTAACTGACTTAACAGACACAATACCCCATAATGACAATCCAAAGGTGCTTCAGCAAAGTACTGAGTCTGAATACTTATTTAAATGTGATATTTCAGTTTCTTTTATTTTATACATTTGCTAAAACATAGCTATTTCATGTTTGAGTATTTTGAGTAGACCGATTAGTAAAAAAAACTATTTAATCAATTTTAGAATTGCCACGCTCGTCGTACGATCCGCAAGCATACTCGGACCAACATGCAGCGTGATCTGGGTTCCACATATTTTATTTAAGTGAAACGCACAAAACAATAAAGAATAAACGAAAGGTGACTAAGTGGTGCACATGTACAAACACAAAACAATATCCCACAAACACAGGTGGGAAAAATGCTACCTAAATATGGTCCCCAATTAGAGACAACGATTCCCAGCTGCCTCTAATTGGGAATCGTACAAATCACCAACATAGAAATAATAAACTACAACCCCACATAAACTAGAATACCCAGTCACACCCTAACTTACTACACCATAGAGAAACATGGGCTCTCTATGGTCAGGGCGTGACAAAAACAAGGCTGTAGCGTAACAAAATGTGGAAAAAGTCAAGGGATCTGAATACTTTCCGAGTGCACTGTATTTCCTGAGCTTTCTTATATCTCATAGATATCATATCATATTCCTTATGATTACTTTCTTGATCTTTTTAGCGTATCAATGGGCTATAGTAGTAAAAGCCAAATTTTGTATATATATTTTTTTTATATACCCCCCAAACCCCAATGTCTTAGAGTTTTAGAGGTTAAATGTTAGTATTGCACACAGAGTCCATGCAAAGACATTTTAGCTTTTCTTTTTTTAATTAATTTGTAAACATTTCATTATGGGGTGTTGTGCGTCCATCAGTGACGCAAAACCAAAAAATTCAAGCTATAACATAACCAAATGTGAAAAAAAGTAAAGGGGTGTGAATGCTTTCTGAAGGCACTGTATATACACTGGATGAAATTGCACAAGATACTGTATACTAAGGGCTCGAAGCAATCAGATCCGCTTAAGCCGACATTGGCATGGCTGATGTTTTGACAGTGTCAGAGGTGGAACTGCATTAGAGTTGTCAAATCCACAAGCAGCTCCTTACATTGCAACTAAACCGGATATTGCCATCGGCTGCATGGAATCGAACGAAGAGAAATCCCATGCAGCCTTGTTTACAAATTGGAACACTGGAATGTGAGAAGAAATCTACACCTCGAGTAGGCTGATAGAAATCCTATGATTTTCAGTTTGAGCGTCATCATTTTTATTTAGCATATACTTTCTCGTTCTGAACTTCTAACACGAGTGGGGTGTGTGTGGCTTTGTAACAATGACCAGAAGAGGAGCTGCTCACTGATTTGACAGCTCCAAAGCAGTTCCACCTCCACACCGCCAAAACATCAGCTATTTGGGTGTCGGCTATTGCTGGTTATTAACGCTTGATCTGAGTGATTTTAGGCCTAAGAATGATATGTACAGCAGTAGATATACAGTATTAGAGTGAGCTATGTCAAGAATCTAGTATGTAAATAAATATGCAGTGTGTATAAACAGCATAACTAAAAGGTAATGTGCAGTAGTATAAATGTTAGAATGAACGAGAATGCAGTATTTAAATGCACAGTACAGATGCCATGGCAAAATTAATAGAATTGCAGGAAATTAGCTTCCGAACCAGAGTCCAGAATATAAATATACAGAGCCTCCAGAAAATGTTCACACCCCTTCACTGTTTCCACATTTTGTTGTGTTACAGCCTGAATTTAAAATGGATTACATTTAGATGTTTTTGTCACTGGCCTACAAAGATACGGGCGTCCTTCCTAACTCAGTTGCCGGAGAGGAAGTAAACCACTCTTGGATTTCACCATGAGGCCAATGGTGACTTAATAAAAACAGTTACAGAGTTTAATGGCTGTGATTGGAGAAAACTGAGGATGGATTGTAATGTCTGTTGAAGGGAGTAGACCAAGGCGCAGCGTGGTTAGTGCTCATCTTGTAATTTATTAAACTGCGAACACTATAAACAAAGAAACAAAAACGACAGCCCACAGTTCTGTCAGGTTAGACAACTAAACAGAAATGAACCACCCACAAACACGATGGAAAAAAACCCTACTTAATATGGTCTCTAATCAGAGGCAACAAGATTCAGCTGCCTCCAATTAGAGACCAACCCCAAACAATTCCAACATAGAAATAGATACCCTAGAATAAACATAGAAATGGAAGAACATAGAACATAACCCAAAAACACACAGACAAACACCACCTGCCACGCCCTGACCAAACTACAATAACAAATAACCCCTTTTACTGGTCAGGACGTGACAGTACCCCCCCAACGGTGCAGACCCCGAAATGCACCTCAAACAAAAAAAAACACAAAAACAACCCCAAACTTAAAGGGAGGGGTGGGAGGGTGGCCACGTCTACGACGGTTCTTGTGCTACACCCCCCCCCCCCTTCCCAATCCTCCCCCCTACGGAGGTGGCTCAGGAGCGGGACGCAGACCCCGCTCCACCACTGGCTCACCCCACTTTGGTGGCGTCCCTCGCTGCCGACGCCGGACTGGCGGGCAACTCTGGCAGCGCCGGACTGGCGGGCGGCTCTGGCTGCGCTGGACAGGCGGGCGGCTCTGGCTGCGCCGGACAGGCGGGCGGCTCTGGCTGCGCCGGACAGGCGGGCGGCTCTGGCTGCGCCGGACAGCGGGCGACTCTGGCTGCGCCGGACTGGCGGGACTTTCAGTAGGCCTGGCTCTGGGAGCAGGCACAGGACTCACCAGGCTGGGGAGACATGCAGGAGGCCTGGCTCTGGGCGCAGGTACAGGACTCACCAGGATGGGGAGACATGCAGGAGGCCTGGCTCTGGGCGCAGGCACAGGACTCACCAGGCTGGGGAGACATGCAGGAGGCCTGGCTCTGGGAGCAGGCACAGGATAGACCGGGCCTTGAAGACACACTGGAGGTCTGGAGCGCACGGCCTGCACAACCCTTCCTGGCTGAGTTGTTAGAGTTGCCCGGCACGGGTGGAGTGCTAGCACAGGGTGAACTGGGCTGTGCTGAGGACTGATGGCTGCCGTGCGTAGAGCAGGCGCAGGGTAGCCTGGGCCTAGGAGACGCACTGGTGGCCAGATGTGCTGAGCAGGCATACTCCTTCCTGGCTGGATGCCCACTCTAGCATGGCACTTGCGGAGGGCTGGTATCGACCGCACTGGACTGTGCGTGCGGATGGGCGAGACCATGCGCACTTCCGCATAGCACGGTGCTCTCCACGCCACACGCTCCCCATAATAAGCACGAGGAGTTGGTTCAGGTCTATTGCCTGACTTACCCCAACTCCCCGTGTGCCCCCCCCAAAAAAATTCTGGGGCTGCCTCTCAGGTTTCCTTGCCAGCCGTGTTCCAGGATAACGTTCATTCCCTTTTCCTGCTGCCTCCGCTCTCCTGGCTGCCTCCACCTGTTCCCATGGGAGGCGATCCCTTCCAGCCAGGATCTCCTCCCATGTGTAGGATCCCTTGCCGTTCAGGATATCCTCCCATGTCCAGGAGTCCTTCTTACCACGCTGCTTGGTCCGTTTGTGGTGGGTGGTTCTGTAATGGCTGTTGAAGGGACTAGACAAAGGTGCAGCGTGGTTAGTGCTCATCTTGTAATTTATTAAACTGCGAACACTATAAACAAAGAAACAAAAACGACAGCCCACAGTTCTGTCAGGTTAGACAACTAAACAGAAATTAACCTCTCTAGGGTTGGCGGGACGAAATCGTCTCACCTACTCAACAGCCAGTTGAATCCCATGGCGCGTTATTCAAATACCTTAGAAATGCTATTACTTCAATTTCTCAAACATATGACTATTTTACCCCATTTTAAAGACAGGACTCTCGTTAATCTAACCACACTGTCCGATTTCAAAAAGGCTTTACAACGAAAGCAAAACATTAGATTATGTCAGCAGAGTACCCAGCCAGAAATAATCACACACCCATTTTTCAAGCTAGCATATAATGTCACAAAAAACAAAACCACAGCTAAATGCAGCACTAACCTTTGATGATCTTCATCAGATGTCAACCCTATGACATTATGTTATACAATACATGCATGTTTTGTTCAATCAAGTTCATATTTATATCAAAAAACAGCTTTTTACATTAGCATGTGACGTTCAGAACTAATTCCGGTGAATTTACTAAATTACTCACGATAAACGTTCACAAAAAACATAACAATTATTTTAAGAATTATAGATACATAACTCCTCTATGCACTCGCTATGTCCGATTTTAAAATAGCTTTTCGGTGAAAGCACATTTTGCAATATTCTGAGTAGATAGCCCGGCATCACAGGGCTAGCTATTTAGACACCCAGCAAGTTTAGCACTCACCAAAGTCAGATTTACTATAAGAAAAATGTTATTACCTTTGCTGTTCTTCGTCAGAATGCACTCCCAGGACTTCTACTTCAATAACAAATGTTGGTTTGGTCCCAAATAATCCATAGTTATATCCAAATAGCAGCGTTTTGTTTGTAGGTTCAAGACACTATCTGAAGTGTAAATAAGGGTCACGCGCACGACGCATTTCGTGTTAAAAAATGTCTAAATATTCCATTACCGTACTTCGAAGCATGTCAACCGCTGTTTAACCTCTTACATCTAGACGTTCCGCTAGCGGAACACCTGCGCCAATATCCAATGATAGGCGTGGCGCGAATTACATATTCCTCAAAAATACAAAAACTTCAATTTTTCAAACATATGACTATTTCACAGCATTTTAAAGACAAGACTCTCCTTTATCTAACCACACTGTCCGATTTCAAAAAGGCTTTACAGCGAAAGCAAAACATTAGATTATGTCAGCAGAGTACCCAGCCAGAAATAATCAGACACCCATTTTTCAAGCTAGCATATAATGTCACAAAAACACAGAAGACAGCTAAATGCAGCACTAAACTTTGATGATCTTCATCAGATGACAACCCTAGGACATTATGTTATACAATACATGCATGTTTTGTTCAATCAAGTTCATATTTATATAAATAAACAGCTTTTTACATTAGCATGTGACGTTCAGAACTAGCATACCCCCTGCAAACTTCCGGGGAATTTACTAACAATTTACTAAATTACTCACAATAAACGTTCACAAAAAGCATAACAATTATTTTAAGAATTATAGATACAGAACTCCTCTATGCACTCGATATGTCCGATTTTAAAATAGCTTTTTGGTGAAAGCACATTTTGCAATATTCAAAGTACATAGCCCAGCCATCACGGGCTAGCTATTTAGACACCCGGCAAGTTTAGCCTTCACCAAAATCAGATTTACTATAACAAAAATGTTATTACCTTTGTTGTCTTCGTCAGAATGCACTCCCAGGACTGCTACTTCAATAACAAATGTTGGTTTGGTCCAAAATAATCCATCGTTATATCCGAATAGCGGCGTTTTGTTCGTGCGTTCCAGAATCTATCCGAAATGGTAAATCAGGGTCGCGCGCATGGCGCAATTCGTGACAAAAAAATTCAAAAAATTCCATTACCGTACTTCGAAGCATGTCAACCGCTGTTTAAAATCAATTTTTATTCAATTTATCTCGTAAAAAAGCGATAATATTCCGACCGGGAATCTCCTTTTCGGCAAACAGAGGAAAAATCACAAAGACGGGGGCAGCCAGGGCACGCGCCTAAGCCCACAGTCCCTTGATCGGCCACTTGAGAAAGGCAATAATGTGTTTCAGCCTGGGGCTGGGATGACGACATTCAGATTTTTCCCGGGCTCTGAGCGCCCATGGAAGACGTAGGAAGTGTCACGTTAGAGCAGAGATCCTTTGTAAAAGATAGAGATGGCAAAGAAGTTCCAGAAATGGTCAGACAGGCCACTTCCTGTAAAGGAATCTCTCAGGTTTTGACCTGACATTTGAGTTCTGTTATACTCACAGACACCATTCAAACAGTTTTAGAAACTTTGGAGTGTTTTCTATCCAAAGCCAATAATTATATGCATATTCTAGTTACTGGGCAAGAGTAGTAACCAGATTATATCGGGTACGTTTTTTATCCAGCCGTGAAAATACTGCCCCCTAGCCATAACAGGTTAAAATCTATTTTTATGCGATTTTTCTCGTAAAAAAGCGATAATATTCCGACCGGGAATCTGTGTTTAGGTTCAAAGACGAATGAAAATAAAAACATGGGGTTGACTCATGCACGCGCCTCAGCCCATTGTCCTCTGATAGAGCACTTACCAAAGGCGCTAATGTTTTTCAGCCTGTGGCTGGAATTACATCATTCAGCTTTTTCCCGCCGTCTGAGAGCCTATGGGAGCTGTAGGAAGTGTCACGTTACAGCAAAGATCCTCAGTCTTCAATAAACAGTCAAGAAGCTCAAGGAATGGTCAGAGAGGGCACTTTCTGTTTGGAATCTTCTCAGGTTTTTGCCTGCCATATGAGTTCTGTTATACTCACAGACACCATTCAAACAGTTTTAGAAACTTTAGGGTGTTTTCTATCCAAAGCCAATAATTATATGCATATTCTAGTTTCTGGGCAGTAGTAATAACCAGATTAAATCGGGTACGTTTTTTATCCGGCCGTGTAAATACTGCCCCCTACCCCCAACAGGTTAACCACCCACAAACACAATGGAAAAAAACCCTACTTAAATATGGTCTCTAATCAGAGGCAACGAGATTCAGCTGCCTCCAATTAGAGACCAACCCCAAACAATTCCAACATAGAAATAGATACCCTAGAATAAACATAGAAATAGAAGAACATAGAACATAACCCAAAAACACACAGACAAACACCACCTGCCACTCCCTGACCAAACTACAATAACAAATAACCCCTTTTACTGGTCAGGACGTGACATGGATCAACATTATTGTACTTACTCCACAATAATAACCTAATTGACATACATCATGGTTACAACAATGCACTAAAGTAATACTGCAAAAAATGTGGCAAAGCAATTAACTTTTTGTCCTGAATACAAAGTGTTATGTTTGGGGCAAATCCAATACAACATATTACTGAGTACAACTCTCCATATTTTCAAGCAGAGGGGTGGCTGGATCATGTAATGGACTGGGGAGTTTTTCACAATAAAACATTTAGTAAATGGAGTTTCGCACAGGCAAAATCCTCAAGGAAAACCTGCTTTCCGCCAGACACTGGGAGATGAATTCACCTTTCAGCAGGACAATAACTTAAAACACAAGGCCAAAACTTTTTTTTACTTATTTCATTTGATTTAACCTTTATTTAACTTGGCAAGTCAGCTAAGAACAAATTCTTATTTACAATGATGGCCTACACTGGAGTTTCTTACCAAGAATACCAATGAATGTTCCTGAGTGGCCGAGTTACAGTTTTGACTTAAATCTACATGAAAATGTACGGTAGGACCTGAAACTGGTTGCAAATGATCAATAACCAACTTGACCGATCTTGAAGAATTGTGAAACGAATGATGGGCAAATATTGCACAATCCAAGTCCAATGCAATCCAAAGCAACTATAGTTTCAACTTCTCTGGTTATGCATGATCAAGCTTACACTGCTCCAATATCACTCTGAAATAGCAACTACTTAACATTGGATAAGGTTAGGCCAACTGTTTACCTGGATTTTCATTGATTTCAAAATTGCTTTTCCTCGTATCCAAACCCCAAGGAAAAGAGGAAACCTTTGACTAATTTACGAATAGATCTGAACGTGACCTTTGTTTCAGAATTAATAAGAGGAGATGATGAGGGAAGACCCTCCATATTGCTGAAAAAGCATAGTATATAATGACTTTGCCCAATACACACATTCTGTGTACTGGTACATAATTTTGGGTACCACTCTCTACATAAGTACATAGTGCTTTATACATAATTTATAATGCCTCATAATACACTGATAATGTGTTATAACACTATAAGTATCCATAAACAAGTGGAATACAGTCTGAAGTTAGAGTCTTAAGTTTTACTATGGAATGAAGTGAACTATCCTGGTAGTGACACAGACCTCCAAAGTCGGTATCTAAAATAAATGAATAAATAACCTGTCGAAGTTTTGTCATAGTTTGATAGACATGGCTGTCCATTTTTGTTTATTTGGGGAGATAATCAGTCCTACTGAGCACAAACTCTTATGCTCAGTGAGAGAAAGAGAGACAGAGAGAGGGGAAAAAACAGAGAGAGATGAGGAAGAAGATGCTAAACTTAACTTTCAATATGTGAGGCGTGATTAGCAGTCTAAATCAGCCTCTATCACTCTGCTTACCGTCGTGGCACCCGGGTCACATGATCAGCGTTATATCTGCTGGCGTCTGGGGTCACGAGATGGAAAGAGATTGTGTGTGTGTGTCTCTCTCTCTGTGTGTGTGTGTGTGTGTGTGTGTGTGTGTGTGTGTGTGTGTGTGTGTGTGTGTGTGTGTGTGTGTGTGTGTGTGTGTGTGTGTGTGTGTGTGTGTGTGTGTGTGTGTGTGTGTGTGTGTGTGTGTGTGACTGTTTGCATGTGTGTGTGTTTGTCAGGCATTCTGAAGGGATTCCAAATGGATTTGGATATCCAGATTTCCATAAACAACCACACTGAGAGAGTTTAGTGCTGTAGCTACCTAAAGCACTGGAATTTGTCAACACAGATCGGATGCCAAACAAAAGTCCTCAATGTCTAGTTTGGGTGTGTTTTAATATTTACTTCAATGGATCATATACTGTATCTGAATGTGAAATAATCAAATATTATGACACAGATATGCACATTGGATAGATATGTTAAACATCGAAATAGTATATTTGTTCAACAAATTACTACGACTGTACAATGAACATTGTGATTGAGTACAACCTATACAGTATACTGTCATGTTCAATGAGAAAGTCCATCCCCTCCACTCCACCACTTCATTCCACTCCAGTCCACTCCACCACTTCACTCCACTCCACTCCAATCCACCACTTCATTGATTTCCACTCCCCTCCACTCCGCTCCACCACTTCATTCCACTCCACTCCACTCTACCACTTCATTCCTTACCACTCCCCTCCACTCTGCTCCACCACTTCATTCCTTTCCACTCCACTCCACTCCACCACTTCATTCCTTTCCACTCCACTGCACTCCATCGTGTCATTCCTTTCCACTCCACTCCACTCCACTCCACAACTACATTCCTTTCCACTCCACTCCACAACTACATTCCTTTCCACTCCACTCCACTCCACTCCACCACTTCATTCCTATCCACTCCACTGCACTCCATCGTGTCATTCCTTTCCACTCCACTCCACTCCACAACTACATTCCTTTCCACTCCACTCCACTCCACAACTACATTCCTTTCCACTCCACTCCACTCCACCACTTCATTCCTTTCCACTCCACTCCACTCCACCACTTCATTCCTTTCCACTCCACTCCGCTCCACCACCTCATTCCTTTCCACTCCACTCTGCTCCACCACGTCATTCCTTTCCACTCCACTCCACTCCACTCCACCCCACCACTTCATTCCTTTCCACTCCACTCCACTCCACTCCACCGCTTCATTCCTTTCCACTCCACTCCACTCCACCACTTCATTGATTTCCACTCCCCTCCACTCCGCTCCACCACTTCATTCCACTCCACTCCACTCTACCACTTCATTCCTTACCACTCCCCTCCACTCCGCTCCACCACTTCATTCCTTTCCACTCCACTCCACTCCACCACTTCATTCCTTTCCACTCCACTGCACTCCATCGTGTCATTCCTTTCCACTCCACTCCACCACTTCATTCCTTTCCACTCCACTCCACTCCACTCCACCCCACCACTTCATTCCTTTCCACTCCACTCCACTCCACCGCTTCATTCCTTTCCACTCCACTCCACTCCACCACTTCATTCCTCTCCTCTCCACTCCACTCCTCTCCGCTCCACCACTACATTCCTTTCCACTCCACTCCACTCCACCACTACAATATTTTCCATTCCACTCCACTCCACCGCTTCATTCCTTTCCACTCCACTCCACTCCACCACTTCATTCCTTTCCACGCCACTCTGCTCCACCACCTCATTCTTTTCCACTCCACTCCACTCCACCACTTCATTCCTTTCCACTCCACTCCACCACTTCATTCCTTTCCACTCCACTCCACCACTTCATTCCTTTCCACTCCACTCCGCTCCACCCCTACATTCCTTTCCACTCCACTCCACTCCACTCCACCACTTCATTCCTTTCCACTCCACTCCACTCCACCACTTCAATCCTTTCCACTCCACTCCACCACTTCATTCCTTTCCACTCCACTCCGCTCCACCACTACATTCCTTTCCACTCCACTCCACCATACAGATTACTTCAAAGACGTGAGGTCCAGACTGTAGTTTCTCATCTCCCCCATTGCATCCAGAAGATCAAACACCTTCCACTTTGTTCAGGTGATCAACTCCCGGCCTGGCCCTCCAATCATCCACCCCAGGCCCAATCGGATACAATGAACAGTGGTGGTAAACTCAGGGTACATTTCGACTGTCACTGTCAAACCTCACTCTATAGAGGAGAGAAGAGGAAAGGAAAGAGGAGTGGGGCGGTGGAGAAGAGAGGAATGGGGCGGTGGATAAGAGAGGAGTTGGGTGGTGGAGAAGAGAAGAGTGGGGTGGTGGAGAAGAGAGGAGTGGGGTGGTGGAGAAGAGAGGAGTGGGCAGTGGAGAAGAGAGGAGTGGAGCGGTGGAGAAGAGAGGAGTGGGGCGGTGGAGAAGAGAGGAATGGGGCGGTGGATAAGAGAGGAGGGGTGGTGGAGAAGAGAAGAGTGGGGTGGTGGAGAAGAGAGGAGTGGGGTGGTGGAGAAGAGAGGAGTGGGGCGGTAGAGAAGAGAGGAGTGGAGCGGTGGAGAAGAGAGGAGTGGGGCGGTGGAGAAGAGAGGAGTGGAGCGGTGGAGAAGAGAGGAGTGGGGTGGTGGAGAAGAGATGAGTGGGGCGGTGGAGAAGAGAGGAGTTGGGCGGTGGAGAAGAGAGGAGTGGAGCGGTGGAGAAGAGAGGAGTGGGGCGGTGGAGAAGAGATGAGTGGGGCGGTGGAGAAGAGAGGAGTGGAGCGGTGGAGAAGAGAGGAGTTGGGCGGTGGAGAAGAGAGGAGTTGTGCGGTGGAGAACAGAGGAGTGGGGTGGTGGAGAAGAGAGGAATGGGGCGGTGGAGAAGAGAGGAGTCGGGCTCTGGAGAAGAGAGGAGTGGAGCGGTGGAGAAGAGAGGAGTGGGGCGGTGGAGAAGAGATGAGTGGGGCGGTGGAGAAGAGAGGAGTTGGGCGATGGAGAAGAGAGGAGTTGGGCGGTGGAGAACAGAGGAGTGGGGCGGTGGAGAAGAGATGAGTGGGGCGGTGGAGAACAGAGGAGTTGGGCGGTGGAGAAGAGAGGAGTTGGGCGGTGGAGAAGAGAGGAGTTGGGCGGTGGAGAACAGAGGAGTGGGGTGGTGGAGAAGAGAGGAATGGGGCGGTGGAGAAGAGAGGAGTCGGGCGGTGGAGAAGAGAGGAGTGGGGTGGTGGAGAAGAGATGAGTGGGGCGGTGGTGAAGAGAGGAGTTGGGCGGTGGAGAAGAGAGGAGTTGGGCGGTGGAGAACAGAGGAGTGGGGCGGTGGAGAAGAGAGGAGTGGGGCGGTGGAGAACAGAGGAGTGGGGCGGTGGAGAAGAGATGAGTGGGGCGGTGGAGAACAGAGGAGTGGGGCAGTGGAGAACAGAGGAGTGGGGCGGTGGAGAACAGAGGAGTGGGGCGGTGGAGAAGAGAGGAGTTGGGCGGTGGAGAAGAGATGAGTGGGGCGGTGGAGAAGAGATGAGTGGGGCGGTGGAGAAGAGAGGAGTGGGGCGGTGGAGAAGAGATGAGTGGGGCGGTGGAGAAGAGATGAGTGGGGCGGTGGAGAAGAGATGAGTGGGGCGGTGGAGAAGAGAGGAGTGGGGTGGTGGAGAACAGAGGAGTGGGGCGGTGGAGAAGAGAGGAGTGGGGCGGAGTGGGGCGGAGTGGGCCCCCCCCTCCCCCCACACCTCACCTGTCTGAGGGCTTTGTTTTCAGCCTCTCACTTGGAGATTTCAAACAGATTTCAACTAATGAGAGAGCGTTTAGAAAGTCACGGATGACAATGTTGAAGAAGAAGTAGGCTACTGTAGGTAGTTACACACACACAGACACACACACACACGTTCAAACATGCACGAGTGCCTGCACACACACACGCACACACACCCATTCACACATGCACACACACACCTGCAAAGTCTCTCTCTCTACCTCCCAGCCTAGGATTGTCAGTGCAGGTGAACAAAGTGAATAGGATATGTGACTGACAATAAAGATTTCTTTTAACATCAGTGAGCGAGGGCTCAGGAGACAGGCAGCCGGGACAGCTGCAGAAGTTCACATTACTCTCAGGGCCTCCCATAGAACCTGCACATGCCAGCTTTAATGATGAGCCTGCAAAGTTTGAAGCTCAGGCAGCAGCCGAGATGCCAGGCAGCCAGCCAGGCAGCCAGCCAGCCAGCCAGCCAGCTAGCCATTCAGACATTTACATTACATTTTTACATTTTAGTCATTTAGCAGACGCCCTTATCCAGAGCGACTTACAGTAGTGATTGCATACAATTCATACATTTCATTTTAATTACAAGCATTTTTTTTTTTTTTTTGTACTGGCCCCCCGTGGGAATCGAACCCACAACCCTGGTGTTGCAAACACCATGCTCTACCAACTGAGCCACAGGAAAGCCGATTCAGCAAATCTAAAGTTTCATTCCGCTTTTTCTCTACCGATGCATTTTAATAGACACTCTAATTTTCAGCTCACCGCCTGCTTAAAGTTGAACTGTCCATTTCTCCTCTTCTTCACTCCTTCCTCCCCATTACCAGGTGATAACACAGCTTTATTATTTAACATTATGAAAACATTATTTTGAGTAGAGAAGGACACAGGGAAAGAAGTATGTACATATAGCAGAGGTGTATTGTATGGGTGAGTTAGAATGTCAGGTGGGGAAGGGAAAGAAAAGACAGACCTATCTCTTGTTTTTATCCAAATAGTCTGCATGGGAGAACATTAGATTATGTATTTTAAACTGGGTGGTTCGAGCCCTGCCATATATCAGACCACGGGTACGACAAAACTTTAATTTTTACTGCTCTAACTACATTGATAACCAGTTTGTCAAAGCATTAAGGCTCCTCGGGGGTTTGTAATATATGGCCAATATACCACGGCTAAGGGCTGTGTCCAGACACTCAGCATTGCGTCTTACCTGAGAACAGCCCTTAGCCGTGGTATATTGGCCGTATACCACACCTCCTCGGCTTTATTGCTTAATTGTATTCAGAGTATTTTCATTTTTCAAACATATGAGAATAATGTAATAGAAGTGAATGGCACACAGCTCGGAAACCCGTGCATACCCCACAAGACATGCCACCAGAGGTCTCTTCACAAGACATGCCACCAGAGGTCTCTTCACAGTCCCCAAGTCCACAACAGACTATAGGAGGCACACAGTACTACATAGAGCGATGACTAAATGGAACTCTGTTCCACATCAGGTAACTGATGCAAGCAGTAGAATCAGATTTAAAAAGCAGGTAAAAATAAACCTTATGGAACAGCGGTGATTTTGAAGCAACACAAACATAGGCACAGACACATGCATACACACACAAGATAACATACACATAGATTTTGTGTTGTAGATATGAGGTAGTGGGGTATGGGCCTCAGGGCACACACTGTCTTGGCAGCAGCTAATAGGGATCCATAATAAATACAAAAACAAATCAAAGGTTAATGTAGGGATTTTATATAGGAGATGAGTGAAGTATTTGTCTGACAAGATATACCGTGCAAATATGAGCCCATGAGTCTTATAAAAATTAGGACTGTTTCCTGTGTGTGTGTGTGTGTGTGTGTGTGTGTGTGTGTGTGTGTGTGCGTGCGTGCGTGCGTGCGTGTGAGCACACATTTGTGTATTTGCGCATTTGTGTATGTGTATGTGTGAGAGTTCAGTGAGAGAGGGTGGGGTGTACTAACCTCTAACTTACCCGCTAGACCAACTTCTCAACCCGCTGGCACCTCTTCATAAGAGGGACTTCCACAACGACCGGAGAGGGACAACACATAGTGTTTTACAATCACTTTGGCACTAATTTCAGAACCTTGTGGTTGTTTTTCAAAACTTTAGACACAAAACTCAAAATGGTCATCACTTGTAACACAGGCTATCCAATGTTCAAAACATTGCATTGTGTGTTCATATCTTTAAAGAAACCTTGCACTTGCAAAATCATTGGTTCAAATAACTCATTTATCTTGAAATACCATAGGAACATTCATTTAGATCACCCACACACAAGATCAAATCAAATCAAATGTATTTATATAGCCCTTCTTACATCAGCTGATATCTCAAAGTGCTGTACAGAAACCCAGCCTAAAACCCCAAACAGCAAGCAATGCAGCTGTGGAAGCACGGTGGCTAGGAAAAACTCCCTAGAACGGCCAAAACCTAGGAAGAAACCTAGAGAGGAACCAGGCTATGAGGGGTGGCCAGTCCTCTTCTGGCTGTGCCGGGTGGAGATTATAACAGCACATGGCCAAGATGTTCAAATGTTCATAAATGACCAGCATGGTCAAATAATAATAATCATAGTAGTTGTCGAGGGTGCAAAAAGTCAGTAACACAAGAGTAAGTGTCAGTTGGCTTTTTCATAGCCGATCTTTGAGAGTATCTCTATCACTCCTGCTGTCTCTAGAGAGTTGAAAACAGCAGGTCTGGGACAGGTAGCACGTCCGGTGAACAGGTCAGGGATCCAGCAGGTCTGGGACAGCAGGTCTGGGACAGGTAGCACGTCTGGTGAACAGGTCAGGGTTCCATAGCCGCAGGCAGAACAGTTGGAACTGGAGCAGCAGCACGGCCAGGTTAACTGGGGACAGCAAGGAGTCATCAAGCCAGGTAGTCCTGAGGCATGGTCCAAGGGCTCAGGTCCTCCGAGAGAGAGAAAGAAAGAAAGAGAGAAAGACAGAATTAGAGAGAGCATATTTCAATTCACACAGGACACCGGAAAAGACAAGAGAAATACTTCAGATGTGATAGACTGACCCTAGCCCCCCGACACATAAACTACTGCAGCATAAATACTGGACGCTGAGACAGGAGGGGTCAGGAGACACTGTGGCCCCATCCGATGAAACCCCCGGACAGGGCCAAACAGGTAGGATATAACCCCACCCACTTTGCCAAAGCACAGCCCCCCACACCACTGGAGGGATACCTCCAACCACCAACTTACCATCCCGAGACAAGGCCAAGTATAGCCCACAAAGATCTCCGCCACGGCACAACCCAAGGGGGGGCGCCAACCCAGACAGGAAGACCACGTCAGTGACTCAACCCACTCAAGTGACGCACCCCTCCCAGGGACGGCATGGAAGAACACCAGTAAGCCAGTGACTCAGCCCCTGTAATAGGGGTAGAGGCAGAGAATCCCAGTGGAGAGAGGGGAAACCGGCCAGGCAGAGACAGCAAGGGTGGTTCGTTGCTCCAGCCGTTCCGTTCACCTTCACACCCCTGGGCCAGACTACACTTAAATAGTGTTTGACATGCTTCGAAGTACGGTAATGGAATATTTTGAATTTTTTTGTCACGAAACGCGCCGGCCCGTCACCCTTCTTTACCCTTCGTATAGTGTCTTGAACGCATGAACAAAACGCCGCTATTTGGATATAACTATGGATTATTTGGAACCAAACCAACATTTGTTGTTTAAGTAGAAGGCCTGGGAGTGCATTCTGACGAAGAACAGCAAAGGTAATCCAATTTTTCTTATAGTAAATCTGAGTTTGGTGAGTGACAAACTTGGTGGGTGTCAAAATAGCTTGCCTGTGATGGCCGGGCTATCTACTCAGAATATTGCAAAATGTGCTTTTGCCGAAAAGCTATTTTAAAATCGGACACCGCGATTGGATAAAGGAGTTGTGTATCTATAATTCTTAAAATAATTGTTATGTTTTTTGTGAACGTTTATCGTGAGTAATTTAGTAAATTCACCGGAAGTGTTCGGTGGGAATGCTCGTCACATGCTAGTCACATGCTAATGTAAAAAGCTGGTTTTTGATATAAATATGAACTTGATTGAACAAAACATGCATGTATTGTATAACATAATGTCCTAGGAGTGTCATCTGATGAAGATCATCAAAGGTTAGTGCTGCATTTAGCTGTGGTTTTGGTTTTAGTGACATTATATGCTAGCTTGAAAAATGGGTGTCTGATTATTTCTGGCTGGGTACTCTGCTGACATAGTAATGTTTTGCTTTCGCTGTAAAGCCTTTTTGAAATCGGACAGTGTGGTTAGATTAACGAGAGTCTTGTCTTTAAAATGGTGTAAAATAGTCATATGTTTGAGAAATTGAAGTAATAGCATTTCTAAGGTATTTGAATATCGCGCCACGGGATTCCACTGGCTGTTGACTAGGGTGGGACGCAAACGTCCCACCTAGCCCAGAGAGGTTAATCATAGGACCTACTGAAGAGATGTGTCTTCAGTAAAGACTTAAAGGTTGAGACAGAGTCTGCGTCTCTCACATGGGTAGCCAGACTATTCCATAAAAATGGAGCTCTATAGGAGAAAGCCCTGCCTCCAGCTGTTTGCTTAGAAATTCTAGGAACAATTAGGAGGCCCGCGTCTTGTGACCGTAGCGTACGTGTAGGTATGTACGGCAGGACCAAATCGGAAAGATAGGTAGGAGCAAGCCCATGTAATGCTTTGTAGGTTAGCAGTAAAACCTTGAAATCAGTCCTTGCCTTAACAGGAAGCCAGTGTAGGGAGGCTAGCACTGGAGTAATATGATCCATTTTTTGGGTTCTAGTCAGGATTCTAGCAGCCGTATTTAGCACTAACTGAAGTTTATTTAGTGCTTTATCCGGGTAGCCGGAAAGTAGAGCATTGCAGTAGTCCAACCTAGAAGTAACAAAGGCATGGCTATATTTTTCTGCGTCATTTTTGGACAGAAAGTTTCTGATTTTTGCAATGTTACGTAGATGGAAAAAAGCTGTCCTTGAAACAGTCTTGATATGTTCTTCAAAAGAGAGATCAGGGTCCAGAGTAACGCCGAGGTCCTTCAGTTTTATTTGAGACGACTGTACAACCATCCAGATTAACAGTCAGATTCAACAGAAGATCTCTTTTTCTTGGGACCTAGAACAAGCATCTCTGTTTTGTCCGAGTTAAACCTGTTATGGATAGGGGGCAGTATTTTCACAGCCGGATAAAAAAACGTACCCGATTTAATCTGATTATTACTCCTGCCCAGAAACTAGAATATGCATATAATTATTAGCTTTGGATAGAAAACACTCCAAAGTTTCTAAAACTGTTTGAAAGGTGTCTGTGAGTATAACAGAACTCAAATGGCAGGTCAAAACCTGAGAAGATTCTGTACAGGAAGTAACCTGTCTGACCATTTCTTGGCCTTCTTTGCCATCTCTATCCATTACAAAGGATCTCTGCTGTTACGTGACACTTCCTACGGCTCCAATGGGCTCTCAGAAGGCGGCAAAAAGCTGAATCGTGGCTTTGCAGGCTCTGGCTGAAAAAAAGTAGCGCGTTTGGGTAGTGGCTGGTTACAGTACTGTGAGACTCAGGCGCGTGCCCGCGTCGACCGAATGCTTTGTATTCTTTCCTCTGTTTACCGAAACGCAGATTCCCGGTCGGAATATTAATCGCTTTTTACGAGAAAAATGGCATAAAAATGGATTTTAAACAGTGGTTGACATTTATATTTAGAAATCTTTTGTCACGAATTGCGCCATGCTCGTAACCCTTATTTACACTTCGGATAGTGTCTAGAACGCACAAACAAAACGCCGCTATTTGGATATAACGATGGATTATTTTGGACCAAACCAACATTTGTTATTGAAGTAGCAGTCCTGGGAGTGCATTCTGACGAAGACAACAAAGGTAATCAAACTTTTGTAATAGTAAATCGGAGTTTGGTCAGGGCTAAACTTGGTCGGTGTCTAAATAGCTAGCCGTGATGTCTGGGCTATCTACTGAGAATATTGCAAAATCTGCTTTCACCGAAAAGCTATTTTAAAATCGGACATATCGAGTGCATAGAGGAGTTCTGTATCTATAATTCTTAAAATAATTGTTATGTTTTTTGTGAACGTTTATCGTGAGTAATTTAGTAAATTCACCGGATGTTTGCGGGGGGTATGCTAGTTCTGAACGTCACATGCTAATGTAAAAAAAGCTGGTTTTTGATATAAATATGAACTTGATTGAACAAAACATGCATGCATTGTATAACATAATGTCCTAGGGTTGTCATCTGATGAAGATCATCAAAGGTTAGTGCTGCATTTAGCTGTGGTTTTGTTTTTTGTGACATTATATGCTAGCTTGAAAAATGGGTGTCTGATTATTTCTGGCTGGGTACTCTGCTGACATAATCTAATGTTTTGCTTTTGCTGTAAAGCCTTTTTGAAATCGGACAGTGTGGTTAGATTAACGAGAGTCTTGTCTTTAAATAGCTGTAAAATAGTCATATGTTTGAAAAATTGAAGTTTTCGGATTTTAGAGGAATTTGTATTTCGCGCCACGCCCATCATTGGATATTGGAGCAGGTGTTCCACTAGCGGAACGTCTAGATGTAAGAGGTTAAAAGTAAAAAGTTTGCAGCCATCCACTTCCTTATGTCTGAGACACAGGATTCTAGCGAGGGCAATTTTGGGGCTTCACCATGTTTCATTGAAATGTACATCTGTGTGTCATCCGCATAGCAGTGAAATTTAACATTATGTTTTCGAATGACATCCCTAAGAGGTAAAATATATAGTGAAAACAATAGTGATCCTAAAACGGAACCTTGACGAACACCAAAATGTACAAGATACCAATAGTTTCACTGTGTAGTTGTTCATACAATCATTAAATATTGTAGTACAAAATATGTGACACGTTTCATCATGGTACTACCCGTAAATCCATCTCTGTAAAAGGACTAGTAGAGAGAATACTACAGACACTGGAATTATTGAACAAAATCTGCAATTTATTGATAAAAATACCCCCCAAAAAATCACAACAGTACTACAGTAATACATCAACTG